>NC_139350.1:144705036-144880247 GCF_055883805.1 Amblyomma maculatum | reverse complement strand
ATTTATGCTTATATGTTACACGCGTGCCTGTATATTACGTCTCCTCCGTCACTCCCTCCTCCCCCCCCCCCCCCCACACACACACAAACACACCACTTGTTCTTTTTTTTTTTTTTTTGTCTTTTTCAGAAGCTCTCCGCTCAGTGAGTCGCAGCGGACTGGAGGGCTTGCACGCCAGATATTGTGGCACTGCACTTTGGAATTTACAACTTAGAGCTCACCTGGGTAGCAATTAAAAGCGGCTGTGTCTTTGTGAGCGTATCCATGTGTGTAGCCCGCAATGCATACATTCCTGCGTTTACGATAAGAGACCGGCTACCGATGGCGCAGGTGTCTAACGGAGTAGCCGGCGAAGCCAATCTCTTTGCCTATCTTGATGAAATCGACCAAAGTTCGCGGCTTCTGCCAGTTCGGTTTCGACAAGCGGTCTTGTAACAACACCGCCATCACAGACATGAACGTCGCTTCTACACGAATCTGGAGGCTTCGCAGATAGATCGCATTTTGCTCACAATGGGGGCAGTCGTGCTACTGCGCTAAAAGCCTTCTTTTCAGAGCGCAGCGCCATATCAGCTGCTAAGGGACACATACATGGTAGAATCCAGCTTCAAGGTACCGCGCGACGTAACTTGACATTCAGATGAAAAACCACACTTTGTGCATGTATTGCAGTCTATTCAAGTATACAGCACGCAGGCTCTACTGATTAAATGTTAAAATGTTGGACTTGGTGGACAATGTCTAGAAGCGGAACATACACCATTTTATTATTCATCGTTGCCACTACACATAAAATTATTTTATACCGATTTCGGGAAATGCACCACATATACCGACAATGTACTGGTTGCGGCCAGTTTTGCAACAGGGAAACATATATCCGGGTGCGGATTGTATACCGGAAATTACGGCATTTAACAAATGGTCAAGCGCGCGGTGACCGACGAGGAGAGAGGGGAAGGGAGCCCCTCAAGTCTGTTCATCGGTGTGTTTTACCAGTTTTCAAATCACGAACTGCCTATCCCACTTACTTGTATTGTTCGCCTCTGTCATTACCTCACTGTCTGAGCCCCCGTCGCTCCACTCGTGTCAACAGCCCCGGTCTCATAGCGCCACCTTTACAGCCGAACCAATTTGTACACCCGAACTGTTACCGCGTTCGTTCTTCGCGGCACTCGTGCGTTTATTCTTAACGTGGAAACAATGCCAACGCCCCAGGGGCAATCGTGTTCCAGCAACTGCACTCGAGAGATGCACTAAGCTTCTTCGCGGGCGCGCTTTTCTTGAAGAGCTCACTTCGGGCTGTTTGGTCGAGCCAGGTGAACGCATTCCTTCCCCCGCTGCCCTCTTCTCCCCTCCGCACTGCGGAGCGCGCGCAAACGACGCTTCGCCACGCACGCATTGTCTCGCCCCAGCACCCTGGCATTTTCTCCGCGTGCTTTCTTTCGGCCGGCGTTGCCAAGTGCCCAGCTGGGTCGGCGCATTAGGCTTCGAATTAGCTCGAGCAAGCGCCCACGCGCCAGCCCTAATGACACGCCAGGGATGCACGCGACCAACAACGCTGCAGGCGCACTGTGCGCGTGGGAGGCGCGTAGACGCGCGCACTGACGCGTGCTGCTGCTCGGTGCGAAAGCGCGCTGAAAGGAAAGAACGAGGTCTGATGCGACGAAACTGAATTAGAAAGGCTTCTCGAACATGGGGGGGGGGGGGGGGGGGGAATGGCTTACCGTTGTGGAAAGGAGAGGATAAGGAAACGCCCTGTAGCAAAAAGGAGGGTGCGCCGAACCCTCGACCTTCGCGGGAAGTTTGAGATCATCCGCTGCACAGCTCGCTGTGCAGCAGTGCGAACGAAGCTAGCGTAACAAAGGAGGCGCAAAGCTATACTCTCTGGTGCTTCTGGATTTTTCCGTGCGTTGTCTGAGAAGCTGCCACTATTCCATCTATGTGAAAGCCTTAATTGAAGAACTCCGAAACTTTCTCGCCACCCGCGCTCCTCCAGAAAGCGCAGCATTCAGGACTCTGGCGAAGTGCGTCGCCATATGCCAGCGAGACTGCCGGCGTTTGACGTTCTTCGCCTATTTGGAGTATCAATTGGCAAACTGCAGCATAGAACTGCGACGTTGCCATGCAACGCGCGAATAATTAGAGTATAAGCGCGTAGCAGCTCAATGCCCTCGCCACGTAACAACTTTCCAACATCCATCTGCGTTGTCTTTTTTTTTTATTATTGCGAAAGCAATACTATTCTAGGTTTCGAGCCCTCAGCGTAGCGCGGCCGGCAGCCACGTCTTACCCATGTGACGCTGTGACGTCAAACCCCACGTGACACTAGGGTGAGAGTTGGGCTACCAACTCAAGCGGTCGACAGGTGCTTGCTGCGAGTACACAGCATTAGTCCGAATGTATCAGTAGTGGTGACGGTGACCTGCTAACAACGTGGTGACCTGCCTTGCAACGTTCCCGTCATAGTTAACAGAGCTCGAGAATCGCCCCATCTGCAACTCCGGTCCAACCCCTTCGGTCACACTCGAGGCTGGCACAGGTGGCGTCTTCGTCCATGACTTGCCGTGGCAACGAACTCGAGCACTACGATGCCACCGTCTACCTCCGGAGAGAATGGGCGATGTCCTACAGCAAAGCCTCAGGAAAAAAAAAAAAGAAGAAGAATAAAGAGACCAGGAAAAGCCGTAATAACCGAACATCAGCATGTGACAAACACGCACGCGCTGAGTGTGTCTGAGTTTCATGTCCAGTTCTCGCACCGCATTACCTAGTTACCAAAGCATTCATCCCCCCCCCCCTACCGCCCCAGACTCCTCTTTGGGCTCCAAATTCCTGCCCTTGCATCAGGCCCGCAGGAGTTGTCGAGGCCCACAGAGCCCTGACAGCTTCGTTGTCGTCAAATGCTCAAAAGGGCGACGCAAACTACAGTTTCAGGAGTGACGTAAGAGACGCACGCAACCGCAGTCGCTCGCCGCCAGTCGCGGCGATTTTTCGGCCCTCGCGGGGGCAGCCGGGCGTGCGGCCACCCGTCAGCGGCGGTCGTCGTGCTCCAGTTCCCGTGGCCGACGCGACCGTTGTGCGGCGCGCAATAATGCGCGCGTGTGGATCGCCCTTCTTCCTCCTCTCTCCTTCTTCCCGGCACGAGCGCGTTGTAGTTGCAGTGCGAAGCGCTCACCCCCCACCATCCTTGCTTCAAAGCGTTCAAGGTCTGCGCACGTGACCCCCTTTGTGGACGACTTCGTCCTTCGGCATACGAACTGGAACGGAGTGCGGGACCCTACGGGTTGCGGCGGCGCGGTCCATTCCGCCGGGAACCGCTGTCGCCCCTAATTTATCACTAACCCATTCCCCCGAAGCGTCTGACCCGTTACGGGCGATGGGATAGCGTTGCGAATTGGAGTAGTCGACGTAGTTAGCCTTCTCTGACCGACAGAAGCGAACGAACCAGACTTATCGAGTCATTGCGCTTTCTCCCCTTCTGCGCTTGTTGAGCCTGTGATACGAACGCACCTAAGGGCGATGAATAAAGTGGACTCTCAGCAGTGCTCAGGCAGGCTGTCAAAGATCTACCCGATGCACGTATCCGATGTGATGTCATCTTTTAAATGACCGTCTAATCAAGAGGCACCCATCTGTTCTAGAAGACAAGTTGTGAGTGGAAATTTGACGCAGGAGACAAACTTGCCGCGAGAGGAAAATAGTGTTAGCCCGTATGCTGGTCTATGCTGACGGCTTATTGTCCGCATCTGGGAGTGGAAAGGGGGTTACAAGTATGTGGCAGTTTTGGGACGACAGCATTAAAGGACTATAGACACCTAATTTTTTGGTTCGTGTTTTATCATTTGTAATGACGCCTAGGACATTACTGTACACAGATCGCCACGTCACATCCGGCTACTACTGCTGAATAACTTGTAATCGAATTTCTTTCGACACCTGTTTCAGTTTCGGTTTCAACAGCCGAGCCAGCCGAACGAAGGCTGTGACGTCATAGCCAAGTCTAGGTCAGCGAGGGATGAAAATACAGCGATAAAATCATTGCTGTGTCATATATATTCACTACAATGATAAAGTCAACCTGCCTCAAGAATAGGAGTCACTACAAGTGAAGTATGAGCGATTATATCGCTGTTTTTTGTTGTTTTTTTTCATGCCTCACATCAAGACATGATTGTGACTAATAGCCACCTCTTGGGGGTCGAAACCGAAATTGATGATAAAATTCGATTATAAATTATTTAGCGGTCGTAGGTGAGAACTGCGTGCGGATCGGTGTACAGGAAGGACTGACGCATCATTAACAAGAAGAAAAATGCCACCAAAATTGGTACGAAATGCAATGCAGTGCCGCACTGCGCTCTCACTTTTGCCAGTACACGCGCTCATGCGCACCACTTGCCGTGTACTAGAGTGCAATAAGCATGGCAAAAAGCAGCCCGCGGACCAGCACGAAGCTTCGCACTAGGTCTTCGCCCTAACGTGAATCTATTAAGCGTCGCCCTGGCTTTCTGCAGCGAGTGCCCAGTAGCTCACAGCGCATGCTCAGTTGGCAACAAGCGGCAGCACTGCACGATTACTCCGCGATAAAGCGTTCTGCTATATGCCCTTGGTCTCGGCTGCACCTGCTCGTCTCGGGCGGAGATAGCTTAACGCTCGTTCCTGGTCCTCTCCGGCGGTGGCGTAGTGTAGCAGGGATTAAGCAGCGCCCGGTGGCCCGCGAACGCGCGTCCTTTTATGCAGCTCTTCTCTTCCGAAGAGTGAGCGCGGGCCGCGCTAATCACGGCCCGTTTTCTCCGGCGCATTTTTCCGCGTAGGGCGGCGAAGCGGCGAGTTCCGCGGTGCGTGCGAAAGCGCGGCCGCCGCCCCTTTGTTCTCGTCTTTAGGGCCCAGCGCAGAATGGGTCCTCGCAGAGCGCGCGCTTCCCCGTTCTTTCTCAGCCACCCGGTGGTAACCTGTCACACAGTGCAAACACTTGCGGCTGGCACGTTTCTCGCTCGTTTGTCCAGCCGCTGATTTCGCCTGTCCTGGTAGACGGTAAATCAGCCGTACAGGGCGCGCTTGCGACTCCGGCAGTATGTCCGGGGTCATATCAGGTTTGCGACCTTCAGGAGGAGATTCGGGCTCTCCGTTTTTTTTTTATTATTATTATTTAGCTATACGAATCAGCCAACGCAGCGATACGTCTTCTGCGCGCTTGCTCGACTCAGGGATCATAAATATTTTTAGCCTCGGAAAACGAAACAACTTTTGAGAGTTGCTGACGAATTCCATGCATCCAATTCCTTTCATCCGTATATACAGCATGCCTGCAAAGCTCGAGTGTGCTGACGCCTCAAAAATGCTCATTATCGATTATTGACTGCCTGCAAACGAAAACAGACTACTGTAAGCAGTTAAGGCATCTTGTAGCAATATCAAGTGAAGAGAACAAAGCTGAGCATCCAGGCATGCATAGATTTAGATATGCCCCCCCCCCCCCAAAAAAAAAAAAAAAAAAAAAAAACGCTTCATGGAAACCCGGCATTCCGCAGAACCCCGACTGAAAACCCCGTACGCGGACACTTGTCTGAGTGTTACGACCAAGCATCCGCATTTGCGCGCTCTATTGTTCGCCTGTGGGCATGGATAAGTTTTGTGAATATGTGGTGATGGTCCAATGGCTCTAAGTGAGCCTGTTTCCAGGAATCCTGTTTTGTAAGCATGTTTTGCTTTGTGGACAACCTGCAAATGCCAAATTGACCCTGTCAAGAGAACGTCTGGAAAAACACAAAGAAACGTCCCCCTGCGGGAAATAGCAGGAAGTGCTTTCTTTCTTTTGTTCACCCTTCCAATCGAGAAGTGCTATCCTCCAGTGATGAATGCCTCCTATCCAAAGGAGACGACAGAGTGACATGTCCGCTGACGTGCAGGACAAGAAAGGAGCATGACTCATACGGCCATTAAGTGATTTCCCGGGAATGCAGGAAAGATTTGCAATTGTCGAAAAGGGACCATGTTGGGAGCCCTATGCGGCGCCACGTGCACTCGGGTTTCTGAGAAGTAAAACCCCTTGACAGAACCAGCCTGTGGTTTCTTTGCTGAAGAATAGAAATGTACCTCCTCTCCTCGCCGTTCCCAAGCTTTTCCCGCCAACAAGTGATCACGCCCAACGAATGAATGCCGGACCAGTCAGTGCTTCAGACCATCAGTGCAGTGATGTGTTCGATTGGATGCCGATACCTGAGGGGCGTGCCCTGGATTTGGTTGGTCAACATCTTCAGAGAGGGGCTGGACATAGGGGGGTTTTAAGGACGCTGCAGAGCACGAAATGTCGCTCTGGGCCCTGGGTAAACGGCTCATCCAGTCGCTTCTTGCTATGAACTCTTAACGCTTGCCATTTTGCTGATGTACCCTTCATTTTCTTGTAAATAATCTTGTAAATAAGTTTTCCCAAAGTGCCAGTAAACCTGCTTGTACATATTTTACCAACTTCGAAGATTCAGTCCTTCTTCAACCCGGAGTCTCTGCACGCTACCAAGTGAAGGCCGGGTCGCCATAGCCCCAGCGTCACGACAACTGGTGCCCAGCGGTGGGATCTGAATCTACAAGCCACAACATCTGGTGATTGGAGGTGGATCTGAAGCTACAAGCCACAACACCTTGTGATCGGAGGTGGCATCTCAAGCAACAAGCAGGAGCAACAATCGGCCAAGAGGGCAGCTCGGAACATCGATCGCATGTGTGGGTGAGTGCTTGGCTTTTCTTCTGATGTGGACCAGGTTCTAGAACAGGGTTAGATTTTAGAACTGGTAAAAAGTGTGGAAACGCCTTTAGGTTTGGTAGTTTGCACTGCTGTTTTGGAAGTAGCCGACACTCGGAGCGATCATGGACCTACAAAAGCTGCAGAAACCGGACCTGTTGCTATTGTGTGAGGAATTGGGAATTGATACAAGTGGTTTGGCACGAAAACCCTTGATTATAAAGGCAATCACTGATCTGGGAACCGATGATGAGGAGCTCAGTGAAGCATGGAACCTCATCGGTCAAAAAAAGGAACAGCTCAGACAGCAGAAAGAGCGTGAAATTGAAAGAGAAGCAAAAAAGCTGGAGCTAGAAATTGAGCTCCGGAAATTAGAACTAGAGTTGAGCAAGAGGTCGGGCGATTGTCCCCAGCTAGCGGTACCTCGTCTCAACAAGGAGGCAGATTTCAAGATGTCAAAGTACATGCAGCCATATGTGATATCAGGGGATATCGGTCTGTATCTGGCTAACTTTGAGCGAACTTGCGAAAAACTGTCCTTCCAGCGAGACACGTGGTCTCAGAGATTATTGACGGTTCTGCCCTGCGAGGCAGCGGAGGTTGTCGCGCGGCTAAGCAAGGAGGACGCGGACAACTACGAGAAGGTCAAAGCTTGCCTTCTGAGAAAGTATAGGCTTAGCGCCGAGGCGTTCAGACAACGTTTTCGGAACGCTACTAAGTCCAGAGACGAGAGTTACCCTGAATTCCTGTACAATTTAAGAGTAAATTTGGGCGAGTGGCTAAAGAGCACAGATTCCTACAGTGATAGGGACGCTGTAGTCGAGCGAATTCTTTTGGAGCAGTTTTATAACTGCCTCCCAGAAAAAGAAAGAAATTGGTTACAGGACCGAGGCGAAATTAAGTCGGCAACTGAAGCTGCCGAACTCATTGAGGAGTACGCTTCGCGCCGACAATTCAGCAACCCAGCAGTAGATAGGCTCCGCAATCCCAAGTTCAGTGTGAATAACCGTCAGAAAAGGCACTTTGCTAGATTTGCAAACGAAGAAAGGAAGGCTTCTTCAGGCAAACGCCCTAGAAAGGACGGCAGTGAGAAAAGTGAGGAAGTGACCAACGCGCAGAACACAAAGAACAAGCTTGGGGCTAGGAAGCCGCTCACATGCTTTAGGTGTAATGAGCAGGGTCACATTGCCGTCAACTGCCGGAAAGAAAAGATAGCTTTCTCGTATGTCAGTGACTGCGATGAAAATATGCAGCTTTTGGAACCCTACCTGCATGACCTAGTAGTCAACGGGAAACCTTGCAAGGTACTGCGCGATTCGGCCGCAACGATGGATGTTGTCCATCCGGCGTATGTGTCGCCTTCCGACTATACAGGACAGTGTGCCTGGATCCGCCAGGTAGTGGAGGAACAGAGTGTGTGCTTGCCAATCGCGAACGTGGTCATCGAGGGCCCTTTCGGCGAGTTAACAACCGAGGCTGCCGTTTCAGGAAAGCTTCCTAAAAGCTATCCGTATTTGTTTTCTAACAAATCGGACATGCTACTGCGAAAGAGGGGCATCCTGTTCGGAGACAGAGTTGTGCAAGCCTTAACACGTTCAAAGGCGCGAGAACTAGCTACACTGCTCATTCCAGAAAAAGCCACAGCGGAGGAAACGGCAGTTAAAACAGTGGTCGATGCGGAAGATAGCAGGTCAGAAAACTTTGAGAGCGAGGCATCTCAAATAAGTCAACTTAAAAGTGCGCTTGATGAGACGCGGAATGAGGACGTTCTTGAGAATAACCTCTTACCGCCAGTGTCTAGTAATCTCAGGAGACTTTTAAGTGGAACCCGAGAGGACTTAGCTATGGAGCAAGCCGTGGTAAATCTAACGTTAAACCTTCCCGAGGAGATGGGGGACAACTTGATTTGCCTCAGCGGAAAAGGAAGCAACGCTCAGGAGCTTCTCAAAAAGACGGAGCAGAGAGGAGAACTAAAGAAATCCCAGCTGTCCGATCTGGGCGAGATAATAACAGAGTTTGAGGCCTGCTTCGTGGACAGGCCAGGCAGAACTGATTTGACTGAGCACGATATTGAGCTGACTTCAGACGTGCCAGTGCGATCAAGGTGCTACCGATTTTCTCCAAGGCAAAGAGAAATTCTGGATAGGGAAGTAACTCGCATGCTGGAATTGGGAGTAATAAAACCCTCGGAAAGCGATTATGCTTCGCCTATGATCTTAGTAGAAGCTCCAGGTAAGGACCCTAGGCCTGTGGTAGACTACCGAAAGCTAAATTCTCTCACCAGGGATCAAGTGTATCCTATTTCGAATATTGAGGAGAGAGTAGAACAGGTCAGTAGAGCGGCATATGTGACTACGCTGGACCTTACTCGAGGTTACTGGCAAGTACCGCTCACTGAACGCGCCAGCAGATACGCGGCTTTGGTCACTCCGACGGGCAGCTACCAGCCAACAATGATGAGTTTCGGGCTCAAAAATGCTCCATTTTGTTTTTCCCGACTCATGGATAGCGTTTTAAAGGGGTGTGAAACATTCGCGGTGCCTTATTTAGACGACATTGCGGTTTTTTCCGACTCATGGGCGGACCATATGGTACATCTAAGAGCTGTACTGAGCCTTTTGCGTCAAGCTGGACTAACCGTAAAGGCCGAGAAATGTTGCCTGGCAAGGGCGACCGTGGACTACTTGGGTAACAATGTAGGTCAGGGTTTCAGGAAACCCAGCGAGATTAAGATTTCTGCGGTAGCAGACTATCCGCGGCCGAGCACGAAGACGGAAATTCGAGCATTCCTAGGTCTGACTGGGTACTACAATCACTACATCCCTAACTATTCAGCTTTGGCTAGCCCTCTGACCGACGCTCTCCGCAAGACAGAACCGACAAATGTAGTCTGGGACGAACAAAAGGAAGCCTCCTTCGTAAACCTGAAGGCTGTGCTGATTAGCCGTCCGGTATTGCGAGCTCCAGACTATGACCGGGAATTCACGGTCCAGTGTGATGCCAGTGATCGAGGGCTAGGTGCTGTTCTCTGCCAGAGAGATGACGACGGTAATTAGCACCCGGTGCTCTACCTGAGCAGAAAACTGAGTTCTAGAGAGAGGGCTTATTGCGCGTCAGAGAAAGAGTGCGCTTGCATTGTATGGGCCATTCAAAAATTGCAGTGCTATCTTGGAGGGGCCAAATTCACCGTAGAGACGGACCATTGTCCCCTGGCTTGGCTGCAAACTGCGACATCGAAGAACAGTCGCCTTCTTAGGTGGAGCTTGATTTTACAGCAGTACAATTTTGAAATAAGATACAAAAAGGGGAAGTTAAATGGGAATGCGGACGCGCTTAGCCGCTCTTTCTAAGCGGTCCGAGATGTTCCTCACCATGTATCCAAATTGATAATCAGGTTTTTTTTTTTTCGTGCGCTTGTATATGTGTGACTATGTAAAGCAGCACGTTTGGTTTTCTAGGAATACGTGGGTCCTGAACGTCTTGAGAGTGGGCTTTTCTCGAACAACAATGGCAGTTTTCTTTTGACCTGGTCTCTTCAGACGGGAGCCGAGTGCTTGCTTCGACATGTGGTTGAGTTTCAGACAGCTCGAGCAATTTGGCCTACAACAATCAAGACAACGCGACAAGCAACAGCGAGCGTTCACGTGCAGACCATTAAGTCGTCTCTTCATGCAGCAGCTGGGACTGCTGCCCTCCGAGACTCTTCTGGCGGGGGAGGAGGCTGTTACGACCAAGCATCCGCATTTGCGCGCTCTATTGTTCGCCTGTGGGCATGGATAAGTTTTGTGAATATGTGGTGATGGTCCAATGGCTCTAAGTGAGCCTGTTTCCAGGAATCCTGTTTTGTAAGCATGTTTTGCTTTGTGGACAACCTGCAAATGCCAAATTGACCCTGTCAAGAGAACGTCTGGAAAAACACAAAGAAACGTCCCCCTGCGGGAAATAGCAGGAAGTGCTTTCTTTCTTTTGTTCACCCTTCCAATCGAGAAGTGCTATCCTCCAGTGATGAATGCCTCCTATCCAAAGGAGACGACAGAGTGACATGTCCGCTGACGTGCAGGACAAGAAAGGAGCATGACTCATACGGCCATTAAGTGATTTCCCGGGAATGCAGGAAAGATTTGCAATTGTCGAAAAGGGACCATGTTGGGAGCCCTATGCGGCGCCACGTGCACTCGGGTTTCTGAGAAGTAAAACCCCTTGACAGAACCAGCCTGTGGTTTCTTTGCTGAAGAATAGAAATGTACCTCCTCTCCTCGCCGTTCCCAAGCTTTTCCCGCCAACAAGTGATCACGCCCAACGAATGAATGCCGGACCAGTCAGTGCTTCAGACCATCAGTGCAGTGATGTGTTCGATTGGATGCCGATACCTGAGGGGCGTGCCCTGGATTTGGTTGGTCAACATCTTCAGAGAGGGGCTGGACATAGGGGGGTTTTAAGGACGCTGCAGAGCACGAAATGTCGCTCTGGGCCCTGGGTAAACGGCTCATCCAGTCGCTTCTTGCTATGAACTCTTAACGCTTGCCATTTTGCTGATGTACCCTTCATTTTCTTGTAAATAATCTTGTAAATAAGTTTTCCCAAAGTGCCAGTAAACCTGCTTGTACATATTTTACCAACTTCGAAGATTCAGTCCTTCTTCAACCCGGAGTCTCTGCACGCTACCAAGTGAAGGCCGGGTCGCCATAGCCCCAGCGTCACGACACTGAGGCACACAGTTTGGATACCGCCGCGAAGCCATATGTGTCAGTTTTCGAACGAATAAATGCTGATTTCCGATCAAAATCAACACAGAATTTTCAAATTTGTATGGCGTCCCCACAGGTGTACTCGTGAAGGCTTTGCTTCTCCAATAGAAACTCGTGTAATGCGAGGAGCAGAATTTTTGGATTCTGGTTAAGGCCAGACGTTTCTCGCTAACGTAAGGGTCGAAGTAATATGATCCAGAACACTGTGCAACAATCGATCATTGCCTCGCGACGCGCAGAATTCTGCTTCCGACCAGAGTAGCTGTGAACGTTGCATGGGAGACTGTGTCGTCATGCTGACATGATTCCTTAAAAGCGCCGCACCACGAGGGTTATCAAAAACAGCACAGACGATCCGTCTAGTTCGCAACAAAGCTGCCCGGCTTCGCCCCAATGGGATGTCCAAAGCGCCTGCAGCGGAAGCTGCTGCAGCGAAGCGGCAGTTCATAATTTCTTCCTCTCTCTTTCACACGCTACCGATTCTATGACCTTCGATGAATGCCTGTTACGAATGTGCTTGGGGGCTCCGTTTTATGATTCCTTATATTTCCCTGTCTACTGACGCTGTTCTCACTGCACTCCAGCAATGCGTTGCATCGAATATTCTGCGAATGGCGCAGTTGACAGTCTCGCCGAGTTCTCCGCATAGGCCTCATTAAGTTCTCTCCTCTTGCCTTTCGTATTGCATTGTCTAGCTGCCTAGGTAGGCGCACTTGAAAACCCGTGTTTACGGAAGGATTGATCTGATCCCTCCAGACTTCTGGAGTAGGTGCAAATGCACGAAATCTGTTTGACTATCACGTCCCAAATTACCGCCTAGATGTCTGTTTAGTTGGACACTGAGGGCGACCTAAATTTATTGTCTGTACACATACATTCTACGCCTCTTTCTGACTCTGTTGATACTCATTTAGCAGCAAACGGCGCATTTATGCTAGGAAACTTTTATATAATTTTTTTCTCGCCACTCAATCCAAAGATGTGAGATCAAGACTGAAAATGACTTCTCCGTCTATAAAGGAGTGGCGGCGTTGCCTAGCCTCGAGCTGAACCATCCCCCTCCCGCCCTCTCGACCGAAAGAAAAACTTCAGGCGCCGCAGTTTGAGAAAATGACGGTGCGTGAAGGCACCTGTATTTCATTTTACCTACGTATTCCAGCTCACAAAAGTTCACTTACAGTTTGCAGTTAAAATATAGTCTGTTTTCTCATTAGAAAGTGGTATCGGCGTAGGCCAACCTCATTTTGACCTCAATGCCCCTTTAATGCGACGTTACGCCGCATTGCGACGCTGCTGGCGCCAGGAACGGCAAGATTCCGCGAGCGAAATGACGCAGAAAAACCGCAATCGACGAATGTTTGCCGGATCGTGCCCCGACTGCGCAGGCCTTTCGCCAGCTCAGTGCGAGCCCACTGCGCGCTGGCTAACAAGCATGAGCGGCCGGTCACGCGCCCCGCTTCGCGTGTAGTTGGGAGGCACGGGGCAGAGCTGGCAGAACTGAGCAGCGCCGCTCCTCATTCTCTGACCGTGCATGGGCGTCACAGCCCAGTTCGCGCGGATGGCGCGCCAGAGCGCTGCTTTGCGCCCTCTAGTACCCTCTGGCACTGCGCGCCACGACTTTCCTGCTAAATGTGTTAATTATTAAATGAGCTAACAGCGCGGGCAAACATGTGCTTTGCATGCTGCATTTCGCCACATCCTGGTTCGGCCATGTTCATTTGCTTGCTGAATTCGCTCTTGAGCGGTGGCGCAGTGATATATGATTATTGGAGCGATGCCGAATACACTGATGCTATAATAGCGCGTGTCAAGGGCGAAGAAGTGGGCCGTTCATCTCCCCTCGTCTGTAAGAAAACTGCTGGCGGTGGAAAGCGCCATGCGAAGTGCACGCAGACTAGCTCGAAGCTCGCTCTACGTCTGTTTCGAAGCTCGGTAAAATGCGCAGGTAAGATAAAAGTTATTCGCCTGGCAGCCGTCCCTGGAGGCGCCTGGTGGACCCACCAGTATTATCCCGCATGCTAAATGTTTGGGGAGAGGGTGAATACTGACGCGACATTTCTTTGGTTCGGACAAATTTCCCCCGGTAACCTCGATATGCCGCCATCTGCACTTTAAAATAAATAATAACTTCTTCGCATAAACAGCGGGGCAAGTGCGCGCGACAGCTTTGCTAGCGTCTCATATATGTACAGTCGCGGACGTAAGTAAACTGAGCGCGCTACTCTATTCTAACTACAAACATTCGTTCTCTAGTGAACACTTAAAAACATCATTTATCTACAGAAGGGCGCACTAGCCTTTACTACTTGTGTCTACATATCATATATGGAGCTGCCAGTTTCAATTGGCCAACGTCTGAGAAATGCTACCGTGCTCCGTTTACTTTTGTCCGCAACTGTTATGCCTGAGGAGCTCTTTTCTTTCTCAGAGCTACGGACGAAGAGGCTCTGTCCGGGTTCTCATCAAATATCTTTCGCCCCCTCATCTATTTTCTTTTGACGCTTCATGTGACTATTTCTTCCAGCATGCAACTTCGATCTACGTAGTTTTGCGCGCGGCTTGAGGCGAAGAAACACTCGCATTTTCGCGAGCGCTCGGTGTTAACACGCCGTATAGTTCCTCGTCGCATTCTCCGCACGTATGTGAATACACACACGCACTCGCCCACGGTGATCTCATTCCATGTGGCCGGAGATTGGCGCCCAGGTCGCTCCCGCTGACGGCCCACAATATGTGCTCCCCATCTTTTCGCCTTACATAAACGCTCGCTCCTCTTCAGAACGAGTCCGCGAAGAAAGCGCACTCGTACGCCGCTTGATGGTTAGCGTGCGTGTATGCATGCCCAACTCAGCACCAGTGTCCGCTGTGATGCATGAGCGCCGAGATCGACGCTCCATTCGCGGGGCGAATTTTCGCTGTCGACGCGGCTTCAACGGCGTGCTCGTCATCGCTCGATACCGCCTCTCTCTTTGTGACCTTCCGTGTCCTTGCGTATACAACGAGCACACGTATATTGGCTGCGCATTTCTCCTCTGCCATTTCGAGGGTCTGACGGGGCTGCTACTTAATCATCGAGCGAGAAAGAAGCGATTTGGACCTTCAAATTCAATGCGCCCAGCTTCGATTGAGCCGGCCTAAAAGAAAAAGAGAAAACAGAAACAAGCCACTCAACGCTGAACGGCCCAGCCCCTCGGCTTTCTTCGGCGGAACTATCAGCAGAAAGTGGTCCGCGTGCCATCTTGCGCCCATTGCTAGGAAGTCCCGCTTCTTACGTTTTCTCCATGATATTGACTCGATAGCAGATGCATTGGCTTGGTCGCCATATCTGCTTTTTTTTTTTTCCTTTTTCTCCGTTCTGACATGTGTAAACCCAGCAGCCGCGACAAGGAAGCTTCAGTCGACACTCCCGATCTTCCTCTCTCACTCCTACTGCGCGCCATCTTCCAACGAGTTCGATCTTGTTCCGTCGCCGGTCGTTATAGCCCGAGCGAACGCGTCCCGACGACGCCTACTTCACGACGGGCATCGTGCGGAATACGCGGTCTTGTACAATGACTGAGGAGGCGTCATTATTTCATCTTCATCCCACTGAGCGCCGCGCACGAGTAGGATGGGCAACTGCTTTCGTTTTACAGAGCTAGCTGTTACAGCGAAGTTACTCCGTCGCCCGACTGGCTTTATCAACGCGGAGCGCCCGCTACCTTCGTTGTCGTTAAGTGGGGCGCGCGTTCCTGCGTGATCACGTGACTGGTGCAGCTCTAGCCTTGAGCAACCTTCATTGTTATTTCTGACGGCTTCAGCTTCAAAGTCATAAAAACCAAGCAGATCGTAGTCGACAAAGCATCAGAAGACTTCACAGGGATCACGCGCTCGAGACGCTGCCCGATGAGTTCCGCTAATCTGTGCCCACACGTTCACAGTTAATACTCTGCTCGATGAAACCCAGCCAAACATAAATAAGCACGATCGACATATCGTCTGTGGCGTCCGCATTCCGTTAATCCCTTCACGATCCAGTTACTGCACATCGTGGCCTTGTGGTAGGCGTCATTTAATCTTTTGGTGTGAGTATATATCTGAAGGATTAAGGGGGCTCTCCTGGGAAAACCAGCGAGGCACTGAAGCAAATAAACTCCCGTAACGTTTACCAGCACGCCACTTTGTGTTCTGCGCATGCTCGATGGTACAAATGCATCAACTTTCTGCTCGCGCCTCCAGCCCCGTTTGTAAGTGTGGCTCGAAACAATAACTGAATGAAACCTGAAACGGAACAAAGAAAACGGTGGCCTTTATTGTGCTACAATCCGTTCGCACAAATATCCTTGTATGTTCGCGCATGCGCACAACTAAAGGCCGCGCGCTGGCGAATGTCTGGATGAATCCCTGAGGCCATAGAGCTATAATACAAAAACTCTAGAGGGAAAGCTGCCCGTTCAGCCAATGCATTCGAGCGGTGACCGCGTGATTGCCGTCATCATTAAACTGTTTGATGGTTGCCAGATGACTTTTGCTTGCTAAACGTGGCCAATGAACGAGGTTTGAAACTGGCAACATAAATCGTTGGAAGATGGCGGCGCGCAGCTATCCAACGGCTGCAGTAGAGTAGCTGCTGTAAACAACGGCAAAATCTTCGCGTCCGGAACTTTTGTGATGGTATGTTGCGTCGCGTATTTATTGTAAGGTCTTATAGGAGTCGAGATTGTTCTGTGTTGTTATCTTAAGGCCAGCTAGCCCTGTGATTGTTACGCGCTTAGCGTGCATTTCGTCCGTCGAGCACACACGCATCTCACCCTCTTTCTGGCTTATTCTAGATGGCCAACGCTCCGCACAGCAAACGTCAAAGAGTGATCCGTGTGTGTTTACTATTCACTTTAACTGCCCTGTGTTCTTTTATAAATGACTGTTGAGAATGCTGTGAGCAGAGCAGCGTGTTCTGGTCTCAATGAGACGGGGGTAAACCCGTAGCCTTGAACCAGTCCGGCTGTTCTCGCAAGAAAATCGGCGAATAAAAATAAAACGTTCAGTTCGCTTGCTGTCATTTATCTCGGGATGTTTTCGTTCCTACGCCTTGCTGTCCATAGTTCTGGTATATCTCTCGTAGTGGAAAGAAAAACCTGCCATGAAATTTCCAAATGTAAATTCAATGCGGTGCGTTTGCTCACATGTGCGTGAGGCGATATGGCGAATCTTTTTGGAGCTTTGGCCTTCCATACAACGCATGAAAGTTTCATCAAGATGCATGAAGGTGCAAGGGCCTCTTTTTTACGAACAGCTTCTTATTTTGAATGCTTTGATCTTGCAATTTGAAGCTGAAGAGACAGTCGAAAACCAAACTTTCAAACCGAAACTCGGAGCGTCTCCTCGGGAATATGATCCACAGTTGTCCTACATCAACTCTTTAGGCCCCAAACATTGTCTGAAAAGTGTTTCAAAACTTGAAAAAGCGCGTGAAAATTTTGTAAAGCTGCGTTATCTACCGCAGTTTTTAAATCTCCAATCCAAACTTCGCTCATTTTTGACATCGCGGGGAAAAACTATGCTGGCCACAGTGATCAGTTTGATAATTGCGGCACTACATGTGGGAATTTCTTTTTCGTCTCAGCTTTACCCCCCTGCCTGAGGCACTGAAGTTATTGTGCATTTCACCGCAGTGTGACGTTACACGCCAAGTGATTGGCGCATAATAAACAAAACAACTTTTGGGACTTTGCTACGGCGTTGCTGTGGGAAAGCATAGGGGTATAGACAGCAAAGCGTGCCGCCTGAGCTCCCGGCCTAGATCCGAAGCTTTAATCTATACCACGTACTCCACACCTTCCGGCGGCAAATGCCAATCAGCTGACGCTGATTGATGCGCTAAGCTTAGCTCCGCTATTTTTGTTTGCGGAGCTCATAGTAAGACCAGAAGGACTTTGGTAGAATTGACCATCAAGCCAAAGGTGAAATTGAACGAGCAATGTACCGCACTTCACCGCAGTGAAGTCCGAATTAACCACTACTTGCCGAATTAACTAAGTCCGAATTAACCACTATGTTAGAATGACTGAAGAATGCCTGCAATACGTTGCACAGAACTAAGTTTCTTTACCACCACTGTAAGGCAACAAATTTTCGAACCTTATCTAGCGCTCGTATCTTTTTTTTTTTTTTTTTGTTAATGATGCGATTCTTTGTAGATTTTTGCGGTAAAAGGAACCTTAATAAATATAGTTGGCGTGCAGAATTCTGTTTAGCCAAGCTCTGCGAAATCAACTTACCCCTGCGGATAGCTGCCGTTTTCTTGGCCTTGGACGACGGCAGAGCGATTGCCAGTAGGTTCTTGTTGACAGTCTCTAGTGCTCATTCTTGAAAGAAAAAAAAAAAACTCCCAGGCCAGGAAGCAAAGGGAAGAGCATTTATTCCTTGGATGCGTGAAGAGTAAGAAAAGCCTGTTCTCACAAGAGACGTGCTCCTTCTTTTCTGTGACGCCTGTCTTGACACACTAAAACACGTTTTTGTTATTTTGTTTTTACTTAATGAAAACAGCATGCCATTAAGTAGTGATCCTGGGCAAGAAGGCAGTAGCCGCCAGCCAGGTGACATATGCACTGATTATAAACTTAAATCACCAGTAATCTCACGTGAAATCTGAGGTGGCAGCGTCACCTAATAATACTGCACAGGCACGGCATCTCAGCGTGTTTCGAGATTGCAAAACCGGTAGAAAATACAACCTAGCATGAATATCTGGGAGGATTGTTTGAAGCCCGTAGTTGCGAGTGTGCGAGTCGGTTCTTTGAGCGTAAGCTGCGCTGGCGCGCAAGAAAACAAGCGCGCGTGTCTGACACGCATTATCGGGAGCACGTTATCGCAGTTTCGTTTCAGTCGAGATAGCGATAGAGCTGCCTGTGTGTGGAGGCCGATCCGTTGAGAGTTAATGATCCCCACCAGAAGTCTTACAGCGTCCCCTGTGTATACTACGGGTGAGAAGGCATTTGAGAAGTATGATATTCTCAGCTTTTTAAAATCCGCGGCAAGCAGAGACCTATAGGACCAAAATACGTGAAGTGCACGCTACACTTTTTGAGCGATGGTTCTGAGCTCTAAGCATTGACGCGAAAACGTGCCGTGTATAACTCCATTTTTATCCCGTTAGTTTTCGCAATATTCACGTAAAACACTGTTCCTTCAAGAACTGTGCGCCAGCTTTTGTTGCCGTTATTACTGTGTATTCGTGCACTTTTTCGGTGACCTTCCGATATGAATGACACCGCAGTTACGTCTGCCTTCGGTTTGTGCCAGTGCGTTTGGCCCGATGGCCGAACAGAAAATAGGAAGAAAGAGAGAGAGAGAAAAAGAACGCCCAAAAGAGAAAGAAGAAAACAAACCGTCACGCGTGAATTGCGTAATTCCTTTTATACGCAGGGATTCTCCTTTTGCGGGAAGAAGAGGGGGCGTCTTGCCCCTGGCGTAGTCGTCCGCCTCCGGACGTCGCTTTTTACGTTAACGACGCTGTGAGAGAGTCGTTTACTGGAAGTGCTGACGCGGCAAGGCAAAGTAGGGGAGGTGACCGGCGGGCGCCATCTTGTCGCCCACGTGCCAATGGACGAGCCGTAAAAACCCGCGTACAGAAAATGACCTCCTCTTGCTACGGTTGCACCGGAGGGAGTGTGGAATGTGGACGCTTTCTAGGCGAGCTGCCGCTGGGTGCCTATTCTCCGACTACCGTGGCATTGCAGCTCCGCAGAGGAAACGATATGCACTAACGGCTGAACATCGTGTGCAGACACTGTGCGTAAGAACAGGAGACATGCGCGACGAGTCAGAGAAGAAAAAAAAAAAAAAGAGTTGAAGATGCGAATGTGCTCTTCGTTGTTCACCGTGACTCCAAGAAATGTTCGCCACGAAGCAGAGTGGTTCTCATCGGAGGGGACACACACGCACGACGTATATAATAGCCTTGAATTGAGTTTCCGCACTTCTGGCTTCTTGAAGCCGTTAGGGAGGAGAGACGCCGTCAATGGCCTCTCATCGGTCACGATTTTGCAATGAAGCGTCGCGGAATAGACACATATGTCGGCGTCGCCCTCACGATTCCAGCATCTGCATGCGCAGCTTCCTGTTCTAAAAAAATATACAAAAGAAAGTTGGGATAAATCTGAGGAAGGTAGTAAATCGATTTAGGATTGCCAAGGGGAGAGCACAAGTTCCCGAGCTACATGTGATGATGTTCGCTGACAGCCATCGCCTCGCACATGCGTCGTCCTTGGATCACGCTACAAAGGAAAAATAAATCGACATAAAAATATGAAAAAAAAGCAAGTTCATATCACTTCACAAGCAGACGCGTGGCACTGCTAGTTCGTAGTAATCGTGAAAACAGGGAAATGCCGAGGGAATCTGCCTCAACAGTGGTGTTGTGAATGGTGTTCTCTGTGAGTAAAGCTAAAGCTCCGTGCACCATAAAGGAAGGCGCTAGAAGTCAGGCGCTTCGGGATCCGGCAGAGGCAAAATTTAAAAAATAAAAAGTATGCGCTTCTGTTGCGACCATGAAGAGTAAGCAGTTATAAACTAGTTGTGCTGTTCAGAAAAGATGGTGACGTCTCGTTAGAAAGCCGCTTAATTCACGTAATAATCTTAGCTGTCCGGCTTTTGACTGCTCCATCTCCCCACCTCCCCCCTCCCCCCCCCCCCCCCTCCAAAAAAAAATATAGAGAGAGAAAAGGCAACCACTGGTTTTTTTTTTATTTTTTTTTTATTACTATTACACCGGCACTAGGCCAGAAATTCACAAGACTGCGGCCATAATCGTGTGGTGGTAGCTAAAGATCTTTATTGTAATTTCCCCTGATCCGGACTATGGAGTGAGTCTTTTTCTTAACTGTCCCCTCTTTTCTTTCTACGGAATACTGCAGCTTCACGAAGAGCAAGGTGCCAAGAGTTCGGATGCGGGAATGCTTGCCGAGACCAAGCGACATTTATTTTCATTTTGTTTTATTTGCCACTTTTGTAAATTGCATTGGCTCTTGCTTTTGTCGGCTTTCTTGAAAGCAGAATTCCGGCGAAATCGAGCATAACATCGAACGGGGTCGTGTATTTCCATGGCAGAGGCATGCGTCACAGCTCGACGCGAGAACACGTACGTGCGTCTCTGACCAGACGCAGGCGCGTCCGTTAGGATGTCTTGCGCGGCGTACAGCTGCCGTAGAAACCCGAGATTGCGACTGGCCGCTGCTTCCAGCATCCTCCGAGCTCAGGAACTTTTTTTGCCTTCGTCCACTACCTCTCGGGTGACCGAAACAAGCTGGCGTCAAGCAGCAGAATGCGCAACGGATGAAAGACGCTCCAAACAGTCGCAGTATGATAATCTGGTCGCTGAGCACGTGTTCCGACGGGTCTTATTCCGGTAGGAAACAGCGTACATGCAACTTAAAGAACACAAGAGCATTGCCTAGCGCCTAGCGATTAAGTGCGCGAAATCGATGGAATCTGAGTGGCCACTCGAATGTCTTTCATGGAAGAGACGGAAGAGATATATAATCACCAGCTGCATGAACTGAATCTATATGCCTACATTAACAGTTATTCGCGCATAAAGCAGTCATTTGTTATTGACAGCGTCACGTGATCCCGTAGTAGTATCCACCCTGCTTTGTTTAGGTTATAGTAAACACCCTGCTTTTCTTAGGTGAAACAGCTAGCAGCTGTGCTGCATGCTAAAAGCCAAAGCGGGAAAAGTCGTGGCGTGCTCGACTGTGACACTCTTGAAGCAATGTCCAATCTGGTTCCACTGATGGGCTTTTAGGCCCCTTACGGCGAAGGGAACAAAGAACAGCTCATCGCAAGCTCTCTGTCGGAAGTGTACGCTCATGCATCGATGCGACCGGCATCGGGACGAGTGGTAGGCCGAGTCGAGACTCACAGTGGCTCTGACGACTAACTTATCTGCTGCGCTTTCTAAGCTCGCATCGTCGACGTAGAGCGCAGATGCACGTGCTCTCGGCAGCCGTACGCGCTAATAATGCGCGCTGGGAGGCCGCCTTCGTCGGGGCACGGCTTTGTGCTGCTGGCCGAGCGGAGAAAGCGCTTTCTCACGGGAAGCCCGGCGATTCACCGCGGCCACCGGGCTCATTCGTACAGTACATGCGATTAATGCTCGGCCGTGCTCTCCGAGACGGCGTCCCCGCATGCCGGGATGATGATCTGCGAGAGCGCACTTGTTCCGCTACTTCCTCGCCAGGGTCACGACAGGGTCGTCCGCAGCTAAAGCGGGCGAGGGAGAAAGCTCATTGAGCGGCGTCGCGAAAGCGGGTCGTCGTCGGAGGCTGCGCCAACACTCCCGCCCGGTCTTCTCTCCTTCCTCGCTGTCGTAACCTTCCGACTGCGGGAGGCGCCTGCACGAACACGTGTTCGGTGTGTACACATGCGTTCCCGGGTGCCGCGGCGGTCAGTCGGTCAGTCCCGCACCACCCTGCGGGCGTGGACGCCGTTCCTGCGCGCGCTTACGCAGTCCGCGAGCGCTGAGACCGACGGGAGCTTCCGGCCGCGCAGTCTGCGATGCTGGCGGCAGCACAGTTCCCTGGCCGATTTCCCCGCCCGGTGACCCAGCTGACCGCGCTTGCACCGCGGAAGAAGCGCACGCGCATTTCTACGGGGCGAAACTGAACGGAAATAACTGTCACCTTTTGATGCACAACTAGTAGTATTGCACATCTGCTGCGCTGGGACGTTAGTTACAAGTCGCTGCGGGCCGTTTGGTCGCAGACGCTACTGTGCTTCTGCCCTGCCTTTTCTCTTATCGATAGCCACGAGGTCATCATGTAAAAACGAATACCCAAGGCTGTTCGGGCGTACGCGAGATAGGCTCCCGATTCCCAGGAGTCCGTGCGCTGACCGGTCACGTTGCAGACGGGGCGATGGGTAAGACGCCGGTAGATAATGAGCTGATTCGGTGCTAAAGCGTCTGAACAGCTTCCTTAGCGTATAGCTTCCGCCTCTTACATCTCAACTTAACCTGAATCTCAGCGCGGTGCCAGCTACTTGCTGCTCGAATTTTGAGAGCGCTTTCAACACCAGCTCTCTCAACTTTGCATGAGCCATCGAAGTGTTCCGGCCGCAGTTGTTTTCTCGCGGCCAAAGCCGAATTGCACAGGCTGCCGTGCACGGGCCGCGACTCTCACACCAAAGCTTTCCAGTTTCGCTCTCGGTGAGAGGAGGGCGAGGGCCGAGAGAGGCAGCAAGAAGAGTAGGTGCCAAGGTCTCAAGCATTGCGGAAAGGCTGCAGTTTTCAGCGTCTCCTGCGCACAGACACATTCACAACATCCGTGGACGCGCACCTCGTGCAATGCTGAGAAATAAATCTTCCTACTCGCATACATTTGATGGACGTGCGCTGACCTTCATGTGTTAGCAAAAAGTCAGGAATGCCCCTGTACGCCTCTTGCTAATCCGACGTCCGCCAAAGGTCCGACCTGCGTGCCACTCGAATTTAGGCCGCAACAATCGCACAGAAAACGGTGGCGCAAACGTCTGTGAGTACGCTAGCTTGTACAAAACGTGTTCTTGCACAAATGCGGCACTTTGCCCGGCAAAGAAGCTTAAGTTATCCATTTAATTCTTACAGGCAAATAGGTGCTGCAGCGATCTGTAGGTATACTTTTAGCACCTTCAGCTGCCTGCAGTCGTGAAGAAGCTCAATACGGGCGAGTCACGCCTCCCGGCGCTGTGCATGCGGTCGCGTAAAGGCAAGTGCCTGAAACACAGTGCGGACGCAAGAAGCCTGCTGTAGACCGGAAGCTTGTTAACACCGACGCGGGCACCAACGAACCCCACGACTCACCAGGGCACTCGAAATAGCACGAATGATACGCTGCTGCTGTCCAAAGGTGACGCGTTTCCATTGAAGATGGCGCTCTTTGTTAAACGTGCTTAGGGTGCCTCGATGACTTTCGCCTAGGCGAAGGGCATAGAGCCTCCCTAAACGTGATCAGTCGTGACCACGGACGCAACAGGACCGGAAGCAGGTGATTTTAATCAATGCGGGAATGTTTGCGAGCGTCCGTTAAATTTGGGAGGTGGCGTATAATCGGTGACACAACATTTTTTAATCATTGCAAGTGAGGACGATGAAATGAATCATACTCGTTGCTCTGCGTACCGGAGCATCATCAGAGACGCAGGAGAGCACGATGGATGATCGCTAGCATCCCCTTCCACGTATCACATATACCGTACGCTTCTACTGCGCCGCTTCACAAGTTTTCCAGACAGCCGTGTGTGTCCTTCCTGCTCCACGGGCGGTGCTGCATAAGCCACAACCTTATACACGACCGACCGCGCTGCGGTGCTGGCCAGTGAGCGGGAAAATAGACCCCGTGGAGTTGGTTCCTCGTTCCAGCGAGAGGTTCCCTCATTGTTCGGCCCGTTGTCGAACGAGTGTCCGACGTCGCTGCTCGACTTTGTTTCGCTCCGCTCCTTTTGTTGCGGCTTCCTCGTGGGTTTCGATTTCCGAGCCGCTCGCCCTGTCCACTCAGTCCATTGACTGCGCCACTTTGTACGCATTCGCCCGGCGGGTAAGGACCGTGCGCGGTCGTCTCCTTTTGTGAGCGCGCGAAGTGGAGTGCGCCGAGCATGTGAAACGCAACGTCTTTTTCCCGTGTGCGACACGCGTGTAGTTCGTCCTCCTCCTGGTCCTTCTATGCGAACGGAAAGACACGGGGGCTTCGTACTTCAGCTGGCAAGCGGGACTTGGGGGTGAAGTTCCGCCTTGCTTTCTTCTTTTCCTCCTATCGGCTCATTCGCGTGGAGGCGGCGTTGCGACCGCAAGGAGAGGCAGCTTAGAGATACTTCGGGTTGGTCGCAAGATACTATACTGGGCAAAGCCTCCTGATATTTTCGGAAAGCACCTCTCCAGCAGCGTGCGGTAGCCCCATACACCGTGGCACGCTGCCATAATCCAGGCACCGCGATCCAGCAAGGTGATGGCAGCACACACATTCACGCGCCTATATAGTGTCACACTAACATGTAACCGCTTAACGTTTTAGGCTTGACCAGAAAATTAGGTTTCGCATTGAGCCCCTCCGACAGGCAAATATTTTGTTCTTTTTTTTTCCTGTGTGTGTGTGTGTGTGGGGGGGGGGGGGGGACTTTGCACAGACTGACTAAAATAATATGCATCTCTTTCTTAACTTGTGCTCATTCTGCAAAAGGCAAATAATATTTTCTTTATTTTTCAAGGCGCGGTAGGGGGACCTTTTGGACGAAGTTTTCATGGAGTGCCTAAACGCAACATGCATCTGTTAACGTTTCCTGGCGTGCACACATCCGAAAGAGAACCTGCGGAGACTAAAACACGACCTGGGAGATCATGTACTCCCCGCGCTGGAACATTCCGCATGGACAGAGCCCAGTGAGCGTGCGGAAAAATCAGTTTCGAGTGCTGCGCAATGTTCACGAGCTGCCACATGGGCCAAAGAGCACGATGGAACCCGAGTAGCGTCACACCCGCAGTAACACCCTCAGAAGTCCTATGAATGAAATGCGCGTCCATCACGTTCGTAGCTCCGTCTACGGGTGCTATAGTCGGATTTGGAACGTCACGCGAGTATAGTGTCGGACCTTTAACAGTCACCGCATGGGGTGTGAAGGCCTGAAACTTAATAAATGTCGTTCCAAATTAATGCGGCCAACGGTTGTTCTGTGCTCGAAAAAAAACTTTTCCGCTGCTGCACAGCCTGTGCAGCAGAATGCTTAGTATGCAGTATTACGGCAAAATGAGAGCGCGCTCATTGTGCAGTTTGTCTTGTGCTTTGCTCGCAATAATTGTTCGCTAAAAACGAAAGTGTGCAATTTGTGGGGTTGTTAGCACGTAGTTATGTGCACTAAGCCCGCCACCTCCTCCAGTGCAGGTAATGCTGATCAGAGTTAGCTCGGTCAGTCGCCGCTTTGAGACGTTTGAGTGACGAAAGTGAACACTGATGGTGAGGATGAGCGAACCCTTCTGCTCTTGAATCGCCCTTCTCCTCTATAACTTACTCTTCGCATCGCGGGTAAAGTAAATACGATGCGGAGGACAAGGGCGAGGATTTGGTCGTAAATGTAAATTATATAGGCTCCTCCTGCTTAGCAGTCATTAACTAGTACCGCGTTATTCATCAGCGAACACAAATAGGGAGGCGCCGTACGCTGCGCCTAATTAAGGGCACTAGACGAAAGTGGCCCCTTCCTAATTACACACATACACACTCGTTTGCATACGCGCGTAAGATACCGCTTTACGTAGAACACACGAAATACGCGCAAACACCAGCTTGTTCCACCCCGCGCAAGCGTGCCTGGTCTATAGCGCCCCTGGCTTTTCAAACCAATAGTATTTAGTTCGAATCCTGCTGAAGCCCGAAATTGGCGATGTTTTACTTTCAGCGAAGTTCGAATTTCTTTAAAAACGTCACGCTTCACGTGAGAATCGGCGTGTTTGGAATTCCTGCGAGAGTTAATGTGACTGTAAACCCATGGCCGCGTCGACCGATTGGTCAACACAGCGATGTGTTTACAGTCGTTGCACGGGGGCGTTTTTGCACGCGACGGCGACAGAAGGCAGCACTTTGTACTCACTGTTGGAAACGTCCCGAATCGCCGTGAAGCGCTGTCGAGCACATTCCTCGGGCGGTGCACGATTAGAGCTGAACAGCGGTAGTCGGGTAGCTTCCGGTGTCATAACAAGTGCTCGTGATCCCTGAGATACGACACAGTGATAAATGGCTTCATTCTGATTAACCGCCCTCGCATTCGCTCCCACTAAAAAGAGAGTGATGGATACACGCATGTGACAAAGGAAGAAAATTTCGTCCTCCTCCGTCTCGTTATGCGTTAGGTCTATGCGTTGATTTGCGAGTTTCGCTCTGTTCCTGGATGGTATTAGCGTTATTCCTGGACCGACCCTTGACCTCGGATATAACGAACACATGACCTTGGTTACAGCGAATATGCGCGCATACCACGCGACCTCGGATACAACGAAAATGTGCCATCGGTTACAGCGAGGGTGCATGCATACCACGGGATATCGGCGATACCGAGCACGCAACCTTAGTTATAAAGAAAGTGTATGCATGTCACGTCATCTTGGGTATAACGAACATGTGAGCGTGGTTGTAACGAAGATGCATGCATGTTCGTCATAACCGAGGTCAAGTAACACTCCATATCCATGTTCACCAGCGTCGAACTGCTCTTTTGTTTTTGTTTTTTCGACGTGGAAAAGGCTTTTGTCGTTGATGATTACGTGTTTAGTACGGTGCGGGACTGCAACATACATTTATGCGATGATTATTAAGCGTTTAATAGCGCTAATTATTGTTGTTAAATCATGCCACTACAGCTAAGGCCTCGTACCACAACTCCTCTACCACCTCTCCTACCTCCTCTCCTCTCTGCCTTTCCTCGCTCCTCCTCTCCGGGTTTCTAAAGTTCATTCTGCTATTTTCCTATATCTGGGCTATTGGTGGAAGGAGGACAGGAAAAAGAAATGTAGTCGAAACAACCGGAAAAGAAAGAACAAAGGAATACACAGAAGAAAAAAAAAACAGTTCTGTGGCGGGGCTGTCTGGAACAGTTGCTTCCACGCTCGACGCCCCGTGTGGACGATGTGAAAAAAAAAAAAAAGAAAGAAAGAAAGAAAAAAAGAATGTATTCGTCTTTCTACAGAGACGCCACCGCCGCCGCACGTCCGACTTTTTGCCTTGCCTCCTAGTCCTCGCGGACTGGTTTTAAAATCTGAGCTCCATTCACGCACTCTTGACGGTTTAGTTCGCTGACGCCCAAAGCCCTCGAGGTGTCGCTGGAGAGTGGCGGGCGGACCCGTCACTGATTGAGGGACTGCTGGCCTACTGTTTCCCCCGTTTCGGAAGCCTTTGTTCGTGCGGGTGCAAATGTTTAGGAGGCCCGTTTCTCGCTGCATCGTCTTCGCGGCTCACCGCACTCTCTTTGTTCCCGCCGTTAGAGCCTAGCACAGCGCAATATACTCTGTAGTACACTTGCCTCCTTGCTCGCTTTTCCTGCTTTTTCTTTCCTTCTCCGCGTTATTTTTTTTTTTTTTACCAGGCAACCTCTGTTCGTACACCGGACGTGAGGCATGTGTCCGCCATTTAGTAGGACGGCCCACGAACACTTATTTGCCGAGTGTAATTTCTCTCTTTTCCAGATGAAGCCGCCAACTACTCCTAACGGCTTTCTGCGGCTAAGTTTTTGTCACACAAGGTCGGTCAGTGTGCCGCGTTGTCTCCGGAGTTCAGCGCCCAGTGCGCGTGATACGTTTCAGTCGCCAAATCAAGACTGCGGTCAGTGCTGGGAACTCTGAAACTGCTACCATTTTAGCTAACCTGCTTCTTATCCGAACGGATACGTGAAGGGTCGCAAAGGCTTCCTTCCGGCCACAGGGTCTAATTTTCATCGGTTTGTCGGGGAATGTACGGCCCCCCGAAACTCAACGTCCATTGCAGCCAGGTGTCAATGCTCACCATCCACCTAGAGAACCTTTCTAGATCTATATATGGGCCCAGTGTTCCACGCGACACGAAATAAAAGTAGGGCCTGCATGTGTTGTGGTCGGGGCTCCTTTTACTAGCATGTGGGCAGTATATCAAGACATTAAAAGGCGGGGGGGGGGGGATTCGGAACACTAAGGCGCCCTAACAACACTCGAGTGTAATGCGCGCAATTTCGACTGTTACGCGGGGCAGGAATTTTAAACCATTGACGTTTGGGTTCCAGCCTTACACTGCCGGGCAAGGTGCATTAGCCTTGCAATTTCTCTGTACGCTGCCGCCGGGGGAACAATGAGCTGAAGAGGAAAGATTCTACTCGCTAACTTTCAGGAACCCTCTTATAACGTAAGACGCAGTAACATTCACGAATAACGCCATCCCAATCTTGTGAGAGCATCGGCAAAGCGACAAGGATAATCCCCTGGACGCGCTCTGTGGATTTCACAGTTGGGCATGCGATTTGGTTACGATCGTCCCTGGGATGATCCGGTGTCACCAGGAACGATCGAGTGGTTACATTTTGTTCACAGCATTCGTAGATGTCCCGTTCCTACTGCTGATGATGGACGCCAGTCAAGCAGGGCAGCTTCTTCAGCCACCTCCACTGCGAAAAAATAAATGCAAAATCAACATTATGTATTTCTCAGTAGGGTAATTATGTGGGGATCCTCACAGGGGCAAGCTTAGTCGAAAATCAGCCTTGTTGACGTCATGAACACAGGCAGTCCACGTTTCATGCCACAATACTGCCTATTCGCACTGAACCCAGTTTTAAATCAACAGGCGCTTAACATTGGCATACGATTTCCCTTCCTCGCTTTGTGAGCGAACAGCGTCATCAGCTCCACTGAAGTATTACTCTTAGCTAAGAGTGCGCGAATATCCGAAGGTTTCGAATAGCGTATCGATTATTCTCATTTTCTGTCCACTGAACGGAATAAGTATTGAATTTTAAAAATTATTCCAAACGGATCGAATATGCTTTGATGTTTTCGAATATGGTTTTCGACTCGTTGGCGCGAAGTTTGAAGATGGCTGGGTATTCTTTTATGCCGCAACTGTTTCATAAACAGGACCATCTCAGACGCTGCAAAGGATGCTTCCGCGATCGTCCTCCGCGGGAAGGAGTGTTCAGCATCACGGCAATGTTCACTCAGGCGGCGGCCGAACCGTTTGTAAATACTCATATACGGCCTGCACGATTTGGCGATGCCGCAGGGCTCAAGTACGCTTAGCGATCCCTAAGGCTTAATGTCCTATCTTGGAATTCAAGTCTCACTCATAACTCTCGCACTTATAATAAGCAGTTATAGCATATCGCGATCCGCGATACCGTGACACGCCACATGCGAGTTCCACTGCATATGTCGACGGCGCCAGATGGCGCCACATGTTTACCGGCAGCACCAGCCACGTCGGGACCAATAAGAGCTGCCGGCGTGCAGTAGCAGGTCGCGGTGTAGGAGCGCGGGTTGCGCTATGCTATGACTCTCTAATCTATTGATATGTGGCGGTAGATAATTAAATATTTGCCGTCTCCGATGACAAGATGTAATTTTCTCACACGTATCACATGGCGCTTATAAATTAAGTACTGACTTTGTCTTGCGTGCACCCTGGTAGAGTGAGTATAAAGTCTCCTAATGGCTGTAGTTATTACTCCGTACGTTCTTGCAATGTACATCGGAGCGCCGGCGCTTGCGCCAAGCGGTATCGCACGCATTGTATTCTAGTTCGTACGAATATTCGCCAAGTATCGCATATTCTTAAAAATATATTATTCTATTCGGCGACTGTTCAATTCGTGTTCGATTTGGTGTTCGGTTGCTTTGTTCGTATTCGAGCAGCATTCGATCCGGTTTTGAAACATTACTATTCCGTGGTGCGGGCAGAGTCTCACTTTTGGACTCCATCTTGCCTTGTCCCACAACCTATATATACTTGTATGGGATTTGTCTTTGGGGCGTTAAACCCAACAAACAAACCAATCATAGTATTTTTTTTTTTCGAAAAGTTTGCCACAAGGCATAAGTTCAGAAAGGGGGAATGGGATGCAGGAGATAGAAAGTTAAAAGAAGGAGTGAAGTCCAGTTGCGCTTATGTATTCGCAGAGGTTGACAGCGTAGCGATTGTCCATTGTCCACTTCTTGTAATCACAATCGCGATTCCACCGCAGGCCCACCTTCATGAGTATCCATTGTCTAATGTTAGTCGTTGATGGACACGTCCACAACAAGTGACGCACATCGCAGACGCCAGGTGCAGTGTCACAGTGAGGGCACCTGTCAGTCACTGGTAGATCTTTTTCCCGCCATCGATGTCGTACAGATGGGGTCAGAGCCGCCCCTGCCCGAATCCGGCGCACTGTTACCTCCTCCTGCCGAGTAAGACTACGGGTGCGAACACGGACGAATGAAAGCGCGTGTTCACTGGCGCAGAACTTGAGAATCGGAAACGTGGGACAGGAACGGAATATGGGGGAAGAGGGGAAGATGGTGGACCGCCTGATGTGTTTATGTGCGTCATAGCATCCGCTTGAATATTATGTGGATCGCGAGCATGGCCGCTAATCCAGTGTATGCGCACAGGACATGGGTACTTTGAACAGAGCAAATGAATGAACTGTGTTATTTGGAATGTGCGTCGAACGGCCTTAAGCTGTTTAAGGGCAGTGAGAGAGTCTGTGTAAAGGTGAACTGCATTGAATGTAATAACTGGCGGAAAGGAATAAATGGCATTGTAAATGGCTTGAAGTTCCAGTGCCAGAGGGGTGCACGTATCCGCGGTATATGTGAAGTGAGTGTTGAGATGCGGATGAGAGGGACTATACACAGAAGTAACTCCTCGCTCTGCAGTATGTGATGCATCGGTATATAATATGCACCCTCCAGGCAGATGTGCGGATGATACCGACGGGGAAGCAGTGGGGCGATTGTCCGTGCGCTGGCAGTACGACCATGGAGGTAGTGTCTTTAAACGATGGAGTTGTAAAGACTGTTTGCGAGCTCTGTTTGCCATCCGCTGATCAATGAGTTCACTGAGCGTATTTAGCTGGGCGTACTCCTGAAGTACTGGTATGGGTGTTAGGCGGGGAAGACATGTTGTTGCACGCATAGCCTCACGATTGATGGCCTCAAGGGAGTCCCACTGTCTGCGGGTGAGACGTTGAAACTGTGCCTGGTAGATTATACGCGGTTGGAGGACAGAGCGAACAAGCTGGCGGGCCGTGTGAGCACGCGCGCCGCCAGAGGGCATAGCTATGCGACGAATCAGACCTAGAGTAGCGTGAGCGGACTTACGGATGGCTGTCAGCCACGGGGTGCCAGTCCCAGAGGAATGAAGAAGAAGACCAAGAATGCGAACGGTTTGTGCCTGAGGAATCGGGGTATTATCTATCGTAAAATTTATAGTGGGAGCTTTCCGTAAGCCAGCTTTGTTTCCAATGCGAATGAAACAGGATTTTGTATGCGAAAGAGTTAGACCCAAAGGAGGGAGGCGAAATGTCAATACATCCAGCGCATGCTGGAGGGCCGCCTGATGGACAGACGTATCTGGGTGACAGCACCATAAGGTTATATCATCGGCATACGCAAGCACGCGTATAGAAGGGATGGCCTCTAGGGCTCGAACAAGTGGAATGAAGGCCACATTAAATAGTGTAGGGCCGAGAACGGAGCCCTGGGGCACTCCTCTGTTTGAGGGGAAGCGACCAAAGGGCTTTTCATGGACACGCACACTGAGCGTTCTATTTGTTAGAAAGGCGTGAATGGAGAGGAGAAACCTGTGAGGGAGACTAAGAGTTTGTAGGGAGGCAAGAATGGCTGAGTGAAGGATGTTATCATATGCCTTTGTTATATCTGTAGCGATCACGGTTCTAACAAGATGACCGTGCGGAGAGTGGTGAAGCACGTCAGCAGCCAAAGTAGCAAGACCGTCCTCCATTCCTATTTGCGGGCGGAAGCCAATTTGGGATTCTGGATAACAATCATGGGATTCCAACCACCACGATAAGCGAGTGGCGAGAATATTTTCGTAAAGCTTGCAGATTGTTGGCGTCAGGGAAATTGGACGAAGGGTCGAGAGAGATACTGAAGGATGACCTGACTTCGGTATTGGAACAACAATAGGATGCTTCCACTCGTCCGGCATGACACCAGAAGCAGGGCCTGCAAAGCATGCAGTCCCTTCCAAGTTGCGGAATAAGAAGTTATGTATGCCGTCGTGCCCGGGAGCAGAGTTAGATTTGAGGCGTTCAATGCACGGTGCTAGGACCACCCGTTAATCTGATGAAGCTCCCTTTTCGCCCAAGAGCTCCTTCCTGCTAGAAATCGGTTGTGCGCCACTTCTGGTCCCGCCCCGGTCACTCAGAGGTTACGGCAGTCGACTACTCAGCCGGACGATTCCGGCAGGATACGATTCCGGCCGCGGAGCCGCGTTTCAATGAAGGCGAAACACAAGGCGCCTGAGCACTGAGCGATGTCAGTGCACGTTCATAAACACCTGGGAGCCGAAAGTATCCGTAGCCCTCCACTGCGGAGTACCTCATACCAGGTGTCACTTTGAGAAGTTAAACTAGCTCATACACCAAACAACACCAACAAACGTCGTGCACTTCAGCTCAGGCATTCACACACATAGCATGAAACGTGTGAATTGTCCCTCGCGGGTGCGGGGAGAGAGGATGCCTTACTAGACCGCTCTTATGTATACAGGCAGTAAATTCAGCACAGCGGTAAGGATTTTTCACATTACCTTGAAACTTTTACTGTAGATTTTCCTCTCCTCCCTGGCACATTCTACCAAATTTGAGCGCCGTACGACAATTTATTCGCGCACAATTGATTGGAAAATGTGCAATTTTTGTGGCCTCGGTACAACCGATTTCTGCGGACAACACTGCGTTTCTTGACGTCACAAACATTGTACCCATGTCATTTCCCGCTCCCCACGGGATCGTGAAATTTTCAGGGCTGTATTAGGCTATCTCAGGCATTTTGAGTAACATATCATGATTTCCAGCCTTTAAAACTCAGGCGAGACCAGACTTGCACGACAAAAGCCTGTCCCTCATCAAGCAGTAGCTTGCGAGGCTGCCGCTTTGAGCTTAGGACGGTTATGCGACTCACTAGCTACCATTGTGGCCATTGCAGAACATTAATAATGCAATGTCGTTATTCTATTGTCTACGATATAACATGCGCCGAAATCTGGGCCCACGGTTGCTCTCGCATTTCGTTCGTACGCGTGGGCGTTGTGGTCGGGAATCAAGCGAGCACAGCCTCGCAAAACGCCTCAGCCGCTCAGCTTCACGGCGGGTCGGCAGGGTTCTGCCACCATCACGGTACAGTTATGTGTAACTGGTAGCGGGCGCTCTTGACGAGCGCACAAATTATCGAATGACTGTAGCACACCTGCATGTGTGAAAGAGTCCCACTGTGGTGGCGCAATGCGGCGCCCCACAACGCGTGCACGCTGGCCGTGTCTGAAGAAGGCGACAGCTAACCGATGACTGCGGCCCGGGGGTCCATTCTACACGCTGTGCCATCATGGGAGCCATTTGAATGTAAATGGGTGCGCCAAGCGTACACCGTGCGGCCCTGAGAGCAGCGGGTGCAGCGACGGCAGAAACAGCCGCACCCCCCCCCCCCCCCCCCCCCCCCCCCCCCCGTGTACGGAACGTGATCGTGTCCGGGGAGGCGCCAACAAAGGCGGAATCCGAGGTATGCCACGAAAGACGTCGGCGCGCGTGACTATCGGCCGAAAGGTCTCGTGCTCGGATTGCCGCTGCGCTTGCTTGCACATGCGTCGCAGGCTGCTCGCGTTACCACACCGTTCTTCTTTTTCCCCGCATTTCTCGAATAATTCTGCTCATTTTCACTCGGAACGACGCAAGGAAGGACGCATGAGTTGCTGCGGGCCCACTGCACGCGCGCAGGTCTACTTCTGTTGTTAGGCCGCTCATCGAAGCTATTCGGTTTCTTGGCGTTTGCGTCGAAGTTATCACGTACTCCGAGTCAGGATTCATACCCTTGTTGAGAGTATTAATGCCGTAGTCACGGCGCAGTGATATCACTTATATGTCCTATAGAAGAGGAAACGTGCTACTCCTCCTTAGCGCAATGAATAAATAAAACTAGCGCATACAAGGGGAGCTGTGAGCGGAGCTAGCATCACGAGGAATTGACTGGGAAGTAAAGAAGGCATATCAAATTGTCTGCACTCTCGTAGAGGCCAACCAATGTCCGTTTTCGAGTGGTCGTTATGGCGCAAGTCATGTAATCTCATCACTAGGGGCTTTAAATAAGGGGGGGGGGGGAGGGGGGGAGTTACCATAATAGTTTGAATGGTGGCCTGGTTTGTTTGCGACACGGAGTGACGTAGCGGCTTGCGGTAGCTTATAGAAATGAAAAAAAAAAAAAAAAAAGTGGACTGGACTGCGCTAAGTACCACATGGCGCATATACTATGGGGCGCACGCCGTAATGAATGTGGCATTATCTGTGCAGCTTAACCTCCAGAAACTGCACAAAGGCTGCGAGGGACGGCGTAGTGGGGTTCTCCGAATTAATTTAAACCATCTGAGAATTCTTTAAAGCATGCTGACGTCGCACTCCACAAGGGCGTCTATGCATTTCGTCTCCATCATAATGCGGCCATTGCGACTCCAACCCGCGATACTGGGATCACTAGCCGAATGCCGAAGCCACCGCGGGCAGGTCGAGGGAGCAAATAGGGAAGTGAGCCTCTGCAGGAAAATGCGTGCATGGTCACTCGCAAAACAGCTGGGTGATATTATACAGTGTGAAGTACGCGCAGGTCTTTCGGCAGGTACTACACTGATGCAACTGGTTGGTGCATGAGCGAAAGGCATTTGAGGGAATTTACTATTTGCCCTAGCTATAGCAGAATACGGCCATTTGGCACGTCGATTCCAAACCTCTCAATAAAAAAGTATCCATTTCCCAAGTCAGTAGTGAGAACTTGTCCGCAGTATACATATATCGTTGACCCAGGGTATATCAGACCTTGTGGTTCCTACACCTGAGCACATTTCATCGTTACTCGCTCTTTGGCATGAAGCGTATAGTTTAGTGCTGCCACATTTCGATGAAGGCGAAATGAAAAAAAAAAATACAAGAAAACAAACAAAACGCCCGCTTGCTCCGCGCTCACAGTGCACGTTTAAGATCCTCAGGTGGTCGAAGTTAATTCGAAACACTCCATCTCGGCGACTCTTTCTTTCTATCTCTGCTTTTAAAACCATTTCCTTCATCTATTCTGATGGCGCGGCCTTTCCTCACATTCACGCCTGCGCCATCACCGCTTCAAACTCGCGTTTAGTTTACGCTAGTGGTTAGGTTGCAAGGAATTGGCCGCGAGTTTTAGCACATGGTGTGCCTATCAGTTAAAGCGATAGGGGAATAGCGAGGCACCAGTGCGCATACCCAGAATGTAACACTGAAAGGGCAAATGATGTGAATGTCTTGGTTGGCTTCTCACTATGCGCCCCGATCCTATTCGAAATCAGCCTGTTTTAGAGAGTTCTACAGCGCAGTGTGATGCGTTTACGCGGGGCTCTGACGCGCCTGGCCAGCGGTAGGCGTGCGCCCCTAAAGGCCAAGTGGGCACGCTAGCTCCCGGGCCGGCTGGCCGCGGTACCGCATAACGTATAGTGCTGGCGAAACCTCTAATGAATATAAAAAATTCACCGAATAGTGGTGCCGTTGTCAAGGAGTGGATTACATAATTCTACAGACAATTCTCGAAGTACACATATTAGCCTATTGTGTACACTTTCTTGCTTGGTGCAAATTCAGTCTGTGCAATTTTGTTAGCCTGTTGAGTCTTTATTAACCAGCAGGGCAAGATAACAATCCTCTGCACGGACAGCAGATGTGCCCTCTCGGAAGAAAAAAAAAAAAGAGCACAGCAAAAAATTCGACATAACGGCAGACACGGGCAGATAACGATCACCACAGCCAACTCTATCAATCAGCCCCTCAAATAACGGGCGACATCCCGTCCGTCGGTGCTGGCGTAATTGGAGTGAATGAGTGCCGTCCAGCTCGTGCGCATTCTATAATGACCGCCATGCAACAAGCGCCCTTCTCTTTCCAGACGTGCGTCCACTGTGCCTGAATGGACGAAGCCCCGAATGATCGCGTAATGAAGGATGGCGTGCCCCTGGCTGCGAGGTGCGCGCCGCTCGTTTCCGGTTCGCGGTAATTTGGGCTCTGCTGACGAGCGCCGTACGTGCACCCCGCAATCCGTTAATCAGCGCTGTCGACATTATCTTATCCTCGTACGCGCTGCCCCGCCATTATTAATGCACCCTCTCGGAAGGTGGGCGGTCCACGTGTAGTGGCGCAGCACGCCTTTCTCTGTAGTGGTAGCGCGCTTTCACACTGCATAGAGTGATTAGGTGTTAATGCGGTATGATACAACGACTCATACTGGTGCTGAGAAGCGAAGTACAATAAATAAATTTTGCGATCGCGTACCCTCGTCCCGACATCTGCAAAGCACAATACTCCCTGTGTGACAGCATGAGCAAGCAAGCGGGCAAGCAAGCCTGTATGAGAGTGTATGCCTGCGTGCGCGCAATTGCGCGCGTGTCCTCCCAGGCACGTCTGAGCAGAAATACATGAGCAGAGTTTGCTTGCGTTTCCGCTTGTATGTATATGCGCTTACTTTAGCGCAATATGTATATGTATTATTATAAAGTGTGTAGGCACGAAAGCAGCAGGCAGTCTTGGGTATGCACACACACACACTCAATTTTTCTTCCTTTTTTACAGAGGTAAAGTCAGAAAGTATTTCGTTCATCATATTGTGTAGTTCATTAGTAGGCAGGAGTTTGAATGTGCAACATGCCACTGGAAACGAGCATATGCATGAGCGTGCGCTGTCCTCTGTGCCCATGTGCGCGTGCACGTGTGTATGTGTGAGTGAGTGAGTGAGTGAGTGAGTGAGTGAGTGAGTGAGTGAGTGAGTGAGTGAGTGAGTGAGTGAGTGAGTGAGTGAGTGAGTGAGTGAGTGAGTGAGTGAGTGAGTGAGTCTGCGAGCGAGTGAATGAGTGAGTGAGTGTGCGAGCGAGTGAATAAGTGAGTGTGCGAGTGAATGTGCGAGCGAGTGAATGAGTGAACGAGTGTGCGAGCAAGTGAGTGAGTGTGCGAGCGAGTGAATGAGTGAGTGTGCGAGTCAATGTGCGAGCGAGTGAATGAGCGAGTGAGTTAGTGAGTGTGCGAGCGAGTGAATGAGTGAGTGAGTGAGTGTGCGAGCGAGTGAATGAGTGAGTGTGCGAGTGAGTGTGCGAGCGAGTGAATGAGTGGGTGTGCAAGTCAATGTGCGAGCGAGTGAATGAGTGAGTGAGTGTGCGAGCAAGTGAATGAGTGAGTGAGTGTGCGAGCGAGTGAGTGAGTGAGTGAGTGTGCGAGCGAGTGAATGAGTGAGTGAGTGTGCGAGCGAGTGAATGAGTGAGTGTGCGAGTGAATGTGCGAGCGAGTGAATGAGTGAGTGAGTGTGCGAGCAAGTGAATGAGTGAGTGAGTGTGCGAGCAAGTGAATGAGTGAGTGAGTGTGCGAGCGAGTGAATGAGTGAGTGTGCGATTCAATGTGCGAGCGAGTGAATGAGTGAGTGAGTTAGTGAGTGTGCGAGCGAGTGAATGAGTGAGTGTGCGAGTGAATGAGTGAGTGAGTTTGCGAGTGAATGTGCGAGCGAGTGAATGAGTGAGTGAGTGTGCGAGCAAGTGAATGAGTGAGTGAGTGTGCGAGCGAGTGAATGAGTGAGTGTGCGAGTCAATGTGCGAGCGAGTTAATCAGTGAGTGAGTTAGTGAGTGTGCGAGCGAGTGAATGAGTGAGTGAGTGAGTGTGCGAGCGAGTGAATGAGTGAGTGAGTGTGCGAGTGAGTGTGCGAACGAGTGAATGAGTGAGTGTGCGAGTGAATGTGCGAGCGAGTGAATGAGTGAGTGAGTGTGCGAGCAAGTGAATGAGTGAGTGAGTGTGCGAGTGAGTGAATGAGTGGATGTGCGAGTCAATGTGCGAGCGAGTGAATGAGTGAGTGAGTTAGTGTGTGTGCGAGCGAGTGAATGAGTGAGTGTGCGAGCGAGTGAATGAGTGAGTGAGTGAGTGTGCGAGCAAGAGAATGAGTGAGTGTGCGAGTGAGTGAATGAGTGAGTGACTGCGCGAGCGAGTGAATGAGTGAGTGTACGAGTCAATGTGCGAGCGAGTGAATGAGTGAGTGAGTTAGTGAGTGTGCGAGCGAGTGAATGAGTGAGTGAGTGTGCGAGCAAGTGAATGAGTGAGCGAGTGAGTGAGTGGGTGAGGCCGCACGCGCCTGCTATGCTTTCATAGAAATGCAGTCGCGGTTCGATTCCGCGATCTTGGCCGCAGCAGCCGTGAGCCACCGCTCCTGGGTCAGAGAGGGAAGACGACGCAGCGTGCTTACATTGGCTGCGCCCATTTCGTCCCGGGTGTTCGAAGTTAGTGCTTGAGCATACCGGTGTCGAGGAATGGATAGGGAAATAACTCGACAATCACAAAACTGATCCGCACATTGAGGGCAACGCATCACGATATGTTAGGCAGATGTAAAAAAAAAAAGAAAAAAAAAAGGAAGTGAGCGACAGAAGGTAGGCGTTGCGTCGGGCTTCGATCCTGGCGTCAGCTGCAATTAGCGCTTCACTATTAACCAGGGAGTTCTCGTTGCATTGCTAAACGCCTCGCATTGGCCCCGATGCGATCGCAGGTGGGTGCGAATTCCAAGTTGCAGCCGCATAAGCCTATATATACAAACCTTGTCTGGCAAAGCGAACTGGGATCGTCCAATGAGCACGTGTTTATTTATGCACACGCGCGTGCGGAACTATCTCGTCTTGGGCGATAATTTGTCACCCGGGCTGGCGGGAGCGCAACAGTAATTGTGCCAGGCCAGACGGCGGGCAGGCAGGCGAACGGGCCAGACGCCGCCGGCGGAGTCAATGATGCATGGGTTATTGGCGTCACCGCCGGGCGTGCGGTAAAGACTTCCTCCAACGCGCCCGCGCTCACTTTCCTCCGCCAGGCGCCGCTTTCTCTTCTGGTCGCGTAACAAGACGTCCGTGTCGCTATTTCGAGACCTGTCCGTAAAGTACAACGGGACGACGAAGGAGCGACATGGGCGGGAGGGCGGCGGACCGCTGCGTAAGACCCCCACGCAACCCCTTTTTTTGAGGCTGTTCGCTTGCCCCCGAGTTTTCATTTTCGCCTTTATCCGCTGCCAACAGACCACCCCCTCATTCCCTCATGTTCCCCTCCAGCGTTAGCCTAACAATCTACGTGACAGGCAAGCCGGCAGTTCGCGAACGGAGTTGTTTCAGCTTGCTGCGCTGACTGAGGAGCAGCGTGCCAGCCAGTCGCGCGGAAACTGGCAGACTAATGGACGCCCGGCGTCAGCAGCGCCTGCTCCTCCGTCAATTCATCAGGGCTTTCTAAGGGCGAGACGGTGGCTGCGGCGAGAAACCGCGAGAGACGGAATTTCCGCGGCCCGCTCTGCTTGTGTGGCGAACGAGGGACGTGAAAAACGACCGCTGCTTCCATCTTTGCAAGACGTGAAGGTTGGTTGAAGGAAAGGCGAACAGCGCCGCTTCCTCTTGGCGTTGCCTGGCTGACTGATGGTGGGAATTGTGACGCGGAAGGGAAAAAAAAAAAAAAAAAAAACTTTTCTGACACGTCGTTCGAAAGCGAATGCGTGTTACGTGGACGCTGTGACAGGGCTGCCACACAACCCTTCGATTCACCTCCGCGCATCAAGTATAGTATTCCCATAGACATTGACGGCGCGTGAATATCTACCCTCTTTCGATTAACAGGCTAGTTTTACACCAAGACCTTACTATAGTGGAACGGTTGCAACTGGATAGTAGAATGACGAAAGCTTCGCGATTTCCGTGGATCGCTTCGTGGCTGGGAACTTCCGAGAGAGCTCTCTGGTGTGAAAGTTGCAGCAAAGGAGTCTCCGATCGCAGGTGTCCAGCGACAGGCCAATACTCCAGGTACACACCAGGTAGATCGCATCTTGTCCGGTTGACGTTGTTTGGGCTCGCCTGACTCAAGAAAGCCTCTTTTTCGATAATTGGTCTCGGTTTCCGGGACGTATGTTTCTTGGAAATTTATTTTTATGGTCGGATTCTTCGGGATGTTGTATTGCGTTCTTTACGTCATTGTTATGTTGCCGAATTCTTTCCATTAGGTATTTGTTTTTCCAGTGTTGCAGTCGATGCAAGAATTTTTGTAAACGATGCCTTGGGGTCTTTCTCTAAATGTCGGTCTTTGAGAATAGATTGAGTGGTCCCCAAAATGTTCGAGGCTTGTGGGTTACTCGAACGCCTTTTTTTTTTCTTTTTTTTTTTTCAGCATACGGAGGGTCAGTGGATTCCTTATCGCCACTCATGAAAGTTTGCTCTGCCGCCCCATAAAGGAAACGTAACCGGCTTCGTTTGTGGCGGAATTCCACAATACGCTTCATTTTATAACCACATCGTATCTGTACACACCCTTACTTCTATTCGGTGACTAACTTTCCTTCGATATTATGGAATAATATTGCGACGACGCTGAGTAAATCCAACATTCAAAGTAATTTCGTTAACACGTGCTTCATTGTCGGTTTACCTCACTCATCTCGTCACAATCCCAACTATAGCTTGGACGAAATGAGTAAGCTGGTGAGACTAGCCTGTGTTCACTGTTTTTGTTTTTGTTTTTCAAACTTGACAATAATCCTATTAATCATGAAGACTGTCGTATCATCTGTATATGCAGGAGCATGCACCAATTCAATGTTTTTGCAGGCACATCATCATAATGGGATATCCGTCGACAAAGTTGCTGTTTTGTGATTGTTCAGTTGTGCATTATTTTTGTTTTTATTTTGCGAAGGTGTACAATCATGTGATGCCTTCTTTTTGTCGTATTATACTTATCGTGCAGACCTCTCCTTCTTTGGCATGGTATCCCCGCGATATTTCCTGAATGAAATAGATTTATACTTTTTTATTTGAATGTGGAAGTGGGATCGAAACCCCCCGCATTGTTCTTCTGAAGCCCCTCTCGAAATATTTTCAGGCTACGCCGCTGGCACTATACTATACTGGTACAACAGGTTGAATCCCCGATTACACTCGAACCCGGCTTTATCAAAACCGGTTAGTTCAAGCTTTCCCGTTTGCAGAACGATTTTGATCACTGTAGACTCACCACCGCATAGCACAAACTACTTCTCTATCGCAGCCCTCATATCCTCTAGATCGAACTTCTGATAGCACCGACTGACTTAAGAAGCTGGCTTCCCCTCAGCGTTGCATTTAGCTTTCCCGAATGTCCCGTATTGCGTGGACTTTGCATTGGCATATAGGCGGCGCCGCTTTAAACTCAACAGACGACTCGTTTTTGGTGCATTTGCAGTAGTTGGCTCAGCGTAGTCGCAAAGTCCCATTTTAGGACGTGTTGGGGAACCACTGGATCGATGTGCGTGATTTAATTTTGTTGCCTTGGTATGGTGTTCGTTGTAATCAAAGCCTGCTGCAAAAAGTGTCTTCGGAAACAGCCTGTGCAGAGCCTAAGGATGGAGCGGGAAGAGAACTAGGAGCCCAGGCCTATGAGCTGCGCTTCATGTGTCTACTGCGAAGAAAGGCTTAGAAAAGAAATCATGGCTGCTTCCGATATTCCCGTCTCTGTATTCCCAGAGAAAATGGGACACATTATTTATCTTGCGAGCTCTGCGAAATCGCGGCGGAAAGCAGAGGGCTTTTGATTTGTGGAGGACGGCACCACTGAGACCAAGGGCGAGTTTGCTGTGAGGAAACCACCGCACATGTAGCGGATAGCTGCGGCACCAGTGACTGATAGCAATTCGGACTGCATTGAACCTGCGCTCTTTGCGATTAGTATTGTACGCCTGTGCAGGGTGTTTCATTTATTTATTTTTTTTTTTTTAGCTGGTCAAAATTTTTAAAATGGGCAACTTGCTTTAGATTTATTTGAGCCCTGGGGCTGCACTGGGGGTTACGGTGAAAAGGAGATAAGAAGCAGACTGTTGTAATTAGTTTGTTGATTAAGTAAATACGGTAATTATCTTGAATTTTAAGGGGTATGTTTGTAAGTCCAGGGGGCCAAATTTCGGGGTCTAGGAGGCAAATTCGGAGGTGACCAACACCTCCCCCCCCCCCCCCCCATATTTGGAGGTCACCATTGAGTTTACCATACTCCAATTAGTTTAGACACCAAATTCGGTCAGATCAAATTTCTGGGCTGCAGACAGACACTTTTTGTACACACTTTCTGTGAACACGCGCTGCGGACACTTTTTCCTCGTGTGTCTATTCATGATCACGCATCACTGACATATGAAGTAAATTCCCCCTTTATAAAAATTCATGACCCTCTGAATAACACTCTGATATATGCGTGGCCATGAAAGAATAGAATCAGGAGCAAGCGTTGTGTCATATGCAATGCAGCCAGTCTTGATCCGCAAGCTAAGGACTCCTGTAGCAGCTCCCTCTCCCCCTTATCTCCCCGGTCCCACGCGGAGGCTGTGACCCAACCCTGACCAGTGAAGAAAGCATGCACGTTGCATACTGTTGCATGGTCGACCTTACCGCTTTTATCCTTATAACTAGGGTTCGAAGCTGTCACATGGCTCGCCCTCATCTTTTCTTTTTTTCATGCCTACGGCATCATGCGCTTCAATGCCATTCATAACGTGCAAAATTCGTACTCTCTGAACGAAAAAATAGTGATTAAAAAGAAAAAAAATCCATGTAGACGGTTTCCTTCTTTTTTTTTTTTTCTCTCTGAAGCAAACAATAACGAATAAACAAATCTTTAAAAACGGTCTCTTTCTCTCTTCCTTCCTTTTGTGCGTGTGTACGAGAGTGGGGTCTCCATGAGCTGTAAGTTCCACGCCAATGCATGAGCGCGAAAAAGGTGTCTTGCAATCGTGACAAGCTTCGAATAAAATTGCATTACTGCACAGTGTGATTCCATTACAACAGGGCACTATATCGTATGCATTTCCATAGCGAGAACATTGCACGTAAAAGGAATTGCGTGAATGATAATAATAATAATAATAATAATAATAATAATAATAATAATAATAATAATAATAATAATAATAATAATAATAATAATAATAATAATAATAATAATTGTTACACAAATCGCACATAACTTCACACTAAGGCAGGCCCGTCAAGACCAGCGTGAGGATTGTTGCACTGCGCCCCAAAAATGTGGCCATTTTGGATGCAGCCCAAGATATAGGACAAAATATAACAGAAAACTACGCAAGGAACAGAACACAGCTTTACATGCGACACACGCATCCAATAAGTTCGTGGCCTGCTCTTCCCACTGTTCCGCCTGTTCATAGCCTCATTTATAGACACGGTTCTCAGATGCGCCAAATGCTGTTCGAAGGCAAGATGCGAGAACTTTTCTTTTTTTGTTAAATGCGATTGAATTCCGCGTCGGCTTGCGAGGGAGGCCTCACATATACCCTAATTATCCTTGCACGGCCATCGAAAGTGGACATGAGAGGGGGATTCTTTTTTAGCTCTATTTCTTCGAACTTGCCTAGGGGATACAGGCAAAGGCGTAGAAACTCCTGACGGGCCCTTCCACCCCCCTCCTTATTTATTTAGCGTAAAAAGAAAAACCAATACGTACAATGCGGCAAGCGGGACTGCGATTGAGAAGCCATAGAAAATATATGCACATCGGAAAAGTAATAGATAAGCAAACACAATAGTGTACAAAGTACGGGCATGATGCAGTTCACATTTACGGTGTACAAGTGCAGTAAAATCAGTGACCTCAACATAAATATTTCATCAAGCACCGAACAAATACAAAAGTACCTAAGTCACTTTCGGCTAAGGAATCGAAATCTGCTCTCGTGGAACTTGTGTTGCCGCGAAACTCCAATGCTGTCGTGGTGATACGAAAGAGCGGCAAAAGCGATCCCCTGCATACAGCGTGTAGTCACGTTTTCCGTTGCGACAAACAGCGCCAAAGCACAAAACCTGGCCTGGGAAGGTGGCTTTGAATAGAACGCACAGCGCATATGCGGCGCCATCTGTCTGTATGCCATAGCTTGACACCCTAATCACCAGTCTATGGCTCCCATTGACCAATCGATTGTCATTCTCGTTTATATACTATTGAAGAGTTCATCTGTAAGCTTAAGTATACAGCTGGCACTTTTTTTTTTCTTTTTTTAAGGATCGCGCGTGCGCCGTTAGGCAAAGGAAAGGAGGAAGCACACAACGGCAAGGGCGCACCCACAATTCCTTCCGCTGTTGTGGGCGTCGTCTGCTAGGCTGTTCTGATTAGTTCGAGGTCATTCTTGTCCATTTTCGGCTGTTATGTATCGAGCCCTAAGAAGCTGTGATCACTTTTTTTTTTTTATCCGCTGCATATAGAGCGGTTTATATCTGAAAGAGCACACATTTTCTACAAATAAATCAGTGCGCCCAAGAAACAAGCTGCGATCGTTATTTACGAATAAAAAATGATAGCTGACTTTCATTATGGGCGTACTAATATTCAGTTAGGCGCCCTTTAGACCTGTAAATTAGGCAACCGGGGCATAGCGTCATGCTTAGAACTTTACGCGTTTACCCCCCAATCAAAGCAAAAAAAAAAAAAAACGCAGCAAATAGAGCACGAAAAAAGAAAAAAACACTCATAACTTAGCAAGTTCGTGGGGGTTGCTTCGCACGAAGCAGAAACGCGTATGTGTTCTTTCCCGCCTTCAGCGCTGTTTCACCTCGGCGCCGCTCGCGCGATCCATTTCAGAAAGTGGCCGACTGTACACCTTCTTCACGTTATACTTAATCGTTCCTTTAGTTCGGAGCTAACCGGAACTGGGTGGCGGCGTCCTGAGACAGACGCCTTCTCAGGGTCTGTCGCAGCTCACCGCGGCTACAAACAATGGCCAGGCCGAGCGCGCTTCTTCATTCAGTGCTTCCGCCTCAACACGTCCCCGAGGTCCAAGCAAGCTGCGCAGTCACTGTGACAATGTTCTGCGCGCACTTTCCCTGTTGCCTTCTCAGCGCACAGTAACCCTCGCCTGTCAACTCGACGCTTCTTGAGAGATGATCCGTCAAGATTGACGATGACGACCCGACAACAGCCCTTGCGAAAGTAATGGCTTGGAAAACATTCGTACTGAAGCGATCTTCAGCCTCCGTTTGGTTTTACATTTGGCACAAGCAGGACCATTTTTAGTCAGGAGGAAGGAAACTGTTTTCGAATGCGGCGCGCAAGCCTCATTTCAACTGTCTGTACGCGATGCTCGTGCTTTGTGGATATTTGTTGCGTGGGGAATAAAACCACTGCTGCACTGTATTCCGTGACTATTCTCTGCCCTTCTGACTTACTGTATAGTACGGAATATACTGAACACGATGTCAGCACCCATTCTTGCTGGAGTGTTAACTGCTTCAGTGTGTATCAATCCTGCGTTGTACACGAATTAGATGGCTACGGGCAGGAGCCTATAAGCTAGTGTGAGATGTTGCATGGATGCACCTGGGAGGCAAAGAAACCTGCTCAAACCGAGACAGAGCAACGTGTCGAAACGTTGACTACAGCGGACTGAAGACTTTTATTTTTTTTTTTTTTTTTAATGCGCGGTACCTCCTAGGATGAAGAGGTACCCTTGTTCTAATCTTGTACCTGTTCTAATCTTGATATGGAGGAACGCACTCAGGTAATCTTATCATGCTGACTGCTTTGGGCAGTGTTAAGTCAGGCATCTACAGGATTTCAAGGACACACTTCAGTCAAGGGACCCCCCCTCCGCCAGGACCTAAAGGCTGCACCCATTGCGTAGCGAATTCTGTTAACAAAAAAAAAAAAAAAAAAACGAATGCCCTCCGCCCAAACCACACATTCAGAGACGCAGTGACGTAAGAAGCTATGGGGGGGGGGGGGGGGGGGGGGGGCACAGCGTAACGTCTGGTAGCACTGGGAATGTTATATGCCTAGACAGAACCCTGTGCTGGTACGACAGCTAAACGCCTGGTCCCCTAGGTTTGCCAAGTGATAAGTTCTCCGGCACGTCTTTATATATGAGGACCAATGGAAACATGAACAAGGCCAAGGCAGGATTTTGTAGCAACGTACGTTTTCTTAACGTGGAAAAAACAAAATAGAATATGGACACTCATACACGTTTGCCTCATCGAAATGCGTGGTTCCCGAGGCGGAGCGCAGCCTGCCACCTCGTGCTCGGTGGCAGGACGCCGTAGCCAGTGAATCGCGGCAGCGGTGTTTTCCTCTCTTCACAGTACACTGTCGTAAAACGCGTGTAAATTAAGTAAGATGACAGCGACGTCGCGCAGTTGGCACTAATTTATTTTCACGGGCAGATATATGCACGAAAAAAAAAAAAGAAGTAAACAGCGCAGCATTAGAGGATAGGAAAACAAAATGTGAGTGGCTACATTTTCTTCTTCCCGTGATTTAGCGCTGTGCTTTTAAGCAATCCAAGCTCAGGCGCAGAAGCCACTTGGCAAGCAACAGCCATTATTCAAACGCATTGCTCGCTCACCTAACTTGCTTTTTTCTTTCTTTATTGCCTTCTCGGACAACAATTCAAACAATACAGACACTGCTAAAACACGCCAGTACAGACAGGCCTGGCGCAGTTAAAAAATTTTCAATCTAATAAACTCTTCAAGAACAGCCATCCATTACGGCTGCTTCGTTTGTGCGCGTGCAACGTATGTTACATTCTCAACAAGTTTCACGGGCAGAACGAACAACGGATGTCGGCACATCTCACTGCCATCCTTGTCCTCCACATGCTGCGGAGGCCCAGGAGCATGAACATATCATACGGTGTGTCATCTTCGTTATCTGCAGTTAAAGACCTGATTCCTGTTAGGGGTAATTGGTAGTTCCTTTTGAAGTGTCCGCAGTAAAATGTCCCAAAAAAGATCGGGTTCCAGCATTCAATAAATACATGTTCAATGGTTTCTGTTTTTTTGCACACAAGGCAATTAACTGTCCAGGGTATAAAACTTCCTTTTTCCTCGGGCCATGTCTTGACTGGAAGAGCGTTAGTGTGCAGCTTGAAAAAAAAAAAAAAAAACGTTTTTGTAGAGGCTATTTACAGGCATCCTTTTGACTCTGTTCAAGACGTCACCTCCTGGGCCTCCACAGTGCACCGTTCTATACAGAGGGACTGTCATTATAAAATCAATTAAATATTTGTACAATTTCTTTTTGTTAGCCAAATACTAGTACTCCAAAGAAAACCGCGCTGTTAGTATGCGATATGACACAAAAATTTCATGCAAAAAAACAGTGACTCTACAATTCACAGCCCCACTTGTGGTAACAATTAAATCAGGCAAAGCTTTAGCCAGTCGGACATGCGCAAAAAACCGTCACTTTCAAGGCTCGTATACGTGTGGGGTCGAGGACTGGACGACGCGGCAGGGTTCACCAAACACTGCCTTCATGCTCAGTGTCAGGGATCGCGGCTTATACCTATTGTCCTACTCATTTGTTCGTTTTCATTGTCAGTTGCAGCACGTAATTTTGTGATATACAAGACGTGATCGGTAACGGGATTAATACACTTACTTTGTGCTGTGTCTGCAGGTCAGTGTTGTGTCTTTCTAAAGCTGCAGCTTCAACTCCACGAGTCAGACCACCGTGTCTCGCTTCGCGATTTTTCAAGACTATTCGTTTCGTGCTGGTATCGCGCAAATATAGAGTAATCGTATGACGACCAGAGTCGGGTTCGATTCAATTCTATCGAACACTCGATTCAATTCTACATTAGGGTTTTATGACACTATTCGTATTGGATTCGGCTTCGAAAAAGTATTACTATACGCACAGGGCTACAAGTTATTTTCAAAGCCTGCGCACTCGTGACTTGCGAAGGGATGCTCGTAACGGGCAACAATCGGCGTAGTTTCCACTTCTTTAGCTAAGTGCCCAAAGAGTTAAACGAAGCAGGAAGTGCCAGAATCAACTTCCTCCCACTTCCTCGAACGCGCTTAAGCCGCCGTATTGGTGAGAGGAAAATCTGGGCGCGGGGAAGCCGCACAGCGACCGACACAGGCACAGCAAACTCCGGTCAGCTTGTCTCACGGCCACCGCCGTTTGCGTGAACGCGTAGCGGAGCGAAAGCGCCGCCAACCTTGCTTCCGTAACGCGACCGACGGCCAGCTCGCATCCTGACAACCGAACACGCGCAAGGCGGAGAGGAGCGCTTTGCTCCCCAGTCTTGTGCGGCACTCACGAGGCGAAAGGCATCGAAGCACTCTACGAGTTAATGGCGCGGCTGCTCACCAAAGCGCACATATAATGTACTTATAGTTACTCATGATTGCGAAAATGTAATGAGCGGCGGTAGTGTAATGACTGTGTTGAACTCGCATCGGTGACGAGACGCAGCCGCACACTCATTGCAGAAAGCTTTCGCGTAAGAACGATATAGGGAAATGCGATGAAACACCATTCCAGTCATCTTGCCTGAAGCGCATATGCGGACTCCTCGCAGGTTTCCTCTGTCGTGCTGAGTATCTTGGGCTCGTTTCTGGGTTCAGAGGTTCCAAAGTCCGTATACCTGTCAAGTGGTCATCCAGATTACTGTGGAACTACCTCAATGTTCGACTTCAAAAGAGAGAAAGAGAAATGAGCTCGCCTCGACAACCCTGGGAGTATGCTCGTGTATGTGGAGGGGAAGGGGGAGGAGATAAAAGTCACCTCAGGTTTCCTGCCAACTTTGTAGCCACCAAGAAAGCTGTTTATAAACATCTGTCTCTAGTAGAAGTGGAAGAGCGACTGCGATTCTGTTAGCTGGTAGGAGTGATTAGGTATCGCGGCAGCACGTGCCTGAACAAAAACAGTAACCAATCAGCCTGGTTGGTTACTGTTTAATGCTTGCCATCACCCTTCGATGTCCTCGCCGGGAGAAAATTTGTATCTCGTCAGCTTGCGGGTTTATTACGCGGAATGTAACGAAAAGACAACGCAATAAGCGAGGAAAGAAAAAAAAAAGAAGCTAATCAATTGTGGTCGACATTTACAAAGCCTAACCGAGCAGAAAACCAGCAGACGAGAGCGAAATAGCGAAGGTATATACGGACAGATAAGAGCCGGCCGGTGCGATAAATGCGAAGCTTGTCGCGTACCACGCAAGCCAGTTCCAATCAGCCGCGGTGATTGCACCGGCGGCCGTTTCAATTAAAGCCGCGATAATTGCCGCCTTTATTTTTTTCCTCCCACCACTCGTAGCATACCACAACCGGAAACACTGCTCATCAACCGCAATCGGGTCACTGCTGCTCCGTTCGTAACAAAGTTCTCACCCACCCAGACATAACACACTCCGTCTCTACACACGGGCAAACACGCTTGGCAAAACGACACGCCTCTCTCGTATTCCCGCTTCAGCCGCGGCTCCACAGTGCACGGTAAGCACCGCTCCCGGTAGCGCGGTATGCATAATTCCCTCATCTCTTGCTAGCCGACGATCCGCTGGCCCGGCCTTGTCTGTCTGGCGGAGCCAAGCGAGAGAGCCTCCTTTTCATCCTACCACGCGTGCCTGCAGCCGTGGCGCGTAACTAACCGCGCGCTCCGTGGCTGCGCTCGTGTGTGTTGTGTACTCGTTGAAGTCTGTGCGTGCTGTGCCCTCCATACAGCCGCGCGGTAACCCGTTCGGGATGACGAAACCAAGGGCGCGGCACCGCGGCTTTGGCCTCGGCCGCTGTCATCCTCCCGTTTCTTTTTCTTTCGCCGAAGGCGCGCGTGGCTTTCATCAACGTTGCTCCCGCGAGCCCCCCGCCCTTCCTGCCCCCCTTCGAATCTGCAGTGTAATCGCTGCATTCCGCGTTGTAATATCGATGGAGAAAGGTAGATTGATACTCCGCCCTCGAGTGGCTTGACAAGCTGTGATGGAGCCGTTAGTGGAATGCCATCGGCTGCAGGCGGATGAAAGCAGCCTCGGCATAACCGAGAAGGTTCACTGCATCGCTAAAAAGCGAGGAAGGGAGCGGGACAGTGCGTGGGAAAGTCCGCGACTCGAAATGATTATAGTTCAGCCACTCCATGTGATCAGTCTATATTACTTGGACAGTATACTGAAAGCACGATAGACACCCCACTCTGTATTCCAACTAAACGTTCTACTCTGCTGTCGCACGTATCCCTCACCTGTGGTTTATATTTATTTGTTGTAGTGGTTACACGTGCACTGCCTTTGTATCAAATGTAAACGAGACCTCGTTGTTGGAAGATTCGGGCGTTGGGTGCGTTATATCCTTGTCATGCAAGCAAATACATTACATCCATCGGTCATCTGTGGAGCAGAATATATCTCTGGGCGTTTTGCATTCAGACCAGGGCCCGCTTGCACAAAACAATCTTAAGACTGTCTTAGCTAAGTCCAGACTTAACTGGAGTCTAAAGAATAGGCCACTAGCATGGCTGCTTAAGACTGGAGTTAAGACTGGGCTTCAGTCCTGACTTGAATAAGTCGCTTGTATGATTACGACTCTAGTGCTGTCTTGGTTAAGACACAAGGACGCCAGGTGTCTAAGTAGAGAAATTAGGGAAATACAGGGATGCGCTGGCACTGTCCCTGCTGTAAGATGTACACATTCAGTCAATTTTGCGTTGTGTAAAACCCGTGCCATTGCTTTTTGCGGCTTAAGATTGTGTTACGAGGAAAAATGCCCCAAGTGGTTGCTGAGGCCGTTCTGGGAAGCCACTCTGGTGAACATGAACCCGAAGCGTTCGACGTTCGGAACACGAGCCGTCTTAAATAAGCTTGGTCTTTCTAAAGACACCATTTAAATCTGGACTTAGCTCGGACTTTATCGTGCAAGCCGGCCTAGAATTTTTGTCATTGGCGCCGTAGTAGTCTAGTGTTCTTTCCGGCCTCGCTGATCTAGTTGAGTGCGAATAAATCAACTTTCCTTTCGGCTCCCGGTTTACACTTTTCCGTCTTGAAGTGTGGCGTTGTGGACCGGGTTACAAAGTACAAGATTCCGCTTACTCGGCTCAGAATACATGCCATTGGCTATGGTCACGCTCAGCATGTTGCGAATTATTAATAGTGAATGACCACAGCCGGGTAGTGTCCATCAGGAAAAAGAGAGGCGCAGCGTATTGTTTTGTCTGAACTATGCGAACAAACTCTTTGTCTTTATTTTTTTGTTATTTTTTTTATTACGTCGATCCCTTTCCATCGCCTTCATATTCTTTAACAGGCACGAATGTAAATATAGTACGAGCTAAAGATGCCTGCTGACACGATATTTAGTCTAGTTTTCTCGTCGTTAATGCGGATCCGCGCGACGCACAGTCGCTAAGTGGTCAGAGGAGAGCGCGTCATGCTAATGGACGAAACCGAAGAGGCAGCGGGAGAAATCTTAGCGGGACAGGGACAGGACAAATGCAGACAAAGGACGACGAGCCTCGGTGTAGCACGACTGATTCGATTCCGCCGAGTCAAGTGATGCGCGCAGACCATACAACGACCCCGGTGCGTCGTGCGGATCCACGCGCCCATCTGAATTCGCTTAGACGCAAGGGGCGAAGACAGTCGCCGCTTACCTGTACCACATAGTACGAAATCGGGAGAGGAGAGTGAAGGGGGAGGTCCCCGATGCGCTTTCCTTTTCCCATTGTCGTCGGGTCGACCCCGTTTCGGTGTTCGTTAACGGGCCCTTTCCCTTCTCACGCATCGCCGCAGGTGACCGGCCAAGCGACGCCGCATCCCTGCGCTGAGCGAAACGAAGCCGGAAGGCTAGAGGGAAGGCTAGCCTAGCCTTCGGACCAGCCACTTCCTCCGGAGGAGGCAGCAGCGAAGTCGGCGCCCGCAGCGTCCCGTCCATCAGTGGTGACTCCCCCCCTCCTGTGCTTCACGAGCGCACCGGTGCGGCTGGGCGGCGACGCGGAGTCCGCGTAACGGGGTCAAGGACGACGTTTGCTGGCCGCCGCCCTGAGAGACAACGTTCCGCTTGTCTTCAGCCGAAGAAGCTAGTTACCGCAGGCGGAGATCGAACGTCTTCCCGGTCCCATTGAGCGGTGAGTGCGGTGCACGTTCCCGATATCTCATCCTTGAATACGAATGGATGACTCGTGAGCACCGAAATGAATGCAATGGACCCAATGAATGGCAGAGGACTACCTACCGCATTTCTGCTCTCACTTCAGTAGCCTTGTGCATTCACATTTCGAAGAGGGCCAGTGCTTTTCAGTGGATGATGGACGCTCGTGAATTCTCTTGGCGTGCACATCAGTCCGCCATAAGTCTCGCAAATGAGGGAACAAAAACAAGCTTGCCAACGAAACAGTAGCAGTAGGTGTAACACAAGGATTCCACCCAATTGTTATTTTCCGCCTCTGATCGCCGAGGTCAGACGGTCGACGTGGCGGATGATAACGCAATATGATCGAGTGACAAGACTTGTTACGTTATACAGGTCTATAATTCGGGCCAAAAAGAAGCTACTGCAATCCCTGGAAAGGGTCCAAGCATTCGTCTACACCGGTTGCTCCCGACATACGCTTCACAGCGTTAAATTTTAGCAGTTATTTGGTAAAAAAAAAAAATATATATATATATATATATTGAAACAACCACGCAATACAGGGAGCCCAACGCCTTTGGTGTAAGAAAAATATGATCAAAACGAAATAATTAAATAGTGACTTGTCAGCTCCAACAATCACACTGAGTAAGCGTCGTGCCAGTATTCACTGCAGACGTGCTTAGGACGTAGAATGCTGGAAGCCAGCTAAAAGCTGAAAAACAGCGGAGCGTACCGTACTCCTGCAACAAAAGTAAGGCCTTCGTGTACCCGGATTCGTTTCCAGTCTTCAACCTCCAACTTCAGTGGTACCACTTACTGTCAATGAACGACTGTTATGAAGAACAATGATCAATACAATGGCGTCAGTTCTTGAGCCTTATATGCGAAATCTTACGCGATTTGTTTTGTTGCTAAAACAAGTTTGCAACAAAACGTTCCAAGAGTGCTGTTTGTACGTTTGAGCTTCATGCATGGTAATAGTAGCCGTCCCATTAACCGGTTTTAAAATCACATGACAAGCGGCGGTAGCTACTGCAGATTAAAACACCTTTAATTCTGTCCACCAAGTGGCGGCAGGCTATCCAGCGGCCTAATGCCTGTCCTTTCTTATCGTCAGCAATAATGTGGAGAAGGCTTACATGGCAGGTGCGGACAACACTTTCGCTCTTGAGCCAGTATGTAGGCTGTGAATGGACTGCGCGTGCTTCAGTAGAGCACAGAGCGTACTTTCCGAGCAGCTAGGCGAGTGGCCGCCCGTCACATATCTGCCGCCATTCTCCGTCGCGAAGCCTCACTTCCTAGCCTCTCAGTGGCCGCCGCTTTCAGAGAGCTGTAAGAGAAGGGAAAGACACAGTCTGTAAGGTCGTGTTGGGCGGCCCGGCGATTTCCAGTCGCGCTTGCCCCAAGGAGGCCCAGCAGTCAGTCCGCGGTGTTACAAGCTTCGTTTGCGTATGCGTGTCTGTTCCGTGCCTGATTTTGTCCCTGCAGCTTTGCAGCTTTATGAACGCGCAGGTTAGTGGACGGGTTTTGCGTTGCGTAAGCCTGGAGAACTAGAGAAAAAAAAAATGAAATGAGCAGCGCCAGATGACGTGTCCCCGTCCGAAGGTCTACGAACGGGAGGACGAGCGAAGCGCGCGCTCACGTTTGTCTCTGCTTGCGTCGATGACTTGGACTCGCATACATATTCACAGCGGCTGGCTGCCCTGACTGCTTCACGGCCTCCGTGTAGGCTCTTCCCGACGTTACTGCGTGGTGACCGGTCCTCATTGCGACAGAGGTACGCGTGCCGTTGTTTGGGGCTGCAAATGAGCGTGGATGTGAAGACACTGCACGTTGCGCCAACTGGCGTGGTCGAAGGAACGACAAGCACTCATTTCGACTTGCAGTTGACCTACACGGAAGAGACGCAGTGTAGTTTCTCGCGCAGAGCCAGTCAGAGAACGTATGGGCATTCATGCAATATCATGAACTCACGAATTAAGGACAGCTATGTCGCTAAGAAAATCCGCGATCCAACATTGCTGGTGGCCAGCGAGATGTCATTAATAGCGGATACGAAGGGTATCTTAGCGTCATTCTATTCAGCTATACTGGCGAAAAGAATTAAGCTACTAGGCGTTTTTGACTGTTGGATAAATTTTTGAAATATCGCATTTATCTGTTTGTTTGTTTGTTTGTTTGTTTGTTTGTTTGTTTGTTTGTTTGTTTGTTTGTTTGTTTGTTTGTTTGTTTGTTTGTTTGTTTGTTTGTTTGTTTGTTTGTTTTTCTTTTATTCCACCTGGTTCCCATGGTATCAATTTTCTCAACAGAGGGCTGTAGCTCGGCAATGCGCAGTTGGTGTTCATTACAGCTCTCTGATAGGAGATCGGCGCAGGTCAACTACGTACAGGAAAATTGATTCACGCACTTCGAGGTGCGTCTTGAATACTAAAACACTTTCCTGGGAGCTGTGGTGCTATTCTTATCTTCGTGCGCGCTCCTTTTCTCAAAATGAGAGCTTGGTGGGTCACTGAGCACTAGCTAACTCGAGCCGCAGTTTGGATGAAGTAAGAGCGTTTTCTCTTGTTGTCCAAGCATCGGTTTGCATGAGCTTACCTAGCTGTGAGGAGTACGGCGTTTAATAGAAATATAGAAGCGAGTAGTGTAACAATCGTGCGCCAATAGGCAGAAATTGATTTTGAAGCTACAAGCGGGGTTAGCAATAGAGATGAAACTTGGGTCAGTTGGTACATGTTCTTGAAAAAAAAAAACAGTCAAAAGACGAAGGACAAAGAGGAAGACGAGCACACATATCGCCTTCCTCTGTGTCCTTCGTCTTTTGACTGGTTTTTTTTTTTTTTTTCTTTCAAGAAGCCGAGTAAGCCTTGCGGGGTTTTTTTTGCTAGCAGTATATCTCCATTGTAGCAACAATTAAGCATTAATAAAATTGGACGGTTCGGGGCGCAGTATTGTGACCTATCGTAGATCTCGTACACCAGCCGCACAAGAAGCCGCACTATCCACTGCCACTGTCACCATTCCAAATCCAGATCAGCGTCCTGAGTGAATATGTGCCAGAGAAGCTTATTCTAAATGTCCGGTTTCCACTCTGGTAACACTGTCTCGGCAGACCTCGCCCCATCTTTCCAAGAATACTGGTCTCTCAAGGCCTCAGAGGACCATTATTCTCTAAATCATGGGGCTAAGAGCAGAACTGACATTAATTGAAATACTGTATTGTAATTCCAGCAATTTTAATATTTTTATCTGGTAATATGTAACGTCATTAATTAATTTTCTGATCTAGAAGTTTGGTAACGCAGTGAATTAGTTCTGGGCAGACATTTTTCAGACATTTCAAAATGGATTATTTACTTTCGAAATGGCTTTCACTAAAACGCCTTTGATATTTGTATCTTTGGATACACAAAACAACGTACGCCCGATGGGGCTCCTCGGCCGCAGGAGCGAAGTGCGGCAAGCCCGAAGCAGTGTAAACGATCGACAAGAAGAGACAGAAATGAGCAGAAGTCTGAGATCGCCAGTGTCCAGTGTAGTCGGGTCACTTACTGCGGTTATGCTAAGGTAGTCGCGACTATTTCTCAAGTTGTAAGATACCGCAGAAAAGAGTCCAAGACTAGTCAGGAGCGCGCAGTGGCGTCGGCCAATGTTGCGTCGGCCAAGGGCAGAGTGGCCCACGGGGAGAGGGGAGGGAAAGGCAGAAACACCCATGGCGTGAACATTACTGAGTGGAAACTGCTTGAGGTTGATTTCTGGACCGCGGAAGCATCAAATAACGTGCGGCTTCAAACGGTGGAAACAATTCCGGGCAACAGAGGGCTAGTATTCTTGTACACTGTAGCGCTAGAGTTCTCCGCTCGTTTGTGCCTTGACAGCAATGGAACAGAAAGTGTTCGACCATCATAATGCTGTTTTCGTTAATTTTTTGCCGTTGTGTTATCTTTTTAATGGCGTGCGCTATAGGAAAGATGGAGGAAATCTTCGACGAAATTTGGCGGAAAGACGAAAGAACGTGCGACAGTCGCGTCGGGATAGTGGTTGTATCTTGTTTTACATTATTTACTTTAGTTTTTGTATGGAAAACCAAAAGGTAATTTATAGTATTTCTATTATTTGCCGAAAGTAATTGCAATTTAATGTCGTTACTTTTGGGAGCAATAGTTTCCAATATAATTTAATCACCTCCATGCAAATTTTAGGAAGCAGTTGGTAATGTAATTTAACTACTTCCCAAAAGTCATTTCCTGTGTGTACCTAAGAGCGAGTTGGAATTTTCTCTTTAACTACTTTTCCTGATGTCAACTGGTGCGAATTTCGTGCGCGCTAACGCGTTTACGCGAGCCGCTGTCTTTACGCTTCCTGTTGTCCTAGAATGGCAGCGGGGCTCAAGTTCGGGACGAGACAAAGTTCCTATAGCCATTTGTTCGGCACTTACTAGAGTGCGGCGCATCATAGTCAGGATATTTGCTCACATAAAAAAAAAAAAAAAAAAAATGCCGGGCAGCGCGAGACTGCGTGTTTTGGCTTATTAACCTTGGTAACGTTTTATCCCAGCAAGACGTAAACACGCCCACTCGAACGACTTCGACATTTGCATGCGGCCTGCTTAATTATCTTGATTATTATACTCCGTGCCGGCTCGCAATTTAGCGCATATATCGTATCTCTCTCCAGCAAAATTCCGCCGCTTGCACAAGCCGCTACCTCCCCTCGTTTTTCCCTCGAGCTGCTCCGCATGCATGTTATCGGCAGCAAATAACATGCACTTTGCAAAATATATGAGCTCATGTCACGGACTGTAACTTTTCACTTTACAGCAGAGAGACCGCCACAACATTTAGTGAGCCTGACTTTGTTCTGGACACTTAAAGCTATACTTGCGGATGAGACAGATGCATGAAAGCGAAGCCTATAGCTGCCCTCCTTCCATTCTTTACTGCTATTCGCTGAGTCTTGTTATATTGGATTAATTGAGACAGTCAGCACTGTGCTTATAAACAGCGCGACTCCGTGTTCGAAACTTTCTTCATACTGCACACAACCGCACTATTTGGAACGGTCCGTTCGATCGTGAAGTGAACACGCTGATCAGGCATCTACAATACTTTGCGCAGGCGTTGTGCGAGAACACGTGACATGCATTTCGATGGCCACGTGCCCGAGATATGCACTGAAAGCTTTGGAGAGGGCTTTCTGATAACGTACAGAACGGCGCCTACTTAAATCACTCGCACTTCTCTCTTCTGCAGCGCGTGTGGTGAAAGACAACACGAAAGTTGTATAGGAAGGCTGATCCAGTCGATCACGGCCATTAAGCACGCGAAAATCACACTCGATGTGTGCGCACACTGACGCAGCCTGTCCTCCACATCTCGCAGGTTGTCGTCGAACAAATTGTGACCGCAGAGGAGCAGCTTGTGCTTTCGTCCAGTTCATAAGGGTGTCGATGTATATATAGGTATACATATTCAGTTCGTTTGCACCGGCACGTATGCATGTACGATGCACTTTTTCACGACCTTACGTGCAAAGCCGAGATGCGTGCCTTTGGAGATTAAACCACACCCAGACTCTCTGCGGGAAAGGCCGGCGCCTTCGCGACCGTGAGGTATGCGACGACGATAAAAGAGCGGGACGGAGCGAAAGCGGAAATCGCGCATGTTGAGGAGACCAAGCAGGCGCCGACTTCGAGGAGCGATCGAGGCGGAATGAGAGAAAACAATGTCGCCCGCAGCGGCAGTGGCGCCCCCGTGGCTTACTGTCGAGCATGGACTGCACCGCTGTGCGTCCGGAGTTCTTTGCAGGCGACGCCACGAGGGTAACGCATCTTCCCACCTGCGGCTCGGTCGTTATGCGCGGGAGGAAATGAGGCCGTTTATTGCTTCCCACGCTGTCTGCACCATTCACCGCATAGGATGCCACTCGGGCAAAGTGCGGATAAGTGCTACAGGTGCGAGATTTTCTGCGCGACCTTCGCCAAAGTATACGGATGTCCCTGAGACACCGTGCATGCAAGAGCTCGATCAGACCAATCCAGATCACAGCGGGAATTGTGGAAACGGCGAAGAAAGTTGGAAAAGCTGTCAGCTATACTCATCCGTCAGCGGACTGGCGGTTCTTCCCCCGTCATGGGACCAGCGGAAAGCTTGAGCGGATTCCAATCCTTTCTATGGAGATTGGCACACGGAGCCTCGTCGACACGTCCCTGGCACCGATGTCGCCCGTGCTGGCAAAATAATTTAATATACCGTACAAGCAATTCTTTATAACACACTATAAAAAAAATATCCTATATTGGTCTAAGTTATATCTGCATCAGATACACTTTGCAGGGTGTATAGCATTGAGGATTAAGAGCACAAGCTGGTTTGAATGCGATTTAAATACAAAAAAAAAAAAAAGTCTGGCTCCCAGGAATGGAATTTGCAACTACTTGGTCCACGTGTTTCTTCTTCTTTTTTTTTTTTTTTCTGTGATATTTAGTACCGTGAAGAATGTTATGCACAGTAACAGCACGTAATTAAAGCAAACGGCGCAAGTCTTACTTAATACATGCCAAATCCAAGTTTGAGCTATCTAGGGCATCGTAAAAATTGAGTGGCTGCGGTCGCATTTGCAAACTGTTAGAACCACACGCTGCGCGAGAGACGGTAGAATATGAAGCAAATTCTTTCTATATGCTACCAATCTCCTTTCATCGACCAAAGAACGCATGAGCACTGCGTCAAAAAAGCAAAAAAATTTGTTTCTTTAGCGTCGTGATTGACACTACCTGGTCATTGCGTTTTCTGGCTGTAATCCTCTCTGCATGCTCTATTAGTTTCCGAATGTGAAGACGTAAAGGCTTTACCTTCGGTTTCTTGTGCTTTACATATCCCAGTTTTCAAGCATCTTGAGATTTAAGAGGCACTAAGGAAGACTCCGTGCATTTATTGGTCTCAATAAAAACCGTGTCTCTGGCTCTTTGTCGTTATGGCAACGTTTGTTCCGCCGCAAAAAAAAAAAAAAAAAAAAAAAAGAGAGAGAAGAACAAGCTAACAAAATTGAATTTTAAATTTTGCCCTCCTGTCTATTAAAGCTCCTGACGTCTACACTGAGAAGGACTGTGGTTACTGCCATTGCGAAGTATACGGCACTGTAGCATATTCTCTGGAATCATCGCTAAACTTTTGTTTGTTGACGTAAGCAGTTTACTAGCAAAGTCAGCACGTGATATCTCATCTTATACTTAAAAAAAAAAAGTGAATGACTTTATAGCCCGAAAGATGTAATCTTGTCGGATTATCGCTTTTCTAGTTGTGTTTTCGCGTAACACCTTTACATCACGCCCTTGCCCGCGAGGTTCGACACTTGTCGGCGTTGACGGTGCGCATGGCGCATATTTATGACGAAGCTTCACTCCTCTCTCTGAAGAGAAGAAAGATTTCGCTCGCGAAGGCATGAGTCACAGGAAGCGAAAGAAACCGCCTTAGAGGGGCCATGACTGGAAGTGGCTATTTTTCTTGATTTCAAAGGATGTAACTGTCCTGGTAACGAATATTTCCAGAAAAGTTTTGCGGTGATCGAGCTCCCATTCCGTTGCTTTTTTGAAGCGGCAGCAGGTACGCCTCCCATTAATATGACTGGCGGGCTTTGCCCTGGCCAGAGTCCAGTATCTTAATTTATTTTGCCTGAGGTCAACTGACGATCGCTTCTGTGTACAGCGTCCCTGAATGCGTGGTCACTGAAGCGAGAGTCTCAGTCGACGCTTGCCGTGCTCTACGTCACTGCGGTCCGCTGCACTTGTTTACCTATCTGGAATAGAAGTCACCTTTGGAAGCGACAGCTGGGTGAGAACGACAAAAGCTGACGTTGCTTTGAACCTCACAAGCGGAACATGGACCCGACAGGAGCGGGTTGAGTTGAGTTATCGGGTAGAAAGCCGGTTATTGGGTTCATGTAAACGCTGTCGGGTTGGGTCGGGGCACAGTGGGCGAGGAGAACAGCACGAAAAACGCTAGAGATGCGCGGGGGAAATAACCGGAATCGGGTGCCGTCTGCCAGTTCTTCGCCTCGATGCGAGGTGCCGCCGTAATCGCCGCTCATCCAGAGCCGGTTCTGCGCTCGTCGGGTCGGGTTCATGCAAACTCGGTAGAGTCGAGTCCACTCATCTCAACTCCTCAACGACCCCGCTGTCGGGTCCACGTAAACAGGGCTACAGTGGCCATCATCTAGTCATATTCCTTCAACATAAACATGCGTGGCAAAGTTTTCTCACGGCAGTCTAAAGGCGTGCTCGTACCCGGCGGTGTCGTTGCGAGCAAACAGACACCTCTCGCAACGCCTTAAAATGCATTCTATAGCTTATTGAGAAAAGAGATCAAAATATTCTACCAGAGGAGCGCCCACACCAGCAGCCGCAACAACGTGGAGACCTTGGACGCCTTGGACACACCGTGCACGCTGTCCACCACCTCCTCTTGTGCAAGATGGCGCGCGGGGACGGGATTAGCGTGGGAAAGAGCAAGAACACGCGACGCCGCCGGAGACCATCGAAGGTCGCGGCGGTGTAGCCCAGGGATCGCACGCGCGGTCGAAGAACAATGATGCGTCCCGAAGAGCGCGCCGATTGTTTCGCCCGGCGTGTACGTCGACTCATACGCGACAATACCGCGCGAGGGGCTCAAGGTCTACGCGCATGGCGCCACAATGAGTCAGGGGCGGGGAAGAGAGAGGGCAACAAACGGCGGCGCAGCGCGAAGCCATGTTTGTTTCAGCACCACGCCGAGAAGCGTGTTTTAGCCCACGATGAGCGAGCCGAGTCAATGGGCAGCATTGACACAGATTACCGCCAAGCGTAGAAAACTGTGTCGTCCGAACACAAAAAGGAATAAAAAAAAAAAAGAAAAAAAAAAAAAAACTTGCGAACTCGACGGGCGAAAACCAAAGCCTGGAAAGTGAGGACGAAGAATAATGGATGGGGGAAAACAAGAAAGGCCGCGACTGGGAGGCGAATTGCGTAGCCCAGGAAATGCCGGAACCATCGCTTTGCGACGGAAGAATGGGCTTCCTCCCTGTCATCCGCATCATAATAGCTGGCGAGCCCTTTCCTCCGGTGCTGCCGCGACTGCCGCCTCTTTGCAGCTCACTGTTTTTCATCGCCGACGCGGTTCGCCTCTTGAAGCAGCACGTTAAAAAAATAAAGAATGATAGAATTTCCTGTCCTGATTTCTTGCAGAAAACTGAGCGTGACCACTCAGCTTCCACAGCCAGCTCGTTAATAGGTGAAAGCTGTTGCGTACACTGAAGAGATGTGTAATCAACGAGTTTGGGCCCACCCTAGGCACCATCTCACTCGTGTCAGCTCAAGTTAACTCACCCTTGTTTAACATCACACGGATGTCCAGAACGCCGGCACTCATAGAAGGCCACTACAACGAGTTTCAGTTGCAGGAAAAAGGAGTGTGCAAACCACAATGTATGTACACGCCTCGTCAAGCGGTCTCAAGCCCACGCAACCGTGGCGCCGTATGGTGGGGCATCTACGACAGTCCCGAAGCTCAAAACCTTTGTGTCGGGAGAGGTATAACTCTGTGAGGCTGGTTAGCTTACTAGGCGTTATAATATGCTAATGAACAGCAAACCCCGTCACCTGGGAACGTATAACGGGCCATGCATGCATGGAAAAAAAAATGGGGGGAGAGGAAGAGCAGTCAACCCGGATGAACCTAGTAAACGAGCGTAAGCTATGCAGGTCCTGCGCTGGACTGCATAAGAAGCACTGACCATTTCAATCTGACTCTTGCGACATAGTGTAGACATCGGCGATCTAGGCACCACATAATCCATAACTAGACTGGGCAAGCGAGCCCCAGTAAGCAGCTGTCACGTGGCAGTGAGAGCACTGGCTTAAACTAGCGGCACGGCGGAGGAAGGGCGCACGGCTGACCTGATAGTGACGCGATTGCGAGGCTGACGTCACCCATGGTTCGGCGAGTAAGGAGCGAGCTCGCGGCGCAGCTTCGGCGAGACGCAGATGAAACTGGCGCATGTGCAGACGAATGACCTTGGAGAATGGTAGCAGTAGGGAAACGCTCTAAAAGACGACTTATACCCCTGTTTATCAATAATAACAACTCGAGCAAGGGATTCCAAACAAGACGCGCTTTAAATCGTCTCGTGCATGTTCAAAAAAAAAAAAAAAACGGAGGTATATAATTGATCATTAATGCAAATATGCAAACATTTAGTGTTTGTGAACCCTAGTATACTACCTTGGGTGACACTAACTCCCAAAGATTTGGCATCGAAAACTCCTTATTTATATTTGAATGCTGACTGCGGGAAGCAAAGTAAACTGGATAAACTGAAAGAAAGCTCCACGAAAACCATAAGTGTGGAGTTTGCCTATTATAGTGCCACAATTAATCTGGTCGAATGCGTTCGAAAAGCCAATAAATGTGTCCAGCTTAGGCTCTATATATTAAAATGATTCTAAAATTGACTCTTTCGGTAGCAGAAGGCCGCCCTCCAGTTTACCTGTCCTGAAACCGTTGACACATTGCAGTTTTCGAACACTTTGAAAAGGCGATTAGAATGTATATGGGATGATAATTTCCGAAGCGATTTATATACCACCTATACGGATAACGGAGACTCGCTTCATATTCTTCGGAAACACTCCTTTCTCTAGGCAGTTATGTGGGTAGGGCTGATGAGATTACCAACATTTATAAAAAGGTATGCGTGAAAATCTCCTGCGTCATGATGCTTGCTTTCAATTTTATCCTTAGCATTCGGTGACAAAAACGCACTCCGAGAGTTGTGAATTTTAATATATTTAGTGCAACAGGGATCGTGAGCACTGCTCTGTTATAGTTAAACAAGGTGTTCGTTAAACGGCTTGCCTGTTTTCTTCCCATTAACGTTTCATGACCGTAGTCCGCAACTGCGCACATCTCTTGAAGGGTTCAAAACGTAGTTAGCTAGCTTCCGCAACAAGTCAATTCTTTTTATTGTGTTACATTTAAATAATTTGCTCATGTATTATTTTATTAGCTATTGAAAATTATGACCTTACCTTATTTCAGTATGAATTACGAAGTGCAAGGTCATCGGTAAGTCGAGTAAAGAAGGAAGTGTTTGTACAGTATTATCGTCTTTATCCAATCGTTATGAGCCTTTATCGACTGTTTCAATGTGTATTGAGGAAAACTCTGAACGTATATATCGTTTTATTAACCGTTATGAAAGGTCTCATACCTCTATCTGAATCGGCAATTTTATGCTCGCAATCCCAGGATGCATAACCAAGCCTGTATAGGAATACTTTCAGCATTTCTACATTTACGATTCGATACTCGATAGGTTAGTAAATTGGCTTCTGTCGTGCATGGTCGCTGTTTGAACAATCAGCGAAAAGGAAAATCGGCTTAAGATCATTTAGCTTAGCTTAAATTGCTATGCATTGGGCGCCGAAAACATCAATAGGTGACAATGTCTGCGTACTACGTGTTGGCTCACAATGACAGCAGAGAATCGAGTGATTCTCGGTTGGAAAATGCGGTTGCGTCCGGCGTCGCCCCTTTAATATCGAAATCGCTTTCATCTGGAACATGGCTTGTGGAGTTAGCGCCATGCGTACTGACACAAATTTTTATTTACCTTCTTTTCAAGCGATGTGACTGTACCAGTGAATAAGGCTACTCCTACCTGCATCTTTGTTACTAGATCAGTAGAAGGAACTGTGGCTGTTGTACAAAGGTTCTATGAGGCTTGAACGATGGCGACAACCGTGTGGCAAACGGCAACGTTATGCTTTCCGCAGTTCACCGTATTTCCAGCCCTCTTAGCTGTACGTTGACCACTCAAGCGGAGCAGGTGCCGGAAGGTAGTTTTACGGTCAATCTACATCTTTTTATTTTCTTTTTCTACAACAGCGCACAAACAGTAGCGCGTAAGGTGGTTGCGTCGCCTGTCGGATTAAATGAAGCGGTTGACCGGCTGCCTCCTTAGCGCAGGCGCGCTCACCAATCAGGCAATTCTGGCCTATCGGTCGTAGAGTCACTGACCGAACGGAACGGCAATCAATCAAAAGCGAATGAGGCCGAGCGTCTGCTTTTGTTTCCAGGCTCGGGGCACAGAAGGGAAACTAAAAGGAGACAAGCTTCAACGCTCGTGACAAGCGAGATGAATGGGCGGATGGTTAAACATATTTTCTTGACTAGGGCATTTAAAAACTCGCGCGTGGTGATCCGTTCCGCGTGATCGGGTGGCTGGTCATTGTTCTTATAGGCTGCTAGCTGCAAGGGTGTGTCGTCAAGTCGGGCAGAAGGAAGCTGGTAGTACGATGTAACACTCTTTTATTTTTTTTTTTTGTCCTTACGTCTGCGCAGTTAAAGAACGGCTCCAGCATATACGTAACGCGTCAGCGCACATCTGTTCCCGTGTACGTCAAGTCGCGGTGGATGGCAGCCAAGGGCTGCTGTGGTAGTTGACAGTGAAAGACGCGTGCAGTTCTTGTTCGTGAAGGGCTGCTGTGTTATGTCTGTTATGAAATATTAGCTTTAGTGCGAGGCATATTCGAAACTATATATAAGGAACATTTGTTCTTTAACTAAAAATGTACTTAGTAAAAGTTCTTTTGTTCTTGCGTGATGGTTACAGATTCTTGCGAAACAGCTCGACTTTTCTACATAATCGCCGTTCATTGCTAAACACTTTTCGCACCGCTACACTGGCCTCTGCATAGAGGCTCGCCGTCTGGGAATTAAACCTGTTTACAACGGTGGTCTTTAGTTCATCTTCAATCCGCTACCCACCAAGCCACTGTTTCAAGTGCAACAAAATGAAATAGTGACCTCGCCTGTAACAGCGTAGGAATACACTGCAGGTTATATCCGTCTTGTCGTTAGCGGTCCATAACCTCTCGACCACTTGTATTTGCTATCACTGTCAACCGCTGAAAATTTGAAACACTCACTTGGCTCGCAGTTTGTGACATGTGAGCTTCTGCGTAACAATCATGTAAATAGCGTCGCGTTCAATAAGAGGAAATGTATCATCTGGAGCACTAATTGTCGTTCGTTGATCAAACCGCAGTTCTTGGTTACGTTTGTTGAACGATTTCTTCGCTCTAGATACTTCGACTGCCACTCTCTTCATCATGCACATTTGCGCGGCCATTTTTGAAGCCACGACATCATTGCCCTTTCGTTCACTCATTACAGTAGGTCCATAAGCTATGCACTACTCCACCTGAATATGAGCAGCATATGATCCTTTTGCACATAAAAAATTGGATCACATCCCTCAATTCGCAGGCCTTGATTTTCACGCACATCGTCGCCTGCATTCATCACCGATGGCCAGGTGCCCGACTACTGAATCAATACAATAACTTCAGTGGCTTCGAAAATAATCTATAGATGGCGCTTAGTACGTACAACGTTTCTGTGACTCGCCATCATTTAAACATAAGTAAACGGACCATACTTTGTGAAGACGCCTCGAACATCGCAGTGCAGCGTGAAATACAAGTAGGCAGTTATGTACAAAGCTTGCTAAGAAAGTAGCGCTCAGTCTACCGCAGTTGGGTAATAATAAACACTGTGGAAGTCAACTTTTATAGGTAGAAGCGTTGGTCATTCGGCCCTTTCGAAAATTTCGTGCCACAGATTCAGTGAATTCATTTGATTCAATGCATTGCAGCCATCTTTGTTTCCATTACACGATATGCGGACGTTTATAAAACGCTCAAGGTTGGTCACTGCATCGCTTCTTCACACACACAATAAAATCATAATCAAGCGCAGATGAGCCTTCAATCGTCCAGACAGGTAGAAATTCGACAACGATGGATCTGGAGTATATGCGAGGGTTTCGGCACCACTCTCCATCCCAGTTGGCCAGTTTTGTGAACTTTCATGTGTGCAGCAAGCAGTCTTGCTTATCGTGATGAAACTTGGTGTTACTGAGTGTAACTCTGGCCTCTTTGTTCGCAAGGTACGTTGCAGCTTATCCAAGGAACAATAATATTGTTCTCTGATAAACTACGTGAAAATGTGCTGAGAATGTCGATCCCAAAGGAATATCGCCAAGCGCTATGTCGCATGACTGCAGAAGCCGCGGCTTCTTTCGACTAGAAGATCCTTTCCCTCCACCTATTGCCTTTTGATTTCAGGTTCCAAATAAAGCAACAATATGTAAGCATTGTGTACAGTCTCAAAAGCTTAAGCGGTGTTTTAGCTTGGACATACATGCAGAGGGAATGTTTAGCACACGTTAAGCTTTGTTTTGCCACGCCTTGCCACCAGGTGCTTTAGGCTTTTATAATTAGGATGAAAGCAGGGGTTTCCTTCCAAGAAATTGAAATTAGAGGGTGTATAAATTCAGGTCGGGGGGGGGGGGGGGGGGGGGTTAGATTATAGGAGGTAGTCATGTTTTTTTGTGTCGTGCATGTGTCGTGCATGTGTCGCGTATAGGACTAGCAGTGTTTATAGACAAGCGTCATGTTTGTAAACAAAGGTGGCGCTGCGATCGGCAGCGACATGGGGTGTAGGCAAAAACACAGCGTGCCTACACAGAGCCAAGCGACGCTGCCTTCGAAACCAGTTCGCGCGTGCGAATATTCTGAAGCGTAAGCTTCGCTTGTGCGTAGAAATAGTTTTGTTTATGCCTGGGCAGTAGTTCAGCACTTTATCAGCCGATTACTTCTGGAATTACCTGGCGAAGAGCGCTGAATTGGCTTTCTTCTCCGTGGCTTCAGCAGCGCGCGGCTACGGTGGGCGACTGTAGTGACTAAGTTAAATGAAAGCTAGAAAGCGCAATGTATATGAAAACACTAACAGCCAACGTTGTTCAAATCCCGTGCCTACTGCTAGCGCATGCAAATACGATGAATGAATGACTGGAGTGTGTTTTTCATATGACAACTCTTAATTGGCTTTCTGATGCTCACCTTCGCTCTAAAGAACAATATAAATTACCGACAACTATAGTGAACTAGAAATCATATTTCTAGCTCACTGTACCGGCAACTTAAGTCAGAATTTCACTGAATAAAAACTCAATCTTTAAGTTCTTTGTAACATATTCGCCTTTAGTGCGCGCTGCCAATGTTTTATCCTGCTCGATAAAAAGACGTTTGACGTCTGTTTCATCTTACATACGTAGCCACGGTCATTCAAAGGTTAATAGATACATGAAGGCCCGTAAGAATGTTCTATTTTTTTTTTTTTTTTGGGGGGGGGGGGGGGGGGGGGGGTCTTTAGGAGAGGTGCACGAACGGAAATGCAACGCGTTCACCACGATCGCTTGCAGCGAACTTTGCACGATCTGTTAAGCTTTTTTTTTTAATATACTTTGAAACTGTTTATTCAAAAGTGCGTCCTCTTATCTGCTTATTTTGCACCCCACATTGCCGATTACCCTTTGGGACATTAAATTGCATGTACCATATATGCCGTACTTAAATATATCCTGCTTGATCAGAGCTACGTTGTACGTGGATATTTAATTCGTTCGTCAAAATCTTAATGACCTTAAGAAAGAAAGTTTTGAGAAATGACGCTGCGTGATTTTGCCCGGATCCTAACAATGTTTACTTGCTTTCTATAGGGTCGGTGATGAAGTCACATCGTAGAAACTCGCGAAAGTGATATGAGAGAAAAGCTGCTTCACAAGTTCAGGTCTGTTTCGGCAATATCACGCTGGAGTGACCGGTCAAACTAACAGCAATTACCTTCGCAGCAACTTTTGTGTCCTTTTCTGTACGAATATATGCACGGGCACAAGTGAATGGAATTCCTCACAGGGCGGGCGGTGTCTTAACTTGATATATTATGTAGAACAAAACGTGCACGAGCTGCAGTCATTTGCTATTGCGCTATTCATCGTGCGGCAGAAAAGCAGTCACGACAATAGAGAGTTGCAAACGAACTGATGGAGTTTCAGTGCAGAATTGTGCAACGCACGTTAGCCGGAAATGCAATCCATCTACTTGTCGCGCTCAACGCTGCTGCCCATCGCTCTCATATTTGTCCGACCGCAAGAAACATGTGAAAACAGGTGCTATTTTCCTTTTTGTACCTCGTGGCGAAACCAACTACACCACAGCTTGCAGGAATATTGGGAATTATGCCCGAAAACACAGCAAGCGCCGCGCATCCAATGCAGACGACCCGAGCTTTTGCCTACACCACGAAAGTCACTGCTGTCGCCAGCGCCGCCGCATCTCCACTGACGTCACGGGCTGACGCTTGTCTATAACTCTGACACTCATCAGAAAGACTACGAAGAGTTACTTCACTTTACACAAGGACAGAGGTCGTATTTATGAATAGAAATAAGCTAATGAACAGGGACTCATGCAATCTGTCGAGAAACTACGCTGCAGTTCGAGATACTAGCAATAAACCCTATATATATAAAAAAAAAAAAACTTGCTGTTCAACACCACTCGCGGAACGTAGGCGTGGAAAGCGATGTAAAATGCGCACACCCTTTACACTACATTATAACAGATCCAAACAATAACTGAACACATTGGGTGTAAGTTAATGAAGACAATGACATGTAATGCACAGCTCAAGAGAGTATGCAGAGGCAAGAAAAAGAATGGCGGTTAAACAATAAGGGAGTGATCGATTGCGGCGATAGCTTATATTATGCTTTCGCGCAGTGGCCAGCGAAAATGATCTGTTCACACCACCGCGGGATTGAATCCCAGTCTCAGTATTATTTATTTTTATTTCTCTCAAGGTCACGGGGATAGACATAGTTACAGAAAACGGCTTTTTTGTGCAGTGGAAGTTTGCCAAGCTGCGCTGCCCTGCAAGGCGTGCCGCAGGCCCTGATCTACACTTTCTTGTTTCCCACTGCTGGTGTTTGTAGCCTACTGTAGCGTTACTGAACATGCGCAGAAAGGTTTGTGTTCCATTTGTAGTCCTGATAGTGTCGCTTCGCTGTCCAGCGGTGTGAAATAACCGCTCGATATTTCACTCATGAACGGCGGGAAAGCACAAATGGGATCGCACCTGTACCGACACTATACCACTTCAAACTGAGCTTCGGGATTTCCAGAAGATCGTCTGCCTGACGCATTTATGGACACGTATGTCGTCATCACGAACTGGGTTGAATCAAGAACGCCAAAATTGTCTGTTAACTTCCTGGCAACGTGGACCTGAGATACTGTGCTTAGCTGTCTCCACCTCTTTGATCCGTTTCTTCACTGCATGCGTGTATATAGGCGGTCCACCCTTCCTCAAAAATCCCTGCTCATCACAGCTCCCAGAAGGCTTCGCTCGTTGCCTTTTTCTTTTGTTTTTATTCGAACTGGTCCGTTTTACTGTCGCAGGAGCGAGAAAATTTACATAGCCACTCCGTGAACAAAAGCGTCCGAACAAAAGAACAACAAAAACATTGAGGGTGTCTCAAGCTGCTTGCGAACGAGTATACACTGGCCGCTTGTCACGCCAAAGGGTTTTCGGTTGTGGTTCGGTCGGTACCCTCGTCAACCAGAAGCCGTGCACAATTTCAAGTACTGTCTCACTCTGCTTGGATACCTGAAACACGACTTGAAAGAAGGGACGAAGGATGCTGAGGGAGAGACAAGCACGCGTACCATTACTGGGCCGCGTTCAGTGCTCGTATGCGCCGTCGCCGAACAAAGACGTCGTGACGAAACGAAGGTGACGCGGGACGCGAAGCGAGCGAACGCACTTCGTCATTCGAAGGACAGGAGCGTCGACACGGTAGTCGGAGTTGCACAGGAAGCACGACGGAAATTTGCATGTCGAAACAGCCTCACTGTGACTCGCAGGCATGTTAAACACGTTCTGCTGCCGCACTCTCTCGTTGACCTTTCGGGCACGTTTACTGACGTCACGCATTCACTAGTTGTCGTGACGCATACTCGCTGTTGGTGCGCCACAGACACGATCTGAGTGAGAAAATTAACAAAGCTCTTCTGCTAATCTCGCCGTTAATTCGCCGATCACTATCTACAGCTATAGATATCGCTGCCAGCGAGCTACGCATAGGTGCATTTATTGCATACGTTCCACCTTTTTTTTTTTCTTTTTTTTTTCTTTCTTTCACCTTCGCACTGACAGAATATGGCACGGGGGTTCAACGTCCCGGCGCTGTACATCGTACACCAGCGTTTTGCATTTCGCCTGTGGGTCGAAATGCTGTCTGCAGCAGAGATTTGATGCCGTGACGTCAACAATGAAGATGTGAGCAGTGGGTAAAAAACTGTGAAATGTGCATTTCCGCATCCACTGTTCAAGTCTTTGACGAGGGGCAGTGGAGGAGATGACGTCTATGTTTTTGCTTTGGCCTCTGACATTTAGACGGATTGGTTGAAGCAAGTTCTTTGTTTTAGAGCCCTTTATTGCACCCAGAGTTCGAGGCATGTATGCGGGCGTATAGCTTTCGCGATGGCCGTGGCTAGTGTTAGTGGGTCGCTGCCGACTGTCGCGAAGCTTGCTGCTTGGGCCTTCCGCCATTAATTCTGCCAGATTTGACCAAAGCAGAGTAAAGGCTGCGCTTTTGCTTACTGCAGGAAGCACCCGGCCAGTCGCTGTAGGTGGCCTGGCGAATCGCAGCAAGAACTTTTGGGCGCTTCATTCTCCGTATAGTTCCGAAAACTCGTGTCACTCCCATACGATCTGGGCAGCGACGGCACGCCCAGTCTACGGGGTCATCTTTGAAAAACTTATCGTCTCAAGGCCGAGGTGCACGTGCGCAGTATTTGTCGCCAGTCACAGGTAATCTGCGTATTAATTGAGCATATCTGTCCCTTATTCTTATGAATTTTGAGACATTCGAGTATTTTTTTTTTTTTTCATCTAAGCACAGGGCACCTCAGGTAACCAGGAGGGGGGAAAAAAAAAAGCACTGCTGCGCGTGGCAGGAATTTACGGTTGAAACTTTTTCGCGCGACATGAAATAAAATATCTGCACAACCAAGAAACGAAGCTCGCGCGAGGCTGCCATCATCGACAAACAAGTTCAATTTATCAGAAAATTTAGAAGTCCTCCATAATACCGATGTGGTGGCGCCCCGTCTATAGGCAGGGAAAATCGCCAATACAGTAACCTAAATTCTATAGAGCGTTAGCTATACTGCGTTCATTTCATTCATTCATTCATTCATTCATTCATTCATTCATTCATTCATTCATTCATTCATTCATTCATTCATTCATAAATGTTTATTGCTGAGGATGACCTGAAGCCTAGATGGGAAGGGGGTCAGTGACTCCGACATGAAGTCTAGCAGGGCACTAAGCTTGCACTTGGCGTCGGTACTGGGGGCTGTCCAGTCTTCGGTTTCTCGAGTTTTGCGTTATTCCTGCACCTAGTACCTCATGCGTTTCACAGATGGCGGCAGGTACACGCGACTATAGTGCGCCGCATGTTGTTTCATTTCACCCTGTTCAGCAAACATCGCCGTCTTCACCACCGTGCCCAGGCACGACAATGTGCTACTGCCGCAGCCGATCACGCCTCGTGTTCTCTCGCGCTGTGCGCTAAACATCGTCGTTTTCAACAAGTTCCAACTGCAACTCACTCTCGAGCTGTGCAATGAACATTGCAGTCTTCATAAAGTTCCATCTGCGCCGCTCCCTTATTTACCATAGGTAAATGTGCCATACACACACGCCACAGAGACCGCAGCCGTGCCAGACTATGCCAGACTAGGGAGCCTACATGTTTCGCCGCGGCGCAACATGTAGACAGGCTGAGGAGGCCATCTAACAACGAAAAGCCAGACTATGCCGTTGCTGAGAAGCTTACCAAGCGCTGAACCGAACCAAGATCGAAGTGGCGGCAGCACTGCGGCTGCCGCCGATGGCTATAACGTGAAACTTCTTTCGAGAGTAGTTGAACTTCTAACTCCATTCAGCTTATTCAGTGACAAATTTCCTATACCGTCAATGGTGTTCGAGATGGTTAGTTTCGGCTAATGCGTTAGGATAGCGTAATTGAAACATATAGTAATGCCGGGTTCTTCCGAGTGGCAGGCAATGTTTCTACTATAGAACGCTTTTGTAAATGTTAATTTGGCTTCACTCTAACGCTGAACACGTACTATATGAGGACCAGCAAATGTTACAAATTAGACCATTATATAGCCGCGCTCTGTCTTTCATGCAGTGGAATATTTTCACGTGGCTCTCCAGACTGCACTACCTTCACCTGCGGAGCTGTAACAAGCAAGTTCGGAGCTTATTCTATTTTTGCTGATGACCAGTGAGACCATGATTACGGCAGTGTGCAGCAAAGGAATTCCAACTGCACGAATTGTGGAAGGCGTTCATTTTCAACCTTTCCCCGGATTAAGGAAATTCTCGAGTTGGGGACGAGGGAGATATATTCTCATCCACTTTACTCGAAGCGCCACCGCAAAGCGGCTCTTGTTTCTTGAGAGGTTTACGTATTCTTCGCAGCGCACTATGCGCCATTTGCTGGCTGACTTCCGGGAAGCGAGCAGGTGGTGCTCACAGCGGCGTGTCACATATACGTGGCCTCCGGTGTCCCTCCTCGGTGCGCTTCCGTTGCGCCGGCAGCCGTGCGAAACGGTCTTGCGTAAGTGTCTCAAGTATATGCACGTGTTGTTCGTTTAAGCTGCCGGTTAAAGCTCAAGCATTACTCAAGACATATAGAGCCCACTGGAGAGGAGATAAAAACAAAAAAAAAAAAAAGCGGCACTTCGCGCTGAGTTGTTCGGCGAGCGGGATTTGTTGCTGGAATGCAGGGTTCCTCACCCTTTGCTCTTTAACCTAGTTCCGGGTTGCTACTCATATATTTCTGGAAGAGGGTGCTGCGCCTTTGTTCTTCTTTCTTCCCCTATGGAGTTCGGAAAACAGGGGTTTATGGTACACGGAGCTTAACGTCCTAAAATGACTCGATTGCTTTGAGGGACGTGACGCTCCCGATTAATTTCGACCATATGGCGTTCTTTGACGTGCACTGACATCACACAGTGGATGGTGCTTTTTGCGTCCGCCGAAACGCTGCCGACACGGCCGGGATCAAACCCGCATCCTCGGGATAAGCAGCCGAGCTCCGAGCCCCGTAACCGCAGAGCCGCCACGGCGGGTCGCAGTACGAAGGATGGCATTCGCAAGAGTTTCCGGGTGATATCAATTGTATAGCACATCGTTCCATTGGTTATCTTGGCTGTCCAACGCGCGAAGCAATAACGACATTCATCCCAGCTATATTGCTTCGGCCGTTTCGATCATCCGTTATTCGAGGTTCGTATACGGAGCTGTGACCAGTATGACGTACACCATTGGTCATAAACTTTCTACTTATATTAACGGTATTTTCTTAAGCTTGCAGTTGATATCAATTCGTTTACCTGCCTGATTGCTTTGTTTTTATATTGCTTTTAGTTTATTTGCTACAATTGGTTTGTTCGTTTGTCTTTTCATGAAGAAAACCTTGCTGCGACACAAGAAATTATAGCACTGAGGAATCTCGCCGCACTAACTAAGAACACTAAAGATAAGGTACGTCGTTGTAACCACATAGAATCTGACCAACGGTCACAAAACCGTTCGGTGACGAAAAAAAAAAAGATGGCTAATGCAGGATATAGAACGTGTTTCTCGCACGAACAAGCAGTCCCGCTTTGTTTGACTTCATTACGCAGAAATTAGTTCTTGGTCGCGAAAGGCGTGGAAATACAAACCTGCAAACGAGAAGGTACAAGAACAGGGCACACGGATTTGGACGGCATGATCGCACGTTCAAAAAAGAAAAAAGAAAGAACATGTGCGCCGAGTAAAAGTACGACTTCCTGTCAATGCCTCTTTAGTCACAATATGTTGAGTAGCACAGTTGTTACTTTCCGCCCAACCTGCATTTCTCTAAAATGCCCCAGCCCTGAAATCTGCCTTCACAGCTGTTGTTTGCGCCAAATGCATACTGAAGGCAAAGCAGTCAACCTAACTATTCTTGACGCCTTCCCGAGAGTCGACAAAATAACAAAGATCCTGTGCTATATAATCCGGAATTGGTCTCACACTCTAAAATCAGACAGTTCCAATACGACCATTGCGAAGAGCATGGACTTTGAAGAGGAGACTACAAATACCGCACTATCTCGCCACTGAAAATTTATTATACGAAAATGCGCATGCGGAAAGGGGGCACAAACGAATAACACTGCCTGCCAATTGTGCGCCGATAATTGCAAGCCTAAAATACAAACTCTCTATCATGCAGCTGAACAGAGGGATGGCTGACGCATTCACCTCAGTCTCTCCATGCAGATACGAAATGTTTTCAAAAAATCCCTCCTTAAATTGATCACGAATACAATCTAAGCGCATTGGAGCAACGGCTTCCACAGCCGTCTCTTATTCTTTTGTCTCTTATCCCCTTCCTTTTGTCCGCGTGTGGCGCAGTGTGCATGACAGATGCGAGTTTGCCGGGTCACCCAAAGACAAAAAAAAAAAATGATCTCGTTGCAGCAAATTTATGCGACGGCTTATCTGGCCGATATAGCAGCCACAACACGGCAATGGTATTATGTAAACAACTCCTACTTCACAAGGCCCACTGCCCGTCCTGTGCTTAACACCGCACCCGGAGGGTCGAGCCGTTTCCAGCCGCCTCTCGAGTCTCCAGGATGGGGCAGATACTTCCAAATTATTCGGTGCCGAGCAACCTGCGCTCTTGTTCTTCAGGCCATGAGGTAATTAACTATGTATATGTACGGAACGACAACAGGCTCATGTCCTACCCTCGGCCCTATCCTCCCCAGGTGTCTTCAGTGGACATCGCTCTCCTTGAGGCTTTTTAGCAAACATTCGATCACTTGCAGAAGCAACGATCCCTTGTGGATAAGCGTCTGCTGCTGAACTGTCACAGTGAAGAGGAAAAACAGATCCCATCTAGTGTCACAAGACCTCGTGAGCGCGGCCCTCAAACACTCGAGAGCCTTGGCTAAGATGAAACCTACGCGATGAAACTCCCTCCAACGTGCTTGCCTCTTTCCAACCGGACGAAGGCAATGGCGCCGTCACGGTCAGCCGGGGCCTTACAGTCCATATTTATTTATTTATTTATTTATTTATTTATTTATTTATTTATTTATTTATTTATTTATTTATTATTGCGAAAGCAATACCACTCTAGGTTTCGAGCCCTCAGCGTAGCGCGGCCGGTAGCCACGTCTTACCCACGTGACGCTGTGACGTCACACCCGACGTTACACTAGGGTGAGAGTTGGGCTACCAAATCAAGCGGTCGGCAGGAGCTGCCAACTTGGGTTTCTCATTTCACATGGCACGGTTATGTCAAAATCAGCCTGCCAGGACCCTGACATTCACGTTACCCCTGTAGGCACTAAGGCACGTTCATATGGCTTGGTTAAAGCGGGGCTTTATATGTGGGCTGAGGAAGAAGAAAAAGAAAAGAAGAACGCTCGGTCACCCGCAGTTAATGCTTTCGCTCAATATTTGGTTCAGCAGCGTTGAACCCTTGTAAGTTGTTTGTTTGTTTGCTTGTTTGCTTGTTTGCTTGCTTGTTTGTTTGTTTGTTTGTTTGTTTGTTTGTTTGTTTGTTTGTTTGTTTGTTTGTTTGTTTGTTTGTTTGTTTGTTTGTTTGTTTGTTTGTTTGTTTGTTTGTTTGTTTGTTTGTTTGTTTGTTTGTCTGTTTGTTTGTTTGTTTGTTTGCAGTACCTGCCGCGCCGTTAATGCTTAATTGCAGGGAAACACATCCACACGCGAGTCGAACATACAACATGGGTTAACCCGTTCTACACGATGATATTGTCACGCTAATGACGACGATGAGGGATGGTGATGGTGAGGCAGAAGAAGAAGACGAAGCGTTGGTGCCTGGGGCTAGTAGGCTTCACCTTATCCCACTGCCATATCACTGTAAATAAACACCCCTTTGCTATTTCATCGTAACAACTTGGTGGAAGGTGCTCCGTTCGATCCCCAAGTACGGCGCAGCAAGAACCACTGGAGTTTCGACGTAGTCGCCGCCTTGCTGGACTGCCACCGCTTCCAAACATCATGGACCACAGCGATTCTAACCGCGACGGCCGCGACGCTGCAAGCCAGGCTGGTGACAGGCCTGCCCCCTCCAGCTCTATTCCCTGCCAGCCTTACCGGGAACCACGACCTTTTGCAGGAGAGGAAGGTGAGGACGTTGAGAAGTGGCTACTTCATTATGAACGAGTTAGTCGGTACAACCGGTGGGACCCTATCACCATGCTCACAAATGTCGTCTTCTTTCTAACTCACACGGCGATGACATGGTTCGAGAATAACGAGGACAATTTGACAACTTGGGAACGGTTTGCCACCGAGATCAAACAGCGTTTTGGTGACTCTGTACCGAGCAAAAAACGGGCTGAGCAGACCCTTGCCCAAAGAGCTCAGTTGCCGGATGAAACTTGTACCACTTATACAGAAGAGATCCTCCGATTGTGCAGATGTGTCAATTCCAACATGCCCGAAGAAGATAGAGTCGGCCACATTTTGAAGGGTATCGCGGCTGACGTATACAACTTTTTAATCGCCAAAGACAGCCTTGAAACCGTCTCCGATGTCATTAAACACATCCGCGCTTTTCAAGCTCTGAGAACGCGTCGTATTGTGCCAAAATTTGGGCGGCTGGCCAACGTGCCTACCGTGGCCAGCCTTGATGACCACGCCCAACTAGATCTTCCGTCGACGATCCGGCAAATCGTGCGGGAAGAACTCCTGCGGCTCAACCCACTTCCCCTGCACGAATCTGCTGAGGTCTCTGTCCAGAGGGTATCTAGACGGCCGGCTTCACCACCACAAGCGATTACCGTTCAGCCTTTCCCACAAGCTCCTGAAGTTGCAGCTTCCATTGACTATCCTCCTATGCATTTCGCCAACCGGAATGCGTCGGTGCCTGACGCCCCAAGGTATGACGTCGCCTCAAGTGCCCATAGATCTTCCATTCGATCTACCAGGATTCCTGAGCAGTATGAGCATTCAGACAGACCTACGACGCACCCAGCTGTTCCCTGCTCTTATTCGCAACAGCATTTTCCACGGCGATGACATGGTTCGAGAATAACGAGGACAATTTGACAACTTGGGAACGGTTTGCCACCGAGATCAAACAGCGTTTTGGTGACTCTGTACCGAGCAAAAAACGGGCTGAGCAGACCCTTGCCCAAAGAGCTCAGTTGCCGGATGAAACTTGTACCACTTATACAGAAGAGATCCTCCGATTGTGCAGATGTGTCAATTCCAACATGCCCGAAGAAGATAGAGTCGGCCACATTTTGAAGGGTATCGCGGCTGACGTATACAACTTTTTAATCGCCAAAGACAGCCTTGAAACCGTCTCCGATGTCATTAAACACATCCGCGCTTTTCAAGCTCTGAGAACGCGTCGTATTGTGCCAAAATTTGGGCGGCTGGCCAACGTGCCTACCGTGGCCAGCCTTGATGACCACGCCCAACTAGATCTTCCGTCGACGATCCGGCAAATCGTGCGGGAAGAACTCCTGCGGCTCAACCCACTTCCCCTGCACGAATCTGCTGAGGTCTCTGTCCAGAGGGTATCTAGACGGCCGGCTTCACCACCACAAGCGATTACCGTTCAGCCTTTCCCACAAGCTCCTGAAGTTGCAGCTTCCATTGACTATCCTCCTATGCATTTCGCCAACCGGAATGCGTCGGTGCCTGACGCCCCAAGGTATGACGTCGCCTCAAGTGCCCATAGATCTTCCATTCGATCTACCAGGATTCCTGAGCAGTATGAGCATTCAGACAGACCTACGACGCACCCAGCTGTTCCCTGCTCTTATTCGCAACAGCATTTTCTACCTTCTCCGCCGATATGCTACCGCTGCGGCGTCGAAGGTCACATCGCCAGATACTGCCGCAGTAGGTTCCCACCTCGCTATAACCGTCCGGCGCTTCCAACAGTACCCAACAATCGGCAATACAATCCCGTTTTTCAACAATCAAATACTCAGCGTGGGTATTACCGCAACATCCATAACCAGAATATCCGCGACCACTCCCCTGCATCTGATAGAAGTGTTACTCCACCACCCGCCTTCCGTGCGCGTCGTTCTCCATCACCACGACGGCGCCCCATGTCGCCTCAGCATCATCAGCAGGAAAACTAACCAGCGCGACCAATGGGGGTGAGGCCGCTGGAAATGTGCTGTGTGCCAACATCCCTCCAACTATAATGCTCAAAAACAAAATTCGTGTGTTTATTGATGGTGTGTATACATTAGCTTTGGTGGATACGGGTGCGACTGTGTCTGTGATGAGTAATCAGTTTAGGCGCTTGTTGGGACGCAAAGTGATGTTTGAATATGACCGTGCTTCAACGTTTTGTGGTGTGAGTGGAGAGGCGTTGCGGCCACTGGGTGTGTGTAGTGCGCAAGTGTCTGTGGGTGGTGCAATTTTTCAAGCCGAATTCGTAGTCTTACCCCACTCTACGCATGACATCATTTTAGGAATGGACTTCTTGAAGTTTTGTGGCGCTACCGTGGACTGCCGAAGTCAAGAGGTTCATTTTGATGGCTCGCATCTGCCGACACTTTTTGAAAGTGGCCGTGATGAAGAAACAGTTTTTAGTATTACCGAAGACACAGTAGTTCCACCCTTGTCTGCCATGTTCGTCCCCGTGTCCGTTCCACTTCTTGAGAAGGTTTCATTCCAGGCCATGGTGCACCCAGTTCACTCAGCATGCCTGAAGAAAAATGTAATTATCCCTCACTGTATGATATCCGTGCATCATGGTAGTGCCTCGTTATGGACCATCAACCCATCGTCCGAGCCCGCAGTTTTACCAACGGGATTGAAGCTTGCCTCTTGTGGACCCGATGCGCCCCACGTCGTTGCTTTGGTCACAGATGCTACGAGTGCCATCGTACCTTTGCCTGCTGATGAAACTTCAATCTCCCGCATGATCAGCGCCGATCTCAGCTCACCTCAACGCCGTACTCTTGTGGATATTCTTCTACCTTTTTCGCCTATGTTTGACTTTTCTGAAACAGATGGACCAACCTCTCGCCCTGCACATCGGACCCATCATAGCATCGACACTGGTTCGGCTCGTCCCATTCGTCAAAAGCCATATCGCGTGTCCCCATCTGAGCGCAAAGTCATTCATGAGCAAGTGGAGGACATGCTACAGAAAAAGGTGATACATGAGTCATCTAGCCCCTGGGCTGCCCCTGTTATTCTTGTACGCAAGAAAGACGGTTCGTGGCGATTCTGCGTCGATTATCGGCGTTTAAATTCTGTTACGAAAAAGGACGTCTATCCTCTTCCTCGCATAGACGATGCCCTCGACTGCCTCTCTGGTGCGTCCTATTTTTCTTGTCTTGATCTCAGATCTGGCTACTGGCAAATTCCAATGGACCCTGCAGATAAGAAAAAAACAGCGTTCGTAACGCCAGATGGCCTTTATGAGTTTAATGTTATGCCATTCGGGCTGTGTAATGCGCCAGCTACATTCGAACGCTTTATGGACACAGTTTTGCGCGGCTTAAAATGGGACATTTGTCTTTGCTATCTGGACGATGTCGTGATATTTGGGAAATCCTTCCAAGAACACAATGACCGTCTAGTACGTGTCTTGAATTGCCTGCACAACGCCGCCCTAATTCTGAACTCCAAAAAGTGCCGCTTTGGAGAGCGCCAAGCGCTGGTGCTAGGACACCTTGTCAATGGTGATGGTGTAATGCCGGATCCCCAGAAAACTGCCGCTGTTGAGTCTTTTAAACCCCCGCAGACAGTGAAGGAGTTGCGCAGTTTTCTAGGGTTGTGCTCGTATTTTAGGCGCTTTATACATCGCTTTGCTGACGTTGCTTACCCATTGACGTGCCTTCTCCACAAAAACTCTACTTTTAACTGGACACCAGACTGCGACGCGTCATTCCGTCAACTGAAGTTTCTTTTAATATCGAAACCCATCTTACGTCACTTCGATCCTACTGCAATGACAGAAGTACACACGGACGCTAGTGGAATCGGTCTTGGTGCAGTCCTTGTCCAACGGCACAATGAACGAGAGCATGTTATCGCGTACGCAAGTCGTACCCTGAGCAAGCCGGAGCGAAACTACACAGTCACCGAACAGGAATGCCTAGCTGTAGTTTTCGCTGTGCAGCGTTTCCGTTCATATTTGTACGGACGTTCGTTTACTATCGTAACTGACCATCATTCACTCTGTTGGTTGCGGAACCTTCGAGACCCATGTGGTCGCCTCGCACGCTGGGCCCTCCGGTTACAGGAATATGACTTTGCCGTGGTTTACAAAAGCGGGAGGCGTCATGCAGACGCAGATTGTCTTTCTAGGATGCCAATGGCCACGACTGGATCTGAAAGCGACGATTTCGACAATTATATATCGACCCTCGAGCCAGCGTTCCCCGACACGAATGTTTTCAAAACGGAACAGCAAAATGATACCAGTCTGCAGCCTCTCTTTGCCCAAGCCAACGTACCTACAAGCCGTTTTTGTGTGCATGATGGCCTCCTATGGAAAAAGAGTTATTCGCCTGTCGGCCAGCGATACCTACTCGTAGTTCCCAAGACGTTGTGCACGGACGTATTGCGTGTTATGCATGATAATCCAACTTCTGGGCATTTGGGATCGGTTAGAACACTCCACCGTGCTCAAGAAAGATTTTACTGGCCCAGAATGCGCTCGACGGTTGAACAATACGTTGCCAGTTGCAAGCAATGTCAACGCCACAAACGTCCAACTGCAACTCCGTCTGGCTTGCTGCACCCTGTGAAGACCCCGACAGCACCGTTTGATCAAGTAGGCATTGACCTCGTAGGTCCGTTTCCGAAGTCCGTGGATGGAAATCGCTGGATTGTAATCTGCGTGGACTATCTCACACGTTACTGTGAAACCGCCGCTCTTCCATCTGCTACGGCGCATCAGGTGTCGCTTTTCTTGCTGCACTCAGTCATCTTACGACACGGGCCGCCACGAATTGTCATCACTGACCGGGGCCGACAATTCACTGCTGATGTTGTTGAAGAGCTCATGCGTTTATGCGCCGTAACTTTCCGACACTCGACGCCATACCATCCCCAGACAAATGGCTTGACTGAGCGCGTCAACAGAACGCTTATCAACATGCTAGCCATGTATGTGGACGCAGGGCATAAGAACTGGGACACCATACTGCCCTTCATCACGTATGCGTTTAATACCGCCACGCATGAGACGACTGGATACAGTCCATTTTTTCTGCTTTACGCCAGACCGCCACGCTACTCTCTGGATACTATCCTGCCCTTCACAAGCCGTGAAGACCCCTGCCTGGCTGAGACCCTCTGTCTCGCCGAAGAAGCTCGGAGAATCGCCCGATTACGGTCTGGTGCTTCACAAGAACGTTCCAAAGTGCGATACGATTCCAGTCACCGGCGGGTCACGTACTCTGTAGGTGATTTAGTCTGGCTATGGCGTCCAATTCGGCGCCGTGGCCTACATCAAAAACTCTTGGCCCATTATGACGGCCCATATGTGGTTATCAAACGCCTTAGTGATTTAACTTATGGGATAGCCCGCCTGACAGCATCGGGTCGCCGGTCTGCCAAAACCGAACTGTGTCATGTTGCCCGCTTGAAGCCGTGTCAGCCTCGCACGACTCACGAACACGCCCAGAGGGCTTCGTCTGAGTAGGGGGGAAATGTCACGCTAATGACGACGATGAGGGATGGTGATGGTGAGGCAGAAGAAGAAGACGAAGCGTTGGTGCCTGGGGCTAGTAGGCTTCACCTTATCCCACTGCCATATCACTGTAAATAAACACCCCTTTGCTATTTCATCGTAACAATATAAATGGAAGGCGCTGAAAAATAAAATTTAAAAAGATGAAGTTCCTAGATTATATGGAACAGTCAAGATGACAGCAGTGGGAGGCTGCGCTGTCCTGCTTGACGCCTGATGGCCAGCTCAAACGATCTACAGAGCACGCAAGACGGCAAAGGCCACAGGGACCCTGGACTGAGGGCCCCGCCCATGCCAGGAGAATTCCCTCTGTCTGAAAAAAGTTTTTCATTCATTCAGTCATTGCCTTCATACCAGAATGACCTGGTAAAAGAGCCACTGTTCATAGCCGCAAGAAAAACCCGTGGCTTTTATTTTTAGCAGGAGTGTACAAGGCGTCACGAAGACTTTCGCGAATCTGACTTTACTACTTTTATTGCATCGGTATTGGCATTTTGGATGTTAAAGTGCACAACGAAGTTCCGCGATTCTTTTTTTGTTTTCTTTTGCATCCCAAATATATCATTTACTTTATGAAGCAACTTCCGTCGTTGCAGTCCGACGAACTCGTCGTAAAAGCCGAAAAAGTTCAAACGCAGCGACCGAGAAAGCGTTCGGCAAGCAGTTGTGACTCGTTAGTAATCAGCACCTCGTAATAAGCATGGTGAGAAGCCTAATCACAAGACTGATTTCAATGCAACCTGGTTTCAAATCATTTCGCGACAGTTATCTTTACGCTCAGACGATGTGTACAACTTGGGAGGACAATTAAAAAAAAAATCTTATGTTGGGCCTTGAAAAGGGTTTTGGAAATGAAATTGCCCCGCGGGCCCGTTCCACTCGGTATAAAGGGCCGGAAAATTACGACAAGTTGACGTTGGTCTCTCCATATATATATATATATATATATATATATATTCGTTTGTACTATAGGCGGGAGCATGCTTAAATTTTCTCACCAATAGCCGGCCCTTTCCTTCAGTCGAGGTGAAGTTGCGCTAAGAGGACACACAACACAGGATGCAGGGAAGGAGAGAGAGAGAGAGAGCGCGCGCGTGTGTGTGCGTGTGTGCGTGCGTGCGTGTGTGTGTGTGTGTGCGTGCGTGCGTGTGTGTGTGTGTGTGTGTGTGTGTGTGTGTGTGTGTGTGTGTGTGTGTGTGTGTGTGTGTGTGTGTGTGTGTGTGTGTGTGTGTGTGTGTGTGTGTGTGTGTGTGTGTGTGTGTGTGTGTGTGTGTGTGTGTGTGTGTGTGTGTGTGCGCTCGTGCGTGCGTGCGTGCGTGCGCGTGCGCATCATGTGTGTGCAGTCATCATGTCGAGACTGAGTCCGCAAAGAGGCAGACGAACACACTTTTACTGACATCAAAACTTGTGTGCGGGTATTCTCGGCGTGCCCCTTTGAAAAATGTGGTAGTATTCATGTTTGCCTGGACTGTTTTTGTTAATTACAGCTATTCGCAGTCGAGCGCCCCGCGCCGACACCGTCAGTTGTAACGTCCACGGATAAAAAGCTTGCGCGCATGCCACTGAGTAAAAGTGGATGATACAGATGCGTGCTTCTTCTTCGCCGTGCATTTCTCAAACACGGCAGGGATATCAACTGCGCTTCGGACGCGGCCGCTATGTTAGCAGCGGCGTTATCTCTCATCCTCTCTCTGCCAAGCGTTTCTCATTTCTTCCTTTCGTTCCTATTTGCTCTAGGTTCTCAGCGAGCTTTGGCCAGCCTATACCGAGCCGTGCGCCGGTCAACCCCTAAATGCGTCCCCTGGCTGCGCTCAGCCAATTCGTTATCCGCGGCGCGCCCGCTTTGGTCCGAGAGTGGGAGCGGGGAGTTTTTTTTTTTTTTTTTTCGCGCAGCCCATGCTTGTTCCGTGCTTGAGAGTTGATAAGCGCGCAGTTTCCTGCGGGTCACTAGGCGCCCACGGCGCTGGCTCCGGACAGCCCCTTCGCTGGGGTGCCAGCTCAACGGGAATGGCAACAGAAGCAGGTGATTGAAAGCGAGCGATTTCGTTGGGAACGCCATCTGAAACATGGACAGGGAGGGCCAAGAACGGAGCGACATGATGCTGATGGAAGCGACCCTGCATCTTGTTTCATCTATTCTTCCTCGTCCCAGGCTATATTTCAGCCGGCGCTCCCTAATCGGCCATGAAATGGTCCATGTTGTATATTGTTTCGGGGATACAGGCGCAAGTTGAAGGTATAACGTTCACTTTACACAGCGTGTGTGTTCGTTCTACACACTGAACACGTTTATCAGTGGCTTCTTGGTGACCGTTTCAGTGGACCTTTAAAAGGCTAAAGCCTTTAATGGCTCATACTGTCGGCGTTCGTTTGTCAAGTCACACTATAGCTGTCAATCAAATGATGTCATGATGACATCATCAGAAAAACAAAAATCTTTTCTCCGTCGTAAGCGAACCTACATCTCTTGGATCCCCAGTCGAGCGCTTTAACCAACTGCGCCACGCCTTTGTCTTTTTTTCTTTATTGCCGACTTTGACATTTGAAAGTGAAATCAGAAATACAGTGCATAAAACGCGTAAGCCAGGCTTCGGCAAACACGGATTAAAATTCTCTCAGCGACCAACTGCGCCACGCCCGGGATCGTGAAACGCACATAATTCTCCATGTCTACCATGAGGATGATAGCAGCGATGGCAACGATGCTGCAATTAGTAATAACAACAATGATTACATTAGCAATGATAATAATGATGGTGCATTTAATTGATATTGATAATGTGAGCAAACGTGATCCACCGTGTGCACCAGCAACGCTTAAGCTTTCCCATTCCACAGGGCTCTCGGAATTTTTTTGTTAGGCGTGGTTTGGCGCACATACAACAAGTAGTTAATGATGTTGGCATATACCGAAAAAATAACGATAGAGCTCTATCAGATGTCTTGGAACGTGATAAGATATATTCGATCCCAGCATAGCCCTCGCGTGATCTTAATTTTTTTTTTGTTACCTGCTCCGTATAAATCAAGCGAATAAAACATGAACATTCGACGCTAAAAACGGCGTATTCGAGCGCGTCCAGCTTTACGACAACTGCACTTGGCCACTGTATTGCGAAGCAATCACGGTCATGTCTTTTTGTATGGCAGCCTTTAAGCGAAAATATAGTTTGACGATTAATTTAGTCTAGTCGTTCCAGAGCTCGCTGTGGAGGGGACTGGAACATTTTTTTCCTCTACAGTCCCTGCACATGGTGGTTACAACTTCGCATCCAATTAAGTATCTCTGCGGAAGCACGCATGTCCATTCAGCAAAAAAAGCCGTCGGCGGCGGCGACATCCGTCATGAAACCCACGAGCATCTATAGCATGCCTCCGATAGGTGGTGTTTGGCAACACTATTATGATAATAATTAAGATATAGTGGGGAAAACGAGCATGATAGCAACTGCTATCACCCCGTTTCAAAGGGGACGCTCCTATATTCCATCCATCCATCCATCCATGATGACTATGAACCTTGAGTGAATAAATAATGTTCGTGCATATATACGTACTCCGCACGTTACAGTATAGTGAGCAGTTAACTTAAGCAGTACATTTGAGATGGGACTCGAGCCCACAGGGTTCATCGGATCACTAATCCGCCTTGTGTCGTCATGTAGTAATGCTCGCTTGATTGAAGCGGAGCTTTATATTTGTGTCCCTCCTGCCAACATGAAGAACGTACGTCACAGTCCCACTCCTGAGAGGCATACCTCTGGCAGTTTCGGCAGGTTACGTAGTTGGGCGAATTGGTTCATGACGATGGGAAGGTGTACGTGCGCAGAAAAGACGATCACGAGAGAATAGGAAACAGGACGGAAGAGCGCAAACTTACACCGATGTTTATTCGAAAGGGAGGCAGGCTTAAATAGTTTGTCAGTACAGGCTCAAAACGGTATAAAACGTGTACAGAAATTCTATTTCATTCGGATTCCTACTGCAGTTTCACTGCTTATGAAACTAAATGCACGGGAAAAGGCGAGATCGTTGTTCTCGCTTACCACCAGCGCCACACAAGTCTGAAACGTATATTATTATATTTAAAGACAAACACGGTTAATGCTCGGGTGTCAAGTGGGACCAGGTTGGAGTATGGAAGAGGACTTCGCCCTTATATAGTCATCCTAGCCCTGATGTGGGTATAGTCCGGCTAATGATGATGACATGATGTCGACGGTTAACGAAATTTATGTCCACGGAAAAAGCACGAAATGATGCACCGTTTCCGGTTATAAAACTCAATCGAAGGTGACGAAAATTTTCTTGTTTTCTGCGAATTATGCAGCATCGCAGCATGCTACGGCAGTTTACTGAGCCCAGCCATACGCCCGACGCATTCGTCTAAAAAGGCTCGATGGAACATTGAAGTTTCATGTTCCGCGTGATATTTAACGTCATCATGCATGCTTGGTACATAAACTTCGCTTAAACGTGGCTTTCACGCGCAGGTACTTACATTTAATTGGACAGGTAGACTCCCCGGAATGTTCAACTTGTGGCATCCCCGAGACTGTGGATCATATATTATTGGTGTGCCCAGTGTATGCATGTGAAAGAAATGTGCTAGCCGCTTCCTTGAAGCGTTTGGACAAGATATCTCTGTCGGAAATAGCGCTGCTGGGCGCTTGGCAGGACAAGGGGAAGGGTGTCAAGGCAGTGCGGGCTCTTTGCCGTTTTTTGTGAGCCACCGGACTTGACTCGCGCTTGTAAAACAAGCTGCCCTGCCTGTATATATATGTTTCATATGCCTTCTCCCACATCGTCACCCATCATGATCTTCTTTCTCCTCCCCTCCACCTTCCCAAGTGCAGAGTAGCAGGCCAGATTTTAATAATTCCAGCCAACCTCTCTGCCTTTCCTTTCAATAAATCCATCTATCTATGCAGCATCGCAAATTAACAATTCATTGGTCTTGCTTACCCGATATCCTGGTTTTGTCGTTCACCCTTTGTAAGAGGCCTTTCATCGTCGGTTTCCTCGGTCTTTAATCTTGTTGTGCGTCGACCGTCTGTCACTCGATCCGCTTTCGCGCTGGTCGTTTTGAGAAGCCAGACAGCGATTTTTTTTTTTATTTTTTTTTCGGGCATACCGTTTACTCCTTTCACACCTTAGAGAAAAGAGAGTGTGCGGCTCACTCGAGGCCGCCACCATCGACAAACGAGCGCGTTTTAGCGAAAATGTAAAACAAGCACGATTCCACCCAGGATGACCCCGGAAGCAGCCCTCCGCAACGCCGCCATGTTGGATCAGTTAAGGCGCCGCGTCTCAGCCGTGAGAATCGCCAGTTGACTGCGGCACGGCGGAGGACTTGATACATTGTCTTTAATTCCTCCTCTGTCCCGAATGGGTGGACTCGGGCCACCGTACGCTGCGCCCAGCAATGCGGCTGCACTGCGTCTGGCCGCTTCGGACTCCGCGCTCAAGTGGAGCGCGTCGATGCCACGCCCGGAGTCGCTAACGGGGCGCGCACGAGCGCTTCGCGCATTCGTTTATCGCCGCATCATCAGCCGCCGCTCCCTCGTTTTGGCGTCCGACCAGCGCTCCTCGCTGCTCACAGCACCGGGTGAGTCAGGTCCGGTCTTCGCGCGATGCTGGCCGCCGATGCTGCTGGGCGCCCCTACACGTGCTTAGCACCTTTTCGTCAGAGGCCAAGCGACTCTATTGTGAGAAGCGATAGATGGGAAGCTGCTCTTGAAGCATATTTTATTTAAGATCGCAATGTGTTGTATTAGCTTTCTTTTTTTTTTTTTTTTTGTTCTTATGCAGAGGGGCTAAGCAAAAGCTATCTCACAATGCATGGTCCATTTTTTTTTTTAATGATTTATTAAACTGGGCTGTAAGTTTAGCTACTTATTCAAGGAGTTTACAAGTGCTCTTATTAGTAGTTACAGAGTTCTATGGCTTGACTCACGGTCATGCTGTCACATGGTACTGACGATCTTTAAACGCTGAAGGGTGCTATGTCAGGAAAGCATGGAACATCACAGTTCCTCGAATGGTTCTGCTCTCTTCCTCAATCTGAATCGCACCGGACCTAATTGTTTAAGTCATAGCGTGGCTTTCTTTTGCTTTTTTATTTTCTATACCATTAGAAGGATGAGGAAGCAGTTGAGTCCAATATGTGGCATTATAGAAGGCAAAATTTTACTGCTTTTAAGGCAAATTTTACAGCTGGCAGAACAGGATTTGTTATCTTCTGTTCATGAAAGACTACTCGAGCAAGGCTGTGCACCTCGTTCATGTCATAAAAAAATATGAGTACGTTTTCCCATCACTGTGTTCCGGCGTCTCTCGATGGCGGCTTCTGCGCTCGACAATACATGCGAAATCACCTCTCGTAAAAATTTATTGTTATTGAGAACTACAAAGTTGTCTTGCCGTTTATTTCCGTTAAGACATGCGTATTTTGCATCGTGAAGACACCGCCGTTTCTATATGCAGCATGAGGAAATTATTGGCGGTGTTATCAGCTCCAGACGTCTGCGATATTGAGGTATCAAGCAAAGTGCCAGTAAAGTTTATTTCTCAGTCGCAAAATTGATTTGCTTTTTGTATGGCTGAAAGTAGGCAAAATGTCTATATATTCGGAATGTCTTCTCGCAGCGAATCGTAATAGCTATCCGCACAAACAAGCGTGGGGATGGACGGTTTGGGAACCCTTCTCGGAAAATTGGGATTACCTATATTGAGCATGTGTTTTGTATATTCGTTCGATAAAGAAAAACTATATACAGGACAAGTTTACAAATAATATAATGTGTCTAAAGATAAAACGAAGAGGTAAAATATACATCTAGGTCAGTCCCGCTACCGTACATCAGCCGTAAGTCAACACTAAGATACAGTGCATATATGTTTTGCTGGCTGTTAATAATAATAATAATAATAATAATAATAATAATAATAATAATAATAATAATAATAATAATAATAATAATAATAATAATAATAATAATAATAATAATAATAATAATAATAATAATAATAAACTTTATTAGAGAATTTTAACAGCATTACATCATTGGCCTGCCAAAGCCGCAGTGGGCTTGAAGGGCGGGCCGACAGGCAGCGATTACAAACTATAATGTCTGAAAAGCACAGTATACTTGCAGGAACATGCAAGAAAAGAACTAACAGCAATGAAGAGAGAAAAAATAACAAAGAAGCCATGTAACCTGAGCTAAAATGAAATGTGAAGTAACACTTCTAGTACACAGTAACCAAGGCAAGCAACACCGATTTTCGACAGCAGTAACAATTCAGAATGAAACAAATTAATGAAACAGTCACATATCAGCAGAGTAGAGGACAAGTAAACAAACAAAATTACATTCTTCGTGCTTAGCTTACTTAGCTTAGTTGTGTATTTATGCAGTTATGTTGGGCAAAGATGAACTTTAAGAAAGGTCGGAGTCTAAAGTACTAAAGCTTAATACGACGAAGGATTTGTTTTAATTTGAACTTTGTTTTTACGCGAAAGGCCCTTGGTGGTAGTTGATTGAGGCAAGATTGTGTGTAGAAACTGCGGGTGCGCTGGTCGTATCTGGTGGAGCTTCGAGGCACCCGGTAACGGTATTCAGGCCGGGGACAACGCGAAGGAACATATTCCACTTTATACTTGTGTGACTAGAAATGTCTGAAGATAACCGTTTCTCAGTGAAGTGCACTGAGATAAAGCACACTTTTAGCGACCAACTATAAGGACCTCACTTCGTTATCGCTATTTAAGACAAATTCGCGCTCGCGCTTCGCATTTGGACCGGGAGGGAAAGAGAGTTACGTGCGTGAACCGAGTCGCTCGAGGAGTGGCTGGGACCCGCGGTGGGCGTGTCAGGCCGATGATGATGCGCGACCACTTACAAAACGCCACGTTACGCTCACGCTTCGACAGCAGAATAACAGAGCGCTTGAGGGTCCTTTTATAGGGCACCTACCGAGCAAGAACGATAAAGGCGGTAGCATATGCAAGCACGCTCATCGGCTGAGTATCGTGAACAGCACTTCCCTTCGCCAGTTTTCTCAACCCCCTCAGTGAACACTTTCCGCGTGCGTGTTTGTGGTGAAAACGTGAGCCAACAAGTTGTCGTTTCGCAGGCTCAGCCTGGGAAGGCCCGCCCGCAGTGCTCACCGACGAGGCCATCTCAGGGAACATCTCGGGCACTCTCCATCGCATTGTCTGGCGAGGAAAACAAAAGCCCCTGTTGGCTTGCTCCGAGCGCGGCTGCGCATCTTCTTCTCTGCGCTCGGGGGAGGCGCGAGCGGAACAACTTGTGGCGACTGCGCGTCTAAAGTAGTCCTGTCTCGAGCACGCATATTGATCGTGCCGCGTTCATTTGCCGTGGGAAGCGACCGTGGGAATCACGGGAGCCCGCGCGTGCTGTGGCGCACGCGTTCGCGTGCATGCTGCGTCGGCTTGGCTCGCGCGGAAACTAAATCTGGCTTCGAAGTGCGGCGCTTCTTTGCAAAGCGCTGAGAGTGGTTCTCAATATATACGAGTGCAATTGTCTATAGTGTGGGAAAAGAAACGAAGAAGAATAATGAAAATACGGAGCCAGCGTGTTTTAGCCGAGCGATTGTTTTGTTGCGGGGCTTTTTACGTGCGCACTCACTCCGCGGTATCTTGGCGACGCTGATCGCGCGTATATAGAGGAAAGAGTCGTAAATCCTTGACCCCACTCGCTAAGTAAGCCACTTGCAGCTCCAGTTATCTCGTGCGCGATAGCGCTACTCGCTCCTGGAAGGGCTGACGAGTGAAGACGACGGAGTTTATGTTCCAGTGCGCGCGTGCGAACACGTAAGCGGCCGAGTGTGGTGTGACGTTGGGGTTAGCGTATGAGCCGCTGATCGCTCTTTTGCAATATAGCTCTTGTTATCTGGCTGACACCTGGAAAAATCACGCTCCGATCACATCACAAAAGCTCTAAAAAATTTGTCACAAACCGATCGGCTAGCCACGCTTTTATTGGTCAATTCTGACCGGTGGACCTATAGGAGCGGAGGATGATGACAGGTTTGTGACAGATTTTGTGTTGTGATCTGAGCGTAATACGGTCCCCTGAGTCTCGGTGAGCATGTGTAAAGCCTACTACGTTTCCCAACACTGATGAGAAGGGAGAACCCGAGCTGGGTGAGTTCACGAGCCCTCCATTTTCGGCTTCTTTTGGAGATTATTTTAGCACGCCTTGTTTCTAGGAAGGTTATGTGACCATATCGTCCATACCACACTTGTACCTGTTGTCTGTATTTGTGTAGTCTCCCCGGAATGGCAAATTCACCCTGACGGAACAAGTGCAGTTTTCTTGAACATGGATATAAATTAATTGTGATGGAATGTTATAAGATAATGCTATGGAAATACGGAAGGGGACGATGCAATATTCGGATGTGCAACAAAATCTGACCCCAATGTTCGTCCTTCTCCTTCTTTATTGGCAACCGCTAAAGCGATAACAGAAAAAATTACGAGCCTCCTGAGCGGAGATCTCCGGATGTATTGAGTGTTATAACTGAAATTTACCATACGCGAAAAACATTGTAATGATAAACAACCTCCCGTTGAAAAATCCGCTTTGTCCAGAATTTCTGGGTACGACATGCATTTTTTTTCTAGCAGCAGTGTTTTCTAAGAAGGTGCCTCAAAACAGAACACAAGTTAACGGACGCGTTGCTGCTGCCTCTCCGCAGAGTCGAAAACAATGGTCAGCCCTCACACGTGAAGGCGCTTTGCGACCAAGCTACATGCAGCAATCGGGGGCGATGACCGGATCACGATGCCAAATAATAATAATCAATCAATCAATCGTTATTTAATGTGCGCAGGAACAACCATGTGGCCTTCGTGCTGCAGCATAAATAAAGAAAAAAAGAAACAGAAATGAAAATGCACAAACATGCTTACGCACACAGAGAGAACACAAAAGAAGAAATAAATAACACATGAAATGAAACAGACGAAAAGTATCACGGAAATGAGTATCACGGAATCAATGAGTAGCATCACTTATAGACACAGTGAGAGGATTGTTGAGCACATCACGAAAGAAAAAAAAAGAACGGTAGATAGAGATAAAAAAAAAACAACAAATAACTGACACTGATTATAGTAATATAGAAATATAGAAATATACATAAAATAAACAACCATTCCAGGCGCAACAAGTGCGTGGTACTTAAAACACAGGCAAGAAATACAGGGAAATACAATAAAGAAATAGAATTGAACATGGGACAGTAAGATTCGAATATAAAGTTTAAAGTTGAAATATAAAAAAGAAACGGATATATTCAGATCAAGATTCAGATATTCAGCAGATCACGATACAGACAGCATTGAACAGGAGAAAAAGCAAAAAGTGAAGTAAATACAATATTTTAGGCTAGAAAGTGGAAGTTATATGTGATAAAGTACTATTTCGAATACAATGCTATGAACATCCAATATAAATGAACAGAGCGAGTTTTGGAAGATGTCAAGGTGAGGACAAAAAGAGTTAAATAACCACTGCATCTTGTCCAGAGGGGAGTGGGAAGGAAGAGGAGAAACTTGAAATGGTCTGAATTCCCTCATGCTCTTTCGCGGAACGCGCAGAGGATGTAGTCTAAGAGCTGAGGGCCCATAATGTGGCCATGAAGGAGTTTGTACAGAAAAATGATATCAACTCAGACACGATGGCAGTGAAGATTAGGAAGATTGAGTTGGGTGCTCCTGGTGGAGCGAGAGGAGGAAGTTACGCAAGGAAAGCGATATTGAAATATCCGTAAACATTTTTTTTTTTTTTTGTACTCTGTCAACCTTGTCCAAGTTCGATTTGTAAGTGCCATTCCAAACAACCGACGCGTACTCCAAGAGCGGCAAGCATTTGGACAGGTACAGTTTTAAGAACGGAAGTGGAGTACGGAACTCTCTCGAAAGTCTGCAAACGAATCCGAGTGTGCGCATAGCCCGCTTAGCAATGCGTTTAGTATGAGAGGAGAAGCTAAGGGTGCGGTCAAAAAGTACACCAAGGTCATTAATTTCATCAACCCTGTCCAACAGCGCAGAATTCACAGAATAATGGTAGAGAAAGCTTTGTGTTGTAGGAGTAAATGAGACAACCCTAGTTTTGGAAGAATTGAGGGTACGTCGATTCTTCGCACACCAATCAGAAAAAGTAGATATGTCCGATTGCAACAACAAGCAATCTTGAAAAGAATGTATCACCTTGAATATTTTTATATCATCAGCATAAAGAAGAAACGAGGAGTTCTTGATCGCCGAGGAAACATCATTAATAAAAACGGAGAAGAGAAGCGGGCCTAGTACAGAACCTTGAGGAACTCCACTGGTTGCAGGGTAAACGAAAGAGGTCTGTCCATTCGCACTGACAAAGCAGAAGCGATCAAGGAGATAGTTGCGTAGGAGGGCTACGAGTGAGACTTCGACGCCAGAGAGTAGAAGCTTTTCAAGAAGTAGTGAGTGAGTAACAACGTCGAAAGCTTTGCTCATATCACAGTACACAGTGTCAACCTGACCCCTCTGAAGGACTGCTGCAGAGGCATACGTCATAAACGTGACTAGGTTGGTAGAAGTAGAGCGACCCGACATGAAGCCATGTTGATTCGGTACTATGATATGTTTGAGATGGAAGGAAAGTACGTTGTGCAAAGCTAACTCGAAAAGCTTAGAGATTGCACATAGAAGAGAAATCGGGCGATAATTGGAAACATCAGATTTGTTTCCAGACTTGAAGACAGGAAACACACGTGCCATTTTCCACACGCGAGGAAAGGCAGCATTTTTTAAACAGTTATTAAATATGGCAGTCAGTACTGGTACAGAGATATAACTGAAGGCTTTTATTATGGCGGCTGGAATGCCATCAGGTCCAGGAGACAAAGATGGTCTCAGACGCTTAAGAGTCCCAGTTATCAACTCCTCGTCAAAGAGAACGGAATTAGATAGTGCACCAGATGGGAGGCAAACGGAATCACAATGTGGATGTTTGTAAACGGAGGAAAAGTGTTGGGCAAAACTGTCGGCAACATAATAATAACGGCAATAATACTAATACTAATAATAATCAATCTTTATTTAATGTGCGCAAGAACAACCATGTGGTGTTCGTGCTGCAGCACATAAAAAAAAAAAATGCTCGCACAAGTTGTACACACACAGAACACAACAGAAGAAACAAATAACACACGAAATGAAACTGAGACGAAAAGAGTCACGGAGAGAAAGAAATCCGTGAGTAGCATGTCTTGTATACACGGTGAGAGAATTGTAGAGCACATCACACACACACAAAAAAAATGATAGAGGAAAAACAGCAACAAATAACTGTCATTGACTATATTAATATAGAAATATACATAAAATAAACAACCACTCGAAGCGCAACAAGTGTGTGGTACCTAAAACACAGGCTAGAAATACAGGGAAATACAATCAAAAATAGAATTAGTGAACGCGGGACAGTAAGATTCGAATATAAAGTTTAAAGATAAAATACAAATAATAAACGGATAAAAAGCAGTTTAATATACAAACAGCATTGAACAGGGGAAAAAACAAAACGTGAAGTAAATATAATAATAATAATAATGTTTATTGCCACTTTGTATATGATACAATATGGTTCAGGCCCGTCAAAGCCAACGAGAAGCTTGAGAGACTGGGCCCGGAAGTTACGGCCAAGACTACAAAAAAGGCAGTAGATATAGCAACGCTTCTCGTTACTCCCGAGCAACAAGAGAAAAAAAAAAAAAAAAAAAAAAAAGTTAACAGCATAATAATAACAATAACAATAATAGTAATAATAATAATGATAAAGTTTATTGCCATCCGAATATAAAGGTACAGAAAATTAAGGGTCTGTCAGTACCTGCAAGGCTGGGCTCTCCCAGCAACGCCATAAACTTGGATGGCCATTTCAAAATGTACCATCGACAACAAAAATTCACGGGAGGTGTGTACTAGCAAAAAAAAAAAAAAAAAAACATAGAGAGAGAGAGAGAGAAAGATCAGCGCAGACACATGAATGAGGTGCCTAAAATGTCCCAAGATATAAAAATATACATGTACATGGACATGTTCTATTTTGGTGGCAACAACATTATGCAACTAGGTCGCGAGGCGGAGCTAGAATGTTTTTTTTTTTCCTGAGAACACGTCTTCCGTAAACTCTTCGCGCCAAATATCACAAAAGCACTCACTGCAGTATTTCATGACAGGTCATAACAGTATACTCTCAGTATTATCAAAATTCATCAGCACAAGGTGCCATTCTCTTACAACTTATTTGGAAATAATTTGTAAAGTATTAGCAAAGACTCGTTAATTGATGTATTAACATACTCAGTGAAGTAATAAAGACGAAAACTCCTTCTCGTAGTCTATTAAAACAATTCAGGAGCATATGCACTGATTCGCACGCGACCGAATGTGGTATTCGATTTGAGTGTGCAAGTCCTGTTATACTGGCTATCGCAACGAGGGGATAGAGCAGCTCGAGTTATAAGTATATTGAACTCCGAGGTCCAAGAATCTCTTATAATGACGTTCGAAAAAATAGTGAATGAAATCAACGAAGCTTTATCATCCGAAAAACATCATCCGATAACGGGATGGCGGAGTTACACGTGATGCTGGTTGCTAGCATCTTGGGCGGCAATTTCTCAGTGCGTTCTTTACTGCAAGGAGGACAGGAGCCGAATAGAGTGATTGCGTTTCACGCCACGCTGCAGACAACAGCGTGAATTTTTTTTTTTTTTTTTTTTTACTGTTATTGGAGCGATAATAAAATTACAAACGGTCTCAATTTCGCGCGTGGCGTCCGTGTGCTGTGCGATGTCAGCGCACGTTAAAGATCCCCAGGTGGTCGAAATTCCTCCGTAGCCCTCCACTACGGCTCCCCTTACTCTAATTCCACTTTCACTCCCACCTTCCCCCCTTCCCTTACGGCGCGGTTCAAGTGTTCACAGAGCAAGTGTGACAGATACTGCACCTTTCCCTTCCTGTGAACCAATTATTATTATTATTATTATTATTATTATTATTATTATTATTATTATTATTATTATTATTATTATTACGGTTTGTTGTTCCTGCGCACATTAAATAAATAAAGATTGATTGATTGATTATTATTATTTCGTGCGGCGCGCGATGCCGCCTTTTTTTTAATTTATTTATTTATTTATTTATTTATTTATTTATTTATTTATTTATTTATTTATTTATTTATTTATTTATTTATCATTCCTCGAGTTGCCCTTTGGATGCTTTCTGTTCTCCATTCTTGCTCATAGCTGAGCTTTCTACTTCCTAAATGCTTACTATTCGTTGCGCGTGTAAAGTCCGTGGTAGCGATCTTGGACGTTTATAACAAGTTAGCTAAGCTAAAGGAACTCGCAGCTGCTATGGATTGTGGTATATACGAGGTCTGCGGGGGTTTTGACGTGCCAAAATGACGCAAGGGCTGCGACAGGCGCCGTATAGTGGAGGGCTAAGGGTTAATTTATATAGCCATCCGGGATTCTTTGAAGGGATCTGGCATCGCACAACAAGCAGCTAGCCTTTTGCACTTCGTCTCCGCCGGAACGCGGCCGCCGCGGCAGCTTTGGACCAGAAGCTTAGCGCCACAAAACGCCAGAGCTGGTGAGCCACTTCGGCGCGGACAGCAGATATATAGGCTTCCAGAATCATGGGAATAATAGCCCATCTCGCGAAATGTACTGTTACCGTTTCTCTTTCTTTAGTGCTATCAACGGCAGCTGGTTTCAGAGGTACGCGGGTGATGGACGAGCCTGTTTGTAAACGTGGCCTTATCTCACGTTGTCTCTTCGAGAAAACGTAAGAGTGGTTCGCTGCGTGTTTCGCTCAGGCTGGGACGTGGCATGTGATTGACGTGCCACCTCGGCGGAATGAGTGGAAGGAGCCGGCTGTGATGGACGACCGTCGGCCATGGCATAACCGAGTGTTGAACCCGAAGGTACGCTGATCGCGGGTGGGTTCGCTTCGATGTCCTTTTCATAGGCTGGTGCACCGTGCGAAGGACGGGTGTCACTCGCGCCAGCGGAATCGCGGGTATGCTTTACGTGCATGCTATTATCAACCATGGCAGAGTCCAAAAGCCAGGCTGATCTTTTCAGGGCGGGCTCAGCCGGCGAACCGTGACACCGGTTCTGCAGCCGTACCCGTGGTGTCACCTTTAAAATTCTTGGCCATCCTGTCTTTGATATGGGCATGTGGAAGAAGAAACACGCAAAAATGCAACACTGCTCTCATCGCCACTCTGCCGCCTCCGTTTATAGCAAATTTCCTCCAGGTAGCCAATAATAAAATCATTCTTAAGATATATTCACACTTGCGACCAGAGGAGAGGAGCTATGTTCACACTTGCGACTGTCGCCTTCTCGAAAAACGAGTTGGGAGTAGGAAAGCTGCAGGGCGATGACAGCGAACGTCGGTAGCAGCCGCTTGCCAGACATTTCAGCTTTTTCAGGCGAGAACGCCGACGACGAATAGACGGTGTCAATATAAAATGTTGCGCCTGCGTGAAAAACCCATTTCTCAAAAGTTCATAGTACTTACCGGATAGTCCGAATATCTTTCCAATCTCCTCCCAGGCCATATCCTTCTCCCTGCCTTTGAATTCCGGATGCCGTTTGTTGAAAAGGTAGGGGTATTCTTTAATTGCATTGAGAAAGTGCTCGATCGAGTACTCCGGGACCTCGCTGATTGGTGAAATGGTTTGCGACTAGTAGTCGCGCGACTAGAAATTCGAGCAGTGCCCGATCGGGCCGCGGCAGTCGCTTTTCGACCGATGCGACCATTTGCGACTGTCGCTTTTCGACCAAAACGGTCGCGCGACCGCTGCTAGTCGCAAGTGTGAACGGGCCTTTACTCTCGAGTAGGACGCAAGGCATTCCGATTCTTTTTGTTCCTTCCCACTTCTTTTCTTTTTTTTTTTAAGAGATAGTGATGACTTGCATCATCATGACTATTATAGCGCTGTTTATGTCTGTGTTCGCGAAGTTGATTCCCGTACATGCGCAATAAAAGCCACTATACTTTTGCAGACTGACACATTGAGCGCCAACGCCAGCGTAGTATAGATTCTCACAGCACCTTACACGCGAAGAACCGTTATGAAAACAGACGCACGAGGGCGCTCTGTCTCGGGCACGTTTCGAGTGCGCTTGAAATGTCTGCGAAGCTGAATGCGGCGTGTACATCGTGTCACGGGTAGGTCAACAGTGGAGTTTCGTCCTGAAGGAACACAGTGGAAGCGTTTCGCTGCTCGAGGGATGGCGAGTTTCTCGCTTATCAGTCGTTACCTTCCCGTCAGCGCATCAGGAGTGAATGCTTGTTGCAGTGTGTCGGTCGGCCGCAGACGAAACGTGCACTCCGTTATCGCACACTGCGATGCTGGAAGACAAGCGCCGATAAGATGTGAGAGACTCCCACGCCGCTCGCTTTCCCGGCAGGTATACGACGGAGCGGCATTTCCTGCCCGCACTAAGCTCGCACGTAGGCGTCGGGAAGTGAACAGAGAACGCGGCGAGAAATGCCGAACAAGCAGCTTGGGCGCTGCTGCGAGCAGTCGGGCCATGCAGTAGCGCCAGGAGTGAGCCAGGCTGAAAGACATTCCCACTGGCACGTGCCGACGTGGCCGCTGCTCCCGTTGGACTCTTGTGCAAACGTGCACGCGGGCCTCCATTGTTTATTATCCGCGGTCACCAGGCGGCACCTTCCGTTTTGGCGCAGGGCGGTTGCAGCGGCAATTCACCCGCCAACACCCTCCCGGCTCAGCGCAGCGCTGTGGTGGAGCTCGGGAACGGCGACAAAAAGACGTGGGCGTGTTTTTCTGGACGGCGTTGAAATGTGCGCCGCGTGCACCGTCGCGAACGGCTTTCGTTTCGGCGGGTGCCAGCCTGTTGTTGGGCGTGCGGTGGAGTCATGTGAGGGGCAGTGTGCGAAAGCTGGCGCTGCGCCGTCGCCGGCCGTCACGCGCGTCCACAAGGGGGAGTGATTCGCGGCCGCTTGGAGCTCTTCCAGCAGGCACAGGACGTACTGTACGCGGCGTGCGTCGCAGGACGTATTAATCAGCCTCGAGTTTATTCAACCCTCTGTACGCTATGGGTATAATTGCCTATAATGTCGGAGAGGAATGTCAGAACTGACTACACAGCGTTTGTAAAAACCAAAGAGCGCAGTACTCGAGCCATGCAGTGGAGCTCTCGCAGAATACGTGGATGAACTGACTCTCGAAGAGATGAGAAGGATAATCCACCTCCCCTTCTTAGGCACCTGGGACGCTGACGACGGCTGAACAGCCACACGGCATGAATCAGGAGCAAACACTTTGGCATCCGTGCATTGAACGAAGACGTCGGCGAAAGCAAAACTATTTATAGTGAAATTATTAAATAAGCGCCGACGGTTACTGCATTGCTTCTCGTGGGAGATTTTCCTCTTCCCTTAAGCAAGCAACCTACGCAACGCTAGCTCTCCGAGTGAACATGCACTGCACTCAGGTGGAGCAGAGAGAGGCCAGATTCTTAGGTCTGACGTTTGGTCGCCAAGCGAGACCAAATTTATGCGTCTGCCATTGCACTGGCTCGCGCGAATCTACCTTGGAAGAGTATTTTGTAGCCATTGCCTCAAAGTAGGATGGCGTTGCCAGTCAACTCTTAGCTTGAAAAGACAAAAAAAAAAAAAAAAAAAGAGATCTCCAGAGAGGGAAGTGCTGAATCTCGTTTTGGCGAAGGTAGCACTGTGTTATCTTCCTTTGTCATTGTTTTTTTTTTTTTTCGCGCAGTTCAGCACTCTGCGGTCTCGAACCAATTGGGCCAGCTTGCCTTTCTCTGTTTTCGCCTCACCGCGGTGGCTCAGTGGCTGGAAAACTCGACCGCTGAGCCCTGGGGCGCTGGACACACGAAAAACGCTGTAAAAGAAGGTACCCTTTAAAGTTTAGGATATCTTCCCTTCCTCGGAATGAGTCTTCGGTGACACATTGGTGTGAGCGTAAATGACAAAAAAATAGCATTAGAGAACGTCGGGAGCCCGTATTGGCTAAAGTCACAGAGCAAATCCATCGCCCAGAAACTGACTTCAGAAAAGACCTTGCAGCCCCCGATAAAACACGGGGACAATGTTGAGCGGTCCAATAATTACAGAAGGCTGAGTGCAGGCAAGTGCGTATACGCGGTCTTGTCAAGATTAGACGGGGTTCATCTCGCACGAGGAACGCTGACCCCACTCGGAAGCGAGCTGCGTCTACTATACAATCGGTCAAGCACCGGCGACGGGATATCCACGCGGAAACACGGCAGTCATGTCGACAGCGCCGCTCAATGTCGCTTCCGCTGATCAATGCGGACGTAGCCCGCGGCATGAGTTGAAGGTGGTTACTTCAAAATTTATGTAATGAGAACAACGTGCTCTAACGCAGCTTTTTTTTTTTTTTTTCGCCGTAAGGTTAAACGAAGTCCATGAACTGGATGGTCGTATGCCTCACGTGTCATGCATCGTCATTTGTGTTTTAGAGCGAGTGGACATCTCTTGATTGAACCTGTTCGGCCGGAACGACGGCAGTCAACATGAAGTTAATATACTGTCTCTATAGAAGCAAAGCTTCCCATCCAGTCCATGTATTGGAGCGGTGAACGCATGAACGCCGTCATCATCCAACTGTTTGATGGTTGCCACATGATTTATGCTTGATAAATCTAGCCGATGAACAAGGATTCAAGCCAGCAACGTACATCGTGAGATGATGGCGGCGGACAATGTAAAACCAGTATACAGCTGTCGGTTGCTGTAAACAACGGCAAAATCGTCGCATCTGGAGTATTCCTGATAGTATGTTGCGTCACGTGCCTACTGTAACCTGTCGTGACGCTGGGGCTATGGCGACCCGGCCTTCACTTGGTAGCGTGCAGAGACTCCGGGTTGAAGAAGGACTGAATCTTCGAAGTTGGTAAAATATGTACAAGCAGGTTTACTGGCACTTTGAGAAACCGTATTTACAAGAATATTTACATGAAGAAGAAGGGTACATCAGCAAAATGACAAGCGTTAAGAGTTCATAGCGAGAAGCGACTGGATGAGCCGTTTACCCAGGGCCCAGAGCGACATTTCGTGCTCTGCAGCGTCCTTAAAAACCCCCTATGTCCAGCCCCTCTCTGAAGATGCTGACCAACCAAATCCAGGGCACGCCCCTCAGGTATCGGCATCCAATCGAACACATCACTGCACTGATGGTCTGAAGCACTGACTGGTCCGGCATTCATTCGTTGGGCGTGATCACTTGTTGGCGGGAAAAGCTTGGGAACGGCGAGGAGAGGAGGTACATTTCTATTCTTCAGCAAAGAAACCACAGGCTGGTTCTGGGGGTTTTACTTCTCAGAAACCCGAGTGCACGTGGCGCCGCATAGGGCTCCCAACATGGTCCCTTTTCGACAATTGCAAATCTTTCCTGCATTCCCGGGAAATCACTTAATGGCCGTATGAGTCATGCTCTTCTCTTGTCCTGCACGTCAGCGGACATGTCACTCTGTCGTCTCCTTTGGATAGGAGGCATTCATCACTGGAGGATAGCACTTCTCGACTGGAAGGGTGAACAAAAGAAAGCACTTCCTGCTATTTCCCGCAGGGGGACGTTTCTTTGTGTTTTTCCAGACGTTCTCTTGACAGGGCCAATTTGGCATTTGCAGGTTGTCCACAAAGCAAAACATGCTTACAAAACAGGATTCCTGGAAACAGGCTCACTTAGAGCCAATGGACCATCACCACATATTCACAAAACTTTTCCATGCCCACAGGCGAACAATAGAGCGCGCAAATGCGGATGCTTGGTCGTAACAGCCTCCTCCCCCGCCAGAAGAGACTCGGAGGGCAGCAGCCGCAGCTGCTGCATGAAGAGACGACTTAATGGCCTGCACGTGAACGCTTGAAGCTCGCTGTTGCATGTCGCGTTGTCTTGATTGTTGTAGGCCAAACTGCTTGAGCTATCTGAAACTCAACCACATGTCGAAGCAAGCACTCGGCTCCCGTCTGAAGAGACCAGGTCAAAAGAAAACTGCCATTGTTGTTCGAGAAAAGCCCACTCTCAAGACGTTCAGGACCCACGTATGCCTCGAAAACCAAACGTGCTGCTTTACATAGTCATCTATATTCAAGCGCACGAAAAAAAAAAAAAAAACCTGATTATCAATTTGGATACATGGTGAGGAACATCTCGGACCGCTTAGAAAGAGCGGCTAAGCGCGTCCACATTCCCATTTAACTTCCCCTTTTTGTATCTTATTTCAAAATTGTACTGCTGTAAAATCAAGCTCCACCTAAGAAGGCGACTGTTCTTCGATGTCGCAGTTTGCAGCCAAGCCAGGGGACAATGGTCCGCCTCTACGGTGAATTTGGCCCCTCCAAGATAGCACTGCAATTTTTGAATGGCCCATACAATGCAAGCGCATTCTTTCTCTGACGCGCAATAAGCCCTCTCTCTAGTACTCAGTTTTCTGCTCAAGTAGAGCACGGGGTGCTCATTACCGTCGTCATCTCTCTGGCAGAGAACAGCACCTAACCCTCGATCACTGGCATCACACTGGACCGTGAATTCTCGGCCATAGTCTGGAGCTCGCAATACCGGACGGCTAATCAGCACAGCCTTCAGGTTTACGAAGGAGGCTTCCTTTTGTTCGTCCCAGACTACATTTGTCGGTTCTGTCTTGCGGAGAGCGTCGGTCAGAGGGCTAGCCAAAGCTGAATAGTTAGGGATGTAGTGATTGTAGTATCCCGTCAGACCTAGGAATGCTCGAATTTCCGTCTTCGTGCTCGGCCGCGGATAGTCTGCTACCGCAGAAATCTTAATCTCGCTGGGTTTCCTGAAACCTTGTCCTACATTGTGACCCAAGTAGTCCACGGTCGCCCTTGCCAGGCAACATTTCTCGGCCTTTACGGTTAGTCCAGCTTGACGCAAAAGGCTCAGTACAGCTCTTAGATGTACCATATGGTCCGCCCATGAGTCGGAAAAAACCGCAATGTCGTCTAAATAAGGCACCGCGAATGTTTCACACCCCTTTAAAACCCTATCCATGAGTCGGAAAAAACAAAATGGAGCATTTTTGAGCCCGAAACTCATCATTGTTGGCTGGTAGCTGCCCGTCGGAGTGACGAAAGCCGCGTATCTGCTGGCGCGTTCAGTGAGCGGTACTTGCCAGTATCCTCGAGTAAGGTCCAGCGTAGTCACATATGCCGCTCTACTGACCTGTTCTACTCTCTCCTCAATATTCGGAATAGGATACACTTGATCCCTGGTGAGAGAATTTAGCTTTCGGTAGTCTACCACAGGCCTAGGGTCTTTACCTGGAGCTTCTACTAAGATCATAGGCGAAGCATAATCGCTTTCCGAGGGTTTTATTACTCCCAATTCCAGCATGCGAGTTACTTCCCTATCCAGAATTTCTCTTTGCCTTGGAGAAAATCGGTAGCACCTTGATCGCACTGGCACGTCTGAAGTCAGCTCAATATCGTGCTCAGTCAAATCAGTTCTGCCTGGCCTGTCCACGAAGCAGGCCTCAAACTCTGTTATTATCTCGCCCAGATCGGACAGCTGGGATTTCTTTAGTTCTCCTCTCTGCTCCGTCTTTTTGAGAAGCTCCTGAGCGTTGCTTCCTTTTCCGCTGAGGCAAATCAAGTTGTCCCCCATCTCCTCAGGAAGGTTTAACGTTAGATTTACCATGGTTTCCCTCTGCTCATAGGGCTTCATAAGATTGCAATGATAAATGCGCACTGCTTTACGCCTATCGGGGATTTTCACTGCGTAGTTAGTGTCAGAAAGCTTTGCAACTACTTCATCAGGTCCTTCCCACTGTACTTCGAGCTTATTCCTGAGATCATTGGCTTGCTCCATAGCTAAGTCCTCTCGGGTTCCACTTAGAAGTCTCGTGAGATTGCTAGACACCGGCGGCAAGAGGTTACTCTCTAGAACGTCCTCATTCCGTGTCTTATCAAGCTCACTTTCTAGTTGACTTATCTGAGATGCCTCGCTCTCAAAGTTTTCTGACCCGCTATCTTCCGCTTCGACCACTGTTTTAACTGCCGCTTCCTCCGCTGTGGAATTTTCTGGTATGAGCAGTGTAGCTAGTTCTCGCGCCTTTGAACGTGTTAAGGCTTGCACAACTCTGTCTCCGAACAGGATGCCCCTCTTTCGCAGTAGCATGTCCGATTTGTTGGAAAACAAATACGGATAGCTTTTAGGAAGCTTTCCTGAAACGGCAGCCTCGGTTGTTAACTTGCCGAAAGGGCCCTCGATGACCACGTTCGCGATTGGCAAGCACACACTCTGTTCCTCCACTACCTGGCGGATCCACGCACACTGTCCTGTATAGTCGGAAGGCGACACATACGCCGGATGGACAACATCCATCGTTGCGGCCGAATCGCGCAGTACCTTGCAAGGCTTCCCGTTGACTACTAGGTCATGCAGGTAGGGTTCTAAAAGCTGCATATTTTCATCGCAGTCCCTGACATACGAGAAAGCAATCTTTTCTTTCCGGCAGTTGACGGCAATGTGACCCTGCTCATTACACCTAAAGCATGTGAGCGGCTTCCTAGCCTCAAGCTTTTTCTTTGTGTTCTGCGCGTTGGTCACTTCCCCACTTTTCTCACTGCCGTCCTTTCTAGGGCGTTTGCCTGAAGAAGCCTTCCTTTCTTCGTTTGCAAATCTAGCAAAGTGCCTTTTCTGACGGTTATTTACACTGAACGTGGGATTGCGGAGCCTATCTACTGCTGGGTTGCTGAATTGTCGGCGCGAAGCGTACTCCTCAATGAGTTCGGCAGCTTCAGTTGCCGACTTAATTTCGCCTCGGTCCTGTAACCAATTTCTTTCTTTTTCTGGGAGGCAGTTATAAAACTGCTCCAAAAGAATTTGCTCGACTACAGCGTCCCTATCACTGTAGGAATCTGTGCTCTTTAGCCACTCGCCCAAATTAACTCTTAAATTGTACAGGAATTCAGGGTAACTCTCGTCCCTGGACTTAGTAGCTTTCCGAAAACGTTGTCTGAACGCCTCGGCGCTAAGCCTATACTTTCTCAGAAGGCAAGCTTTGACCTTCTCGTAGTTGTCCGCGTCCTCCTTGCTTAGCCGCGCGACAACCTCCGCTGCCTCGCAGGGCAGAACCGTCAATAATCTCTGAGACCAAGTGTCTCGCTGGAAGGACAGTTTTTCGCAGGTTCGCTCAAAGTTAGCCAGATACAGACCGATATCCCCTGATATCACATATGGCTGCATGTACTTTGACATCTTGAAATCTGCCTCCTTGTTGAGAAGAGGTACCGCTAGCTGGGGACAATTGCCCGACCTCTTGCTCAACTCTAGTTCTAATTTCCGGAGCTCAATTTCTTGGTCCAGCTTTTTTGCTTCTCTTTCACGCTTCTTTTCCTCTTTTTCCCACTCACGTTCGCGCTCCCTTTCCTCTTTTTCCCTCTCAAGTTCACGCTCACGCCTCTTTTCCTCTTTTTCCCGCTCTTTCTGCTCTTTTTCCCGCTCTTTCTGCTGTCTGAGCTGTTCCTTTTTTTGACCGATGAGGTTCCATGCTTCACTGAGCTCCTCATCATCGGCTCCCAAATCTGTGATTGCCTTTATAATCAAAGGTTTTCGTGCCAAACCACTTGTATCAATTCCCAATTCCTCACACAATTGCAACAGTTCCGGTTTCTGCAGCTTTTGTAGGTCCATGATCGCTCCGAGTGTCGGCTACTTCCAAAACAACAGTGCAAACTACCAAACCTAAAGGCGTTTCCACACTCTCTTTACCAGTTCTAAAATCTAACCCTGTTCTAGAACCTGGTCCACATCAGAAGAAAAGCCAAGCACTCACCCACACATGCGATCGATGTTCCGAGCTGCCCTCTTGTTGGCCGATTGTTGCTCCTGCTTGTTGCTTGAGATGCCACCTCCGATCACAAGGTGTTGTGGCTTGTAGCTTCAGATCCACCTCCAATCACCAGATGTTGTGGCTTGTAGATTCAGATCCCAACGCTGGGCACCAGTCGTTGTGCTTGTAGATTCAGATCCCACCGCTGATCACCAGTTGTCGTGACGCTGGGGCTATGGCGACCCGGCCTTCACTTGGTAGCGTGCAGAGACTCCGGGTTGAAGAAGGACTGAATCTTCGAAGTTGGTAAAATATGTACAAGCAGGTTTACTGGCACTTTGAGAAACCGTATTTACAAGAATATTTACATGAAGAAGAAGGGTACATCAGCAAAATGACAAGCGTTAAGAGTTCATAGCGAGAAGCGACTGGATGAGCCGTTTACCCAGGGCCCAGAGCGACATTTCGTGCTCTGCAGCGTCCTTAAAAACCCCCTATGTCCAGCCCCTCTCTGAAGATGCTGACCAACCAAATCCAGGGCACGCCCCTCAGGTATCGGCATCCAATCGAACACATCACTGCACTGATGGTCTGAAGCACTGACTGGTCCGGCATTCATTCGTTGGGCGTGATCACTTGTTGGCGGGAAAAGCTTGGGAACGGCGAGGAGAGGAGGTACATTTCTATTCTTCAGCAAAGAAACCACAGGCTGGTTCTGGGGGTTTTACTTCTCAGAAACCCGAGTGCACGTGGCGCCGCATAGGGCTCCCAACATGGTCCCTTTTCGACAATTGCAAATCTTTCCTGCATTCCCGGGAAATCACTTAATGGCCGTATGAGTCATGCTCTTCTCTTGTCCTGCACGTCAGCGGACATGTCACTCTGTCGTCTCCTTTGGATAGGAGGCATTCATCACTGGAGGATAGCACTTCTCGACTGGAAGGGTGAACAAAAGAAAGCACTTCCTGCTATTTCCCGCAGGGGGACGTTTCTTTGTGTTTTTCCAGACGTTCTCTTGACAGGGCCAATTTGGCATTTGCAGGTTGTCCACAAAGCAAAACATGCTTACAAAACAGGATTCCTGGAAACAGGCTCACTTAGAGCCAATGGACCATCACCACATATTCACAAAACTTTTCCATGCCCACAGGCGAACAATAGAGCGCGCAAATGCGGATGCTTGGTCGTAACAAACCTCACATAGATATGTTGTGCTTCTTCTGTGTTGTTATCTGAAGGCCAGATAACACCGCGATCTTTACGCTCTTCGCCGACCGCACACGCATGTCCTCTTTTCTCCATTGCCTGAAAACACGTCGGGAATTAACTTTAATCGGCACAAGTAGGCGAATATAATGTCTAAAAAAAAAAAGCAGTGATGGTGTTCACAGCAAGGCCCTGCCTGGTTTATTCTGCATAACGCAGTGTTGCATACAGCGAATGAATGTTAAAAGGTGTTCGTGTCTGTTTTACTATTCACTTTATTTGCGCGTGTTGTTTCAAAAAGACGGTTCAAAATGCTGCGAACAGTTCAACATCTTCTATAGTCTATCTGAGGCGGTGGTAAACCCGTAGCACTGAGCAGCTTGACCAGCTGTTCCCGATTGCTGTAAGCAAACTTGCGAGTAAAAATGTTCAGTTCGCTTGGTGTCATTTGCCTCTGGGAGGTTTTCGTTCACACGCCTCGCAGTCCTAGTTCACGCATAGCTCTCGTTATGGAAGGTAAAATCTGTCATAAATTTCCAAGTTACTCGCACGTGCGTTCGGCGATATGTCGGATCCTTTCGGAGTTTTTGCCTCGGATGCAACGCGCGGAGGTTCCATCGGCTCTTTGTTAAAAGCGGTTTCTTATTTCAGATGATTTGATTCGGTCTTGCAACTGCGAGCTGAAGCTGGTTGAAGCGAAAAGCGAAAACTGAAATTTCAAACCGAAACATCGAAGAGCGCGCGTGGTATGCTTGCAAACGTGGTTCGCAATTGTCATCAACTCGTTATGCACCTAACAGTGTTTGAATCACCACAAAATATGTTGAAACTTGAAAAATGCGTAAAAAATTTCGTAAAGTTATGCTATCTACCGCAGTTTTAAGTTTAAAATCCCAGTCCAAACTTTGCTCAATTTTGACTTGGCGAGCAAAAAATTGATGAGTTTGATGAGGACGGTTCATGGCGCAGCCCTATAATGAACACCTCTTTTCCCACTCAGCATTACCCTCCTTGTAGTAAGTCAGAGCGCATTAGGATCTGCGAGCTGACGTATAGTAGACTCGCGAGCGACGCATGCGCAAGGGACCAGCGTCCTGTGCCCGCGGCAGCGCGCAACCTCACCCCTTCAGCGAGACGTGTCACACAGCGCCGGCCTGCGCAATCGCGCAGCTGTGTACAAACACCGACGACAGTTGCGGACAGGGTTAGGTTGCGGCCGCAGCGTAATTTGCGGGACCTTGACAGCGTCCCGCACTCACTAGCGGGGTTGGTGCGTGGCGCGCCCGCGGCGTGACGCCAGCGGATACGCGATCCCCGCCGTCGAGACGGAAGCGACCACGAGGTCACGCCGCGCGGCTTGAGAGCATGCGCCCCGCTCTTTCTTCCATTTTTTTCTTTTTTCTTGCATAAGGGCGCGCGTGTGTTGCGTATGCCGTATTGCCCGGAGCTCTCGTTGGTTGGCCTGTTGTTTCTCGCTCGTCTCGAAAACGGAACAGCTGCAAACAAGCCGCGTGAGACGCGAAAGGAAATCCCTTTCCTCTTGGCGGTAGTTCGCCGCGGAAACCTCGGGAACAGATCAGTGGCCCAATGTCGGGCCAACACTTGTCTTCGTGGCCTCGTTGTTCGTGTCGTCTATGCACGTGCCGTCTATGCCGTCCGTTGTTTTAATTACTTGACTTTACCATGCCAACGTCGCCTCAAAGGCGTCGCTAGCCTGCAGTGAGTCCAGAACCCCCACCCATGCCGGAATATTACCTTTTGCCACAGTAAAGTTTTTCACTGACTCACTCGTGGGGACACGCGGTGTTACGACATTTTGTTTCGCTATTCCGCTTCAACGAACACGCAGACACATAATTTGCGAGGGGTCCTTTGAGGAAGCACGAGGTTGGACACCTGCCCCAGAATGGCACAGGTGATCGAGGGATCAACATGCATGCGGATGCCCTCAACGAGTCCGCGGATGCGGCGCAGCGTGCATGAGGCGCCGCTTTGTCATGCGCGTGTTCTTGGCAGCATTTGGCGCGACCTTGCGCAATGCGTCGTCCGCATGGTGGTCGCGGAAGCGTTCCTAACAAGGCTGGCGTCCCACTGCGCTCCCGTCTCCCGTGGCGCCTGCAAAACAAGCCGCACTGCGCGCGGCCGCGAATCACGGAAGGCGGCGCGTGGCCGCTGCTTGCGCTGCCTTGCGCAAGGGCGGGCTCTGGTGTTCTTTCTGGTTGTATCAGCGGATAAACCTATACTCACAAGAAGAAATTATAAGTTGATAAATGAATTGGCGTTCAAGAAACCTAGAATGAAGTGCGTCTCAGTGCAGATGCGAAGTCGAAAGGAGAACAATATCCGTAGTGAGCAGTATATTGCCCTTCTTTCTTTCCTTTTTTTCTTTCTATCTTTCTTTTTTCTTTCTTCCTTTCACTGAGCGATACACCGTGCATGCTGTTCAAATATTGAAATTGTACAACGAGCAATCAGCCGGAACTGCCCGGCAGGCAGGACATTCAAGAAATCAGCGCGCGACACTCGGGTTTTACAAAGGAATCCGCACTTGAGAAGATCGGTACGACCATTTTGAGCTGCAGAGTCGCAAAAATTACGTCTATGTAGTCCCACGTACATACGTCGTTTGACGAAATAATTCCGCGTGTCGCTGCAGCGCGGGCGCTCCTGTACAGTTCATTGTTGTAGGAGCATGCATCGAAGGGTGCCAATGTTTTGTATAGAAATAATTCCCTCGTCTTCATCCAAGCATGACGCGTGGAAGAATCGCTGGTGTAGATGTGTCACGCGACTCCTTTTGAGGACCTATTAGAACAAACGGAGGCCAACAACGACGATAACTATATCGCGCGACGTAAAAAGCGAAAAATAACAGCCTGTTTATTTGCTTGTGGTTAATCACGTAGTATCCTGCGCTAGCACGGTTAGACCTCGTCCTGCACGGTGTATCGTGAGTTTCCATGGTTCTGATTGATTTTAACTGACTAACCGCGGTTGGCGCATCCAAACTATATACCCATTGGCATCCTTAGGCCCCGAATGAATATATGCTACCCCTAGACCATGCGAGACTTTATATGAAATTATATCTTTTTCCTATGGTCTTCCGCATAACGTGATAATCAGTTAAAACCGAAGTGCTATAGCACACCTGATTCGCATCCGACGCATCTGATTCGCACCCGATTCCGATGGCGGCAAATGCCTTTCGCGCTGGATATCTCTAGTCTCGTGTAAATATTTGTCACGCAGTTTCCCTAGTACGTCGGCGAATTCGGCGTTTGCTGAGCAGTAAAAAGAGAGAGAGAGAGTAGAACGACTACCACGCTTACGCAACCTTTCGGTCAGTCTTGGGAGTCGGTACGCACCTAGCGGATGTGCCGCAAATGCCTCGTCTCACTTCTTGGGTCCCCCTGCATGCAGACGTCGCGCCGCAGTTGGTCGCAGATGGTCGCTCTTCTTGAGTGCGCGGGCTCGCAGCGGCAGGCAGATGATGCGACTGGTGGGGGCTTAGCCAGACTTGACGCCTCATTACTCGCAAGTTACACGCCTGGCGTGTTCGCGCAAATAAATATCACCAGGCTCCGCGTGGATGCGCGCGCCTGTATGCAAACGAAACGGCGGCTATTCTCGAACCAGTGTAGCGGGGAGACTCGGCGGTGCAACTTCGCGATTCTCAGTCGGGAAGAGCATTGCCTCGCGCTTAACCGCTCAGCGACTTTCATTCGACGAAGCGTTCGTTCGTGTTCCTATAAGATGCGTCTATTGTCCCCTTCACAACAGCAGCTGCTCGGTGCTATAGTGTGCGCTGTGATGACACGACGGACTAGACGCGACAGTCCTGGAGCCTACCAAAAAGCGCGTATTAGCGTGAGAGAAGCTCCAGGCAAGGCTAAGGCAAGGCCTCTCAATATTCTCGGCGGATTGAAAGTAAAACGCACACTTTTGGCTCGACGCCGCGGAAAAGAGCCCCTACAGTCAGCAGAGCATTTCCGTCCGCGTCAACAGGACCTTGACGTATCGCAACTCTGAGGCTCGAGACGCGCGTGGCCGCAATAAAATATCCCCTCTTCCAGTGCACACGCATCCGCCTTCGGCGTCGTCTCCCGAAGGAGGGGAAACCGTGCGTTGCCCCACATTTCGATCGGCATCGCTTCCGGGCGCCCCCAAGGCGGACGACACGATGTGCGCTCGAACCAGGCCTACCGCCACGCGAAGGGCATGCCCAAGTACTCGCCGAATCTGCGATGAAAAGGAGAAGGACAGAAAGAAGCAAAGAAAAAAAAAACGCACACCTCCAAACGCCTTGAGAGAACGACGCGTGCGAAGAGGCGCCTGGAAACGAAAATACTCAAAAGAGACAAATCAACGGTTTTCCGAGAACCTCTTGGCCGAGTCGAGGTAAAAGTGGCCCGCGTTTTATCCGTCTCGGGAGTGAAGACGTGCCCTAAATTTTGCGTGATCTTGTTTGCGGTGCTCTATGCGGGACACGCCTGCTACGCTGTCTGCGTGCGTTTCCGTCACGTTGTCGAAGAGGACGACGAGACAGGAGAAAGTGTCGAAAGGTATACAGCGGCGGCGCAATCGTCTCCTTTAATAATTCATGCGCGAGCACGGTGATGATGCAGGCTTTGGCATCGGGCCTGCGTCGCGCGTATTATTCGTTCATTCTGATTTCGCAGCGTGCGACCGCCAGGAAGAGCACTGAAGAGATCAACACTCGAGGCCATGCTTTAGCGAGTGCGGGACGGGGACTTGTACGATGTAACAACGGATATTGCAGTTCGCGCGTGCGTTTCCCGGAGTCCAGGGTCGTGCAGTTTGAAACTTGGAAGGTATTGGAAAGAATATAACGACAAAGAGCGGGAAAAGTAAGTGCATTATACTCTTCTGGAATATGCGCAAGCGCCTTTGACTTTAAATAACTGGTCACATATCACTATGGAGATGTAAAGTAAACAGCAAGTGGGCGCATCATCCTTTCTTGAGGTTCTACAAAAGGCCACCGCCTCTGTCGCTAGTGGGCCGCGTGTCGAAAAGATTGCGCACTGAGTTGTCACCCACGACACGATTCGAGGAGACGATTTGTCGACGGAAGCGGTCGAGCAACCTACGCCCGTTCGCGATCTCCTGTGATAGCAGAATTGGGCGGGCCGCGCGCGTGTTCGAACACGCGGTCGCTTTGTGATCGCGGCGCATCGGGAGCCGCTATGTATTGTTGTCGCGCATTCGCTCATTGGTGCCGACCGACGCGCTCGCGCACCGTTTGTTGTGCTCTCGGCGCACAATGCAGACGCGTGCGAGACCCAACTCTCCGACAATGAGCGGTTGCTGCGAAAGGTGCCTCTCCCGGTGAGGGAGGGTCAGCGCGGAAGAAGAGCGGAAGAATTGCGGCACCGCACGGGGGGCGCCCAGTAGCGCCCTATTCGACGGGTAGCGCCCAACCCGGAAGCGCCGCCGGCGCTCCATCCTCCCTGCCTCCTCTCTAATGTTCGATACGCTCTCGTGCATTGCATGGCCTGAAGGGCGAGGATGGCTGCTAGCCGGACGACACGCGGTCATCCTGTGTCCGTGGCAGCTTTCATTGGACCCTCTCCCGACCCTTTTATTCCGTGTCTGGTCACCTTCCTCCCGCGAGCGAGACCAGTGGCAGTGACGAAGCGAGCGGACAAGTGGAGCTCTCTCTCTCTCTTTCTCTCTGCTGGAGGTCACTCGTTTGATGCCGGCATCTTCTCGGCCCTACCGCATCGTGTGAACGGAAGGCTACGGGAGAAAAGCCCCAGTCGGTGTAATAAGGTAGTGCCCTAATAATCGGCTTCAGACGTTTTTACAAGGTCGCACTGCTGTGCGAGCCGAATCCACAAATGTGCACAAAAATCTGGCTGTTGGCTAGATTTCCCTCCACTTAGTCACCGTGGCCTATCCGCGCTGGCGGATAGCCAAAATGCGAACCGGCCTCACCACCTCGTCTCATCGCGTACCTTTAGGAAGAGCAAGTTGGCGCATATTGCTTCAAGCTTTGCGGCGGAGCGTTTGGATGTTATTTGTCCTGCGCCCACGCACTCTCTTCTTTAAGCAATATTTAAACGTGAACATTTAGTCCACACTGTTTTGCTTGCCCTCGGGTAGGCAGAAGTAGTTCACATTTTAAGTTCAACAGCCATCACACAATACGAAACTGATCGGAAATTAGTGTCGCGCCTCAAAGTTGCGTGACATGGCATAATAAGTGTTCTCAATCGTTTCTAGACATTTGCGCATCGGATAGGACATCGGTGCTGGAATCAGGCGCTCCTTTTACTGGATCCTCGCCCTAATTTCCATTAGCGGGCACCGGCAAGCATTTTCGTTTGTTTGTTTGTTTGTTTGTTTGTCACCTCGAGGTAGCCCGCGTATGCGCTATAGGTTTTTGACAGGCATGTGACCTCTTTCTGACGCTTGACAAATTCGTGTACAGATGGCGCATTCCCAAGAAGAGCACTGCATAGAGAGCTGGAATGAGTGAAGAGGGGATGAGACTGATCGGAGCCCCACCTTGGACACGGGCCTAGTTCTAATTTCTAACGTTTGTGCATTGCTCTGTACGGTCCCCCGGAGCCCGCGAAACTTATCTTTTCGCTCATCTTCCAGCGACCCGTCGTGTAAGGGAAGCGTTGGCAACTCCCATTACCCACGTATCCTCAGCTGCGCTAGCTAGCAGCAGAGAGGTATATCTTCTTATTTTTTTTTTTGTACCCACGAAGAATAAATAGCCCTTAATGTTAATTGAAGCCTACGAGCAAAGCTTTTTTTTTTCTTCTGTGTTGCTCTTTCCTAAATTTTGTTAATTTATCTGGCTGAGCGGTAAAACAACATGATCCGTGTGGTGTCTCCTAGGTTCTGATGCAACTATGAGGCTCAGGTACACGGTATATCTGAGCACAGCTTGTAGTATACAACGCTCATGGACGGAACACCACTTTGTCTTCAGTCGCCGCAGAACAGACCAACAGCGAGAACGGCAAAGACCGCAGGCACGGTGCGACCGCAGATAGGGGTGCTTGCGTCGGTAGCAGCATTTTTCCTTATCTTCCTCTCGTATGCGCCCCACGCACCGTTACGACTGGAACCAGCTGTACCGTAACCAGCCGCCGCCTCTTCGCCACGCGCCGCCAGCGGCCGCCGGCGCCGTCACGGTTCTGGCTCATCTCTAAAATCGGAAGCGTCGCCCGGGTGACTTCCTCATGCAAGAGGAAGGAATGAAAGAACGCCTATATCTCCCGCCAGTCTCGTCCGCTGCGCGCCATGGAAAGAAAAGAGCAGCGCCTTGGCCGTCGTTGCGCGCGGCAGATCTTGTCGGAGATGCGTCGCCGGGCTCAGGCGCTACGGGCGCGGACAAGGAGCATGACTTAGGGTGCCTCGATGCATTTCGCCTCCCTAACATGACTTGGGCTTGAAGATGGCCTCCGCATTCGTGCGTGATTATTTATTCGTGTTTCTCCTTCCTCTCTTTGTGTGCAAGCGCAGTCACGCTCCGCTGGCGATGTGCACACGCGGGTGTTGTGTCGCTTACCCCGTGTCTCCGAGCGCTGCACCGTTCACGCCCCCCTCTGCCAATGCATAGACATGCACTGCGCTCGGGGAGCAGGAAGAGGCGGAATGGAAGACGCTGAGTCGCCCCCGTTAAGAGAGGGAAGAAGATAAAAACGGGACGAACTGCGTCGTGGAGAGGGTCCGCTGCGACCCAAAGTAGTTGTCGCGCGCACTTTGCGAGCCCATATGCTTCGCGTTCATGAGAGGAAGGAGTCATCTGCACTCGCCGGAATTGTAGGTCGCGAACTGGAGATGGGAGGGAACCAAAAGCGGAGAGGAGCTCAAGTTTGAGAATGGTGGCTAGCATCTCTAGAAGAAGGAGACAGCATCAAGGCTGGTCAGTTAGAGGCATAGTCTGTTGTACCAAAAACTAGGCAGGGAGAAGGAAAAAGAAAACGTTCTGCAGATAGAAGGCCGCATTTGAGACAGCTGACATGCGAAAAAATTGTAAAAAAAACAGAGCATTTATTTCATGTTTATTGCAGAGATTGTTTATTTCGGAGATTTTACTTTTCCGAAAGATTTTTCTCCTAACAAAGCAAATATCTTCCTTTCACACGATACTGATACGAAGTTCTGTAAGCATAATTGAACTAAAACTGAAAGACAAGTAAGGGCTTTATGGAGCAGCGGTCGTAACCTCCCCCCCCCCCCCCTTTTCCCAAGCAAGAAATTATGTATGCAAAATTTATGCTGGTTCCAGCATAAGACCAGAATATACGTGGTTCCATTGAGACGCACCTCCCCGCCACCGTGCGTGTTTTTGTGCGCTTATATTCATTTCAAAATACGCTATGCACCATCTAGCCCAAACAGAAGTTTTGGTAAATAAGCTATAGACCTCCTTCATGTTTGCAAACAAACAAGACGATCGAGGTGGCGCTGCTCTCGTCAGCGATCCCACGGTAGGCAAAAAGCACGACCGCGGCCGCGGCACTGTGGCTAAGCTTGCCAAGGCCGTGTTATTGTGATCTGTAGGCGCCTTCTTGGCAGACGAAATGACCATGTGCTAGTATTTCGTGAGCCTCAGCGGTGAGGACAAATACGATACATTGAAACGTACACGGCGTGCAGCGTACGCACCCGCACGCCGTACCGATGGAGATTGGGTTCAAGGCGCCCAAGAGAAGCGTTGCTGCCAGCCAGAGAAAATGACCGACGTTGACATCTATTCGCTGTTTTCTCCCAGAAAATTAGGCGCGGAACGTATAGAGAATTACAAAGCTTCGGATGCTTACAACTACTTTGAGTCGAGTAAGCTGACGGTGATTTTTCTCGCCATAAATAGCGCGCGGAAACCGCGTACGAAATAGTCCGCTCGAAGCATCATTGCGTTATCGGATGATTCTTCACACCGAGCGGCAAATGAGCGTTCTTGATAAGCACGAAGCACCTCGCTAGCGGCGAGTGGCTGTATGGTTAGGATGATTTAGGTCAGCACGGCAACAGTAGCCTTGACACCGCACGGATTTGCGTACCAATTCGTTGAAATCACAAAGCGGCGCTTCTTTTATATCTGCTCTGTTCGTGGGCGGCTGCCGTCGTTAATGCTAGCAATTTTATCCCGGGTAGTCACGCTTAAAGCTTCCATTACCATTACGAGCTGCAGCGGCCGCTGTGGTTCCGTGGGTTCCGGCAAAATGGTCCCAGGAAAAAATGGTCCCGGAAAAAATGGCCCCAGATAAAACGTCCCCAAACAGATGGAATCAAACGTACTGCAAAGTCGAGCTTTCGCCTTGCCCGGTGCTTGGCTGATCAGCGATGAATAGCGCTCATTCTAATCAACTTTTACTGTTCTTATCTTAAATCTGCGTTTGTGATTTTAGCTTGAACATTATTTATATCTTGAACCCCGCCGTTTTTTTTTTTTTTTCACGTTTTGTAGTTCTGTTTACTAAAGGCGTAGACTGAGTTTCCTCGTGTCTATAGCCGCAGTAATGTATGCTACAGTGATTCTTTCTACCCGTCCGCTTGAAATTTGCAAAACATGGTACTGATGCCATGCGTTTACAAAAAAAAAAAAATCATTATGGCGCCGAAATTTGTGCGGTCGAGGACAAGCACGTCTCTCGAATGTGTAATATTACCCGGGTGATTAGACCTATAATAAAGAGAGATATTTCCCAGCTTGGAAACTGACAACTTATGCACTGCATAATACTCGCTGGATGTTATATAGTGGTGGGGTTCTTTTTTTTTTTTTTCGCAATGCTTTCTCGCCAAGCCTTCTCCAGTTCCTGTAAACGCGTAAAGCACCCAGATGACCCAGTGCCCCGACAATGGTTATATCTATTCTAAAAAAAAAAAGGCATCCAATAAGATGTTCAGTTTTTTGCGAAGTGAGTTCCGGGCAGATTTTCAGTCAATTTCTTCGGTGACATTTTTTCCTAGGGGCCGCTTCCTGAGGGGACCTTTCTGCACGTTTTTTACGGGGCCGTATATTCCACGGACCTTCTTTTTCGGGGCTGTATCTTCAGGGGACCTCTTTTCTGGGGTCGTTTTTACTTTCACCCGTGGTTCCGTAGTTAAGGCGGCCCTGTTCGCGGTCTCGGCCACTGTGGCCGCGTTAATGTAGGATAAGCCCTCCCAACTCGCATTCACAATCAACCGCTGTGAATACAAATAAAAGCACTCAGCATTAATAAAAAATGCAGCTCCAACCCAATTGATTAGTAGCTGCCAACGTGAAGTGGGAATGTTCATCAGGAAGTAGATTAAAATAATTTGACGTGAACGTGGCCAAGGTTATGCAACATATATATACCACGAATCGAGGTACACTGATCTCTCGCGTAGCAGCTCACTGCGCATACATACAATTACCAAAGTAAAAAAAAAAAACGGGCTTGAGGAACAGTTTACATAGGTAAAACATCTATGCATGCTCCAACAAAGAAACAGGCCTACGCATTACAACATTACAACCCGCACCCGCGCCCGCACCGGCACTAAAACAGTACCAAGATCCCATCACGCGTCGTAAGAAGGCCAAACCCGAGTTATTCGCGACCTTTGATCCGGTAGACCGCTCTGGCGTAAAGGTGAATAAGCTCCAGCTTAGCCGTGACGAAGTGTTTGCCGCATATTCGATGAGCAGGCATCGGTAGCCAGCCTTGGCGCTTCACCGCGGCGGCCCACCACTGTTTACGGCGACCATTATAGGGCGAGAAACCTGTGCAAGCTTACTAAACTTCCTCTAGTGTGCCTTTCAGCACATGTCATAGCGACGCGATAAGTCGGCATGGTGCTCTGCATTTCCCGGCAGCAGCAAGCCATCGCGTAATCACGGTAGGCAAAGCGACAGAAGTGTTGTTTTGCCTACCAGGCGAAAGTCACTAACGACGACAGCGCCACCGCATTTTCGTGACGTAGCCGGAGTCAAGGAGGTCTATAGGGCCTGCACTAAACCGGTACATGAGTCTGCTTGTTTGTTTGTTTGTTTGTTTGTTTGTTTGTTTGTTTGTTTGTTTGTTTGTTTGTTCAGCGGACTAGTGGATTATTGTAGAGGTGGGGACAATGCAAACGAAGATGCGCACAAAGAGAATTTATGGGGGAAAAGCACGATAGGTGACGTAAAGAATACCCAGATATCGTATTCATACATATTGTTACGAACGAAGGAGGAAGAAGAGGGCAGTGGCGTGGGCAGGAGCGCGCACGCTAGGCCCACTCACAGATTCATTAAACGTCATCTCACGACCATCGAGCATCTTCTCTCTGTCCTCTGTTCTCCTGTTGTCATCGCTTGCCGCCACGTAACAATATTATCTGGACAAAAAATGAGCGTAATATTGCGATAGAGTAACTGAGTACAAAAATTCTATACATGCTGAGTATGTGACATTAGCGTCGAAAGATTGCGTTAGCAAGAGGCGCTCATTCGTGGAGTGAATAAGACACGCCCAAAGACTCTTCTTGAAAGCTGAAAACTATATATATATATATACTTTCAAAAAGACGACAAACGTTTTCGTCAACGTCCGCAGTGATTAGCGTTGCCCATCATAGGGTACCTACGCCTTCTTCAGGAGCCCTTTTTTCTTTCCTTCTTTTTTTTTTTTCGATGGGGTTGACGGCGTAAAGTATGCGAAGTCAATCCTTAATTTGATTTATTTTTGTGGTTGGCTTTTGGGGTTTAACGCCCCAGAGCAATTCAGGCTATGAGAGACGCCGTATGTGGAGGACTCCGGAAATTTCGACCAGCTATAGGGTCCTTTACCGTGCACTGACATCGCACAGCACACCGGCGCCTTGCTTTTCGCCTCCATCGAAAAGCGGCCGTGTCCATACCACTTCTAATGGTGTGTGTGTGTGTGTGTGTGTGTGTGTGTGTGTGTGTGTGTGTGTGTGTGTGTGTGTGTGTGTGTGTGTGTGTGTGTGTGTGTGTGTGTGTGTGTGTGTGTGTGTGTGTGTGTGTGTGTGTGTGTGTGTGTGTGTGTGTGTGTGTGTGTGTGTGTGTGTGTGTGTGTGTGTGTGTGTGTGTGTGTGTGTGTGTGTGTGTGTGTGTGTGTGTGAGCGCGCGCGCTCAACGTGACTGTAGGTTCCCACAAAAATAGTAAAAAGAGATAATGTAGGAATCACGCTAGCCGCGGTGCCTGTCGCTGTCTGGTGTTTATCTCCCACGTCTCGACGAGGATATGCTGCGGCGCAATGAAGGTTAGAGGCGCCTTCAAAGTCACGAATGAAACGATATGCCCCTGACCGGAGTGCCTGTGGCAGTGTCATTGCCCCCGTAGAGGCTGCGACAGTTTAACAACGTTGCATTTCTCCCTTTCCTTGGTCCACTACGAATAAGCGCTACCGGTTGTCGTTGTTGTTTTCTGCGGCGCGTCGTGCATGCACTGCCTTGGCGGCCATTTCGTGGTGGCTTTATTGCGTGCCCCTTGGCGGCGATTGCATCTCCGTGGTCCGCGCAATAAATTGCTCCGGACCACGCATCGCTTCCGGAGCTAAACGTAACGCTGCACACACGCGCACAATAAAGAAGCGCAGTTGACCGCGCAGCCGGACTGGCAACCCGTTCTGCAGCTTCATGCACTGAGAGTGGCTGTTCCTTTCCCCTTATGCCGTTTTCTCCTCTTGCTTACGTAAAGAGGTGGTTATATGCATACGTGTACTTCTTTTATCAGAGGTTCACTTTTTTTTTTTTTTCGTCAGTACGACTACTCAATTCGTGAGTGCTACGCGAGAGAAATGAAGTTACAAATGTTAAACGTTGTATGTGGTTGCTTCAGATATGCATCCCCATCGGCCGCGAGTGGAAGTCATGCACTGTATAGTGTAGCGAAGATACCCTCTTCTTCATCCCCTGCGTACCTTCTCTCTACTTCCCAGCTGTTATAGGTGATTCTGCCTGCACGGCCGTTGACATAGCGACGCGTACGCCGATAAAGGCGTCACTTTTATCTAACGAACTTGGATTGCTGTCCAAGTGAGCTGTACAGTGCGAACTCAGACGGCGCTGAAATTCCGACCTGGATATCCCTAAAATACATTTTCGGATTAAGAAGCGAAGAAAACAGTGGCGGATGTCGTTCGCCCATTCAGAAAAAGCACGATCGCCTTTTCAACCCAATGATTAATTGAATCCAAGAGGGACATATTATTGCACGAACCCGCGTCTCCATGGGTTGCGGAGAACAGGCTAGAAGAGCACCGTTGCTCGTCCGTCCACCGAGTGCGGCGGCCCGAGAACGATGAGCTGCACCATTCCAGCGGGCGGTCTTTCCTGCGCGGCCTTGATCTGGCGACCGGTTCGCAACTCCATTCTAATGGTAATGCCGGAATGCGAGTCTCGCGTAACATCCGGTCCCGGCGCTTTTCGCGGAACTCGGGGTGCCTGAAAAGCGGAAACTGTGCGCGCTCCCGCGTGCGTGCTGGCCGCCTGTTCGTTCATGGTCCAGGTGCTGTAGTGCATAATTGTACCGCGTGTTACAAAGTGCGACCGGTGAAAGGATTGACGAAGGTTACGAAGTTCCTTTCTTTTCTCTTTTTTTTTTTTCCCCTTGCCATATTGGAATGCTGCAGCGCACGCAGGAGGCGAAGCCATTCAAGCCAATTTTTGCGTCGGTAAAGAGAAAAGGATGCGAATAGTGGACGATATCTGGCCGTATAGTTGTGAAGCAGCTAGCCCTCCTTCTGTAGTTGATAGGAGGAAAGCGTACCGTCGGATGAGTTAGGGAGTCAGCTAATGGGGGCACTGGTGGCTGCGCACAATGATTAGGAACGAAACGTTTGACGACGCCCCTGCCCTGAAGGGACTCCTGAACATCATCGTTCCAAAGACGAGTTACATTTATTCATGCACTAACTCGAAGGACCTTTTGAACGGTATACCTCCTCGAAATATTCTGTGTGAGCTACAGGACAGTAAGTTTGTGGGGAAACCTATCTCACTTTTATCGGCACACACACGCCCTTTCCCGCAAATATGAAGTGTTTAAGCTGTACCCGTTACGATATCATCCGCGCACCTGTCCATCCCGGCGAAGCGGGCGCGCACGAGCACTGCGTGTCAAGAGGACCAGCGGCAGGGCCGCTCTAATGGGGCGTTTTACACAATCGCGTCCACCACGAACGCGGCTCGCGCTTGGAATGCGTGTCGGCGCGCACCTGCGGACGGGGTTCTTCACGCGCCAGCGCTCCGCGTCGTCCCCGCTGCTGACCGAGCATGCGTCGGCGACTTCTCGCGACGCCGGCTTCCTTCCCTGCTAACGCGGGCACGAGGCATGACCGCGTGCGACCTGCCTTACGAGAACGGGAGCCCGGGCGCCGCGGCACGGTCCATCGAGCCCCCCTCGCTCGTACACGGGCGCAGCGCGCGACGATTGCGGCGCCCCGCGCCCATGCAGTCGTTCGGACTGGCGGCGTCACGCCCGACGTGTTGCCTGCTCGAGCCTGAGATCGCGCCTTGCCCACGGGGTCGCCCGTTATGTTACGCTTCCTTTTCCTCGAAACCGTTTCTTGCTTTTGTTTGGCCGTTCCCTCCTCTCTGTTTCTACGCCCAGCCACGCACCGGCTGGCGCTGACGCGGGCATTTACAGCTGTCCGCCGAAGGAGCGAGTGCGGTTCCCGGAAGAACTTGTACTACATTACACGCTCAGCGCGCAGCGTTCTGCCGGGTAGGTTTTTTTGTGCGGCGCTCCCCTCTTGACCCCCTATCTGCCCGTCCGTTTAATTCGCGAGGACCTCGTCATTTTATTTCGGCAAGCGTCCTTTCCAACGGCGGAGGCCACGCTGCCAGACAGACACCCGTGGCGCAAGAGAGCGCTGCATTCTCTCAGCAGGATCCCAGAGTGGCCAGGATGGTCGGCCCCCTGCGTCTGCGAAATCTCCGATTAGGTGCGTCACCCGAACCTCCGGCCCCGATCGCCCCGACCCCAGTGCTTGCCTATCGGGCACCTCTCCTTCCTGTCACACGTGCGTCTGGCTGAAGAAAGCGTGCGTGTCGTCCGCACACAATGTGCCGCTCCTCTGGAAGTTTTTCGTACTGCATTTCGAGCTCCTCGTGACGTTGGATGACCGTTCTGGTCCCCCTCCTTCGCAGGACAAATGCTGCGCGCTTTTTCCAGGGCTTCGTTACCTATAATTTGGGTTTAATTAAACGGGGGCACGTACATTCGTATGTGAACACAATTCGCATGCACATGTGCACACATGTTCGTGCTTATCAACCCTGCCCGCAACCAAGCTTTTCCAAGTCCCTTTATTTGCATTAAGAAAAAAGAGCGGATAACAAGATACTTCAAACTTAGCCCCTCAGAACTTCGACTAAATAAATCTGAAAACCAAGCCGTACGAACGCGCCTGAGTGACCTAGGGGCAGCGTGCTTGACTCCGAATGCAAGGGTAATCGAATGTTGGATTCCCTCAGCGCTCCCATCTGAAAGGAGAAGCGCGAGTTGGCAGCGCCTGATCGGCCATGTCACGTGGCGTCGTGATGTCACACCACCCGAAGACCAGTCAGTGCACGGCCCTGCCACCTGCCAGCTACCACGGGCCAGAGCCACGGCCGTGACTTTTCGACCACTACGCCGACACCAGATTTGTAGAGAACGAAGCCTTAAACGCTATTGAGTTCAAAATACGGAGTCTGCTGGCGGTGGCGTTGCCTGATAGCAGATGCCCCCGGACGAATGAGTTATAGAATATTTAGTCAAATACAGACCCCGGAGATAAGGGCTAAAACTAATTGTTTCATCCTGGAACTTACTTGCAAAAAACACAATGTAAATAGTGGTGCTGATTGTAGGAACTGTTTAGTGCTTTGTACACCAGAGCAGAACAATATGCTGATGCACTCATCCTCGTGGTCATTGTTCCGCTATTTCCACAATGAGGAATAAACGGAATGAGCAGAAACAGTCGCTCACAGAAACATATGCAAATCAAAGGCACTAAATCTTTGCAGCACCTGGAAACAAAGTATACCAAAGAAATAAAGTGATGGGTTAAATATTTTCCAGTTCGATGCACGCACATTGGAGCCATTGTCTGGGCACAATGTCCCTGTCCAGTTGTTGATGGGCTCCCTTTAAGACCCGTAACTCTTTTTTCGCACTGTCTACTGCAGCGTTCGTTGTTAGTATCTCTCTCACCCTTGTTGTAGGGTATACCTTTGTCGGCGTCCGCACCGCAAGTACAGACCATCCGCCACTCTGATTGGTCGGCGCGCCATGCCAACGCCAAGAAGAAAAGAACGCCAGCTTTCTTCCCTAACCCCTTCTCTTGAGATGCCAACAGGACAGGTTTATTTCGGCCAAACACTGGCACGAGCACGAGACACCTGCCAGCCGCAGCGAGCGTCACCACCCTAACCGGCCCAGCCACTGCATATGGCTACTGCCTACATCTCCACTGACAGAAGAGCAATCTCTTGGGTTCAACGTCCACATCTGGTGTGCTGGTGGGAGGCGTCAGCGCAGGTTGTTTGCAAATCTTCCGGGGACGTGTGGCGTTGACATGGACCCGACAGGAGCGGGTTGAGTTGAGTTACCGGTTCGAAAACCGGTTACCGGGTTCATGTAAACCCGTTGACTGGACTCAACCCCTCTGCAGGAAACATGTAAACGCTGTCGGGTTGAGTCGGGGCACAGTGGGAGATGAGAACAGTACGAAAAACGCTAGTGATGCGCGGGGAAAAAACCGGAATCGGGTGCTTCTGCTAGTTGTTCGCTTCGACGCGAGGTGCCGCCGTAATCGCCGCTCATCCAGAGCCGGTTCTGCTCTCGTCGGGTAGGGTTCATGTAAACCCGGTAGGGTCGAGTCCACTCAACTCAATTCCCCAACTCGGCTCTCCGCTGTCGGGTCCATGCAAACAGGGCTTATGTGTCTGTGGCGTAGAGTAGCAGATCTTCTTCTACTGTGAGCTGCTGACGATGATCATAGAAGGGTCTTACGTCAAGAGGTAAATCTCGTTGGGAAGGCCAGGCTTTCGTGCAGTGTTCCCGAAGATATGAGCGCACGCGATCTGTTTTCTGGGCTTCTTTAAGCCACTCAAGGTAGCTCACGCAGCGGACAAAAGCCTTGACGTTGCTCTCTAGCTTATGGGGCTATTCACGCAAGAATGCTCCACGGAGGGGCTAGACGCTATAGTCGCCTTCTAGCCCCGGCGTTCAGCTCTAGCAGACAGAGCTGTAACCCCCAACCCGCGGTAGCGCGCACAGCAATCAGATAACACGCGCGGTCGGCGCCACGCAGGAAGAGGGGGGCTGAGCTGAGGGGCTTGAAGGGGGGCGGCGCTGGTTACGAGGCCGACGCCGACGCGAAACCCAGGAACGGGCACTGAAGAGCTGCACAATGCGGAGCGCAGAGGGCACCGCTGGCAGGGTTGCGGGGCAGTGAAAACGGGACAGGAAAGAAAACGACAAACAAAATATAAAAATTCCCCGAATCCGATCTTTTCTTCCTAAAAAAAAGGTGCTGTTTATGAAGTTGATGGCAATTGTAAGATATGTATTAGGCTTGCAGACAAAGCAACTATTATTTCCTCTCGTCAAGAGCAGGCACTATTTTTCATCGCGGATGCGGAGAGCGCAAACAAGAGCTCTAGCTTAAGCAGTGTTGCACTTGATGTATGAAACGGAGTATACTATCATACTTATTAACTTTTCTCAAGGACACAGGGTTGATCGAGACCCTTTAAAACTCATCTGCGTGTGATTATGTGCGTGTACAAGTGTGTGACACCGATTCTGTTTTTTTTTTCTCATTCATTTCCCCCTCCCACACTGTCACCCTCAACCCTCATCAGGAGTAGCATGCTAGGCTCATCACCACGCCGACATCCCCTGTTGCCATTAATATATATATATATATATATATATATATATATATATATATATATATATATATATATATATATATATATATATATATATATATATCATTTAGTCGGCTCATCAACAGGTGAAACGTCACCAATATTTTTCATTCGCTGCAGTTAAGCCTCGTTTTCTGGTAGAGCGGAATTGGTATGCGGCGAAGGACTTCGCACCTTCGCGCAGGTCACTTTGAAAGAGAATTTTAGTGACTTTTCAAGGTTTATCGCCAGAGAACATTGTAGTGCCCCTTGGTAATATGGGCGGAGGAGCCAGACGGGTGGATAATGGAGCATGTAACGAGGTTTGAGAGCACACGCAGCACGTACAGCGCTGATGTCTCTCAGGTGGTTTCATCGTCGTCGTTCCTGGAAGAACACAGATCTGCGCCTTTTTCGCGCAGCAGTCGAAAAGCATTTCCGAAGAGAGGACAGAAATTTATATAGTTGGTGACTATGCGCTGAGGCGAAAAGCTAAAAGCAGGTGTATACGCGATGGCGCTTTTCTCTTTCCCTTGGCACCGAGAAGTGGCGGCACGCTGCCTGGGCGAAGCGGCCGTCTCCCGGTCATCGTATACGCGAAGCGCAAGACTAGACCTGACCGGAAGCTAGCGGACGTGGTAATTGAAGGCTTGTCGCTCCGCGCCTACCGCACACTGGGAGGGCTTAAAAAGACCTTGTCTAAAAGCCCGGTTTGCGTGTGGCCTCAGTTGGATGACAGCGTGCCAGCCGGTAGAGGGTAAGGGACATCAAGTGGAGGGGCAGACAGCGCAGCAACCATCTGGGGGTAACCATCGTGCGTGGTTCGCACAGCGCTTGTTTGTGAGGTGACGTTGGTTTGTTCTGCCGAAACGAATGCGTCATAAACGTGTGCGCTAAGGCGCTTTGAGAGATAAAAAAGAGAAAAAAAAGTTGACCGTGCTCAATGCGAACCACGTCCTCCGAGTTTGCATTCTGTTTTCATTGTTCATGAGAACGGCGCGACGCGAAGAAGCACCTTAAGCTTAGGCTCACGGTGTCACCATCACGAACGTTTCCGCGTGTGACCGCTACGCAGGCGTCGGAAGCGGGCCAGCTGGCAATTTAGGTAAGCCGACCGCTGCTAAACTTGGTTTCCCCGTTTGCTAGGGAAACGGCCTGAGCGCGAGCTTTTCTCGGCTGCCAGTTAATCTGTCACGGTGCACCTCATCGGTGAGAGCTTGAGTTGATTGGCGGTAATTTAAAGCGGTGTAACGAGAGAATGACAACGACTGCACGCAACACTGCACTGTCGAAATGCAGCTACCAAACTCAGCCTCAAGCCGCCAGCAGCTCTGGCGGGAATTTGAAAGGTCTGTCACCTCGCCCAGGAGAGAGACAGAGGTGGTTTGAGGACTCGTTTTTCTTTTCTTTTTTTTCTTCTTGTCTTTGCCTTTTCGTGGACTGCCTTTCGAGCCTCCACTTCAACTCCTGCTACGACTGGAATCGCATGACTCTGCGATACGCACCGAAAATGTGCATTCTGGAATGCAAAGACTAAGAACAAGTGGAGCTACATATAGCTAAGTGTAATTTCTGGAGGACGTACCAGGAACTCATCTGACAGCGCAAAAGTAAGTGCCAGTCCCCTCAGAAATGAACCGCGTTCCATCGACCTACATCGGGGGGTGCGTCCCTCTCTTGCACAGCCTAGACATAGACCACATGGCAGGATCCATGCCTGCTGGCCCTTGACCGGAAAGGCGCAGGACGGGATAATTGGAGGGTAACCCCGGCGGGGTCGGCTGCGTAGGCGCAAAGGGCAAAAGCGGATCGCGTTTCGTGTGTGGCCTCCCTAGAGGTGTCAAGAGCGGTACGTGTATACGCTCGTGAGGCAGGCTCCCTCGATGCAGGCGCGTCCATATATCAACTGTTCGTCGAAAAGCGGACGTGGCCCCGCTCTTCTTTGTGAGTCGCATGTTGTGCAGGAGGCGCGTGACATTGCGATCAGAGGAGGAAGCAAAGAAAAATGGTGCACGCATTCCTTTCTCTTTTCTGCATGCGCGCTCGGTGAGGGCTAGTCCCTGTGCTGCACTGTTCAAGGAAACGCAGGAAAGGGTTCGCAGCAACTCAGAACTGACGGAGCTCCAAAGAATCTACCCGACGTGGCTGCCCGCTGTCGCGTGTCAGGCAATTTGTCTCCGCGTTGCACTTTAGCAAGCTTTCGCAGAATGCGTTCCTCGTAAGAAAACATCGTGAAAACCGATTCGCGAGGCGAGAGGGAACTAGTGATCTTCGGGCGAATGTTTCAGGTGGCTTCTACCGTCGTTTGTGCACGGTATTTGGGCGAGTACAATCGTGGCACTGCAGTGTAACGCATCGCTGATTGTAGTTTTAGGGAGCAGCTCTTTGGTGCCCGTTCTTGCGTTTCGCGTCGTCGTTGTCCCTCGTAACCAGCTCCATAGCCGGGACAGTGTTAATGGATTGTTTCTTGAAGGAGTATGTGTGAAAAATTAAAAAAAAAAGTCTGTAATTGTACATACATGTCTTCCTCGAAATCTTTACCTCAATCTATCGAAAAGTTGAAACAGCTGATGAACTGCGCTCAATTTCTTTTAGAAGCCAGCTTACTTTGTCGTGTTTCTTGGCCGGCAAGAGTGTGGGAAAACCTTATCTGGTCGTCACTAGAGCTTCTTACCCTTCTCAGAAGCGTAAACCGTTTTTTTTTTTTTTTTTCCCGGCTCGTGTACATTACCCCTCGAAGTGATGCTGGTCCATAACCACGCGTACCAAAACAAGTGAGTCGAGGTTCTTCTGCAGAGTGCGCGCATACTTTTCAATAAACTAAAGCCGGTCCCAAAGGCGCATACAGAAGCGAACAGGAATAGCCGATCTCAAACAACCGCACCAAGCAGTGGATCAGGTCTCTGGCAGCTTTCTTCCTTGTGCAGTGGCATGCACAATGACGTCAGAGGAAGGGGGGGGGGGTGCTTTGTTTTGTTTTTAATTATTGCTGATGTACAACTGCGGCCATAATATTACGGAGAACGCTCCTTTTGTTTAAAAGTTTCTCGCGCGTTCCGTAGAGAAGACACGACAATTGCTTTGGTGCATATGCCAGTGCACCACCGGCATATGTTAAAATATATTTTAAAGTTGTTCCCAGAGGTGGGCAACCTCATGAGGTTTCGACCTCATGAGGTCAACCTCAACCTCAAAATGACCTCAACCTCACGGAGTGAGGTGAGGTTGAGGTGAGGTCGGCAACACCTGAAATATTTTTGAGTGAGGTCAGCAAATGAAACCTCAACCTCATGCGTGAATTTGAGGCTGAGTGAGGTCGTAACTTAGTGAGGTCGGCTTGTGAGGTCGAAATTATTGTTTCCCACAGCGATAAAATAGCCGGAAAAACACCTTTCATAATGCCTGTCGTGTACACACTTTTCGCTACCAACGCGCACGTAACGAAGAGTTTGCGTCTGTGCGTTTGCGTTCGACACGAAAAAAAAGGAGGGGGGGGGGGGCGTAAAGCGCAGCGCGGCAAACGAGTGGGGTTGGACGACGGCTGCAGACTCAAAAGAAGGTGAAACAAGATCCCGCCACCATTCCGAGCGAGTTTGGAAAGAGAAGAAAGTCTGCGCAAACTCGAAGGGTTTCCCGACCTACGTGGGTATGTCGGCTTCTCGGGAAAAAAAAAAAAAAAAAAAGCTACAATAGTAGAAAAGAGGGAAGCGCAAGATCCAGCAACCAAGGAATTGCTTGGGGAGGATGGCACGAGAGAGGAGGTTTCAGAGAGGCATATGGAAAGAACAAGGATGCAGAAGAGACGAGAGATAAATGGCTTGACGAGAAGTCACCCCACGAAGACTGTATTTTAGTACCTAAATAAAATCTGCTTTTGCTATTGTATATGGTACAAGTTAAAACGAAAGAAAGCAATAGGACGGTAGATCGTAGTTGTATCAGTGCAATCCACTCTTTTATTATTATTATTATTATTATTATTATTATTATTATTAGTCACTAGACATTAAATTAACCCTTACATAAAAATATAAATTTAATGTGCCCTTCTCGAAGAATCATTGAAGAACAGACAGGTGACTGACGACTGCTTGCAGTCATTCTCATACCCTACGTGAGCTTGCGCCTTTTTCATTTACATGTTTGCTTATCGAGGGCCTCCCCTCCGTTTTACAGCTTGCAGCCAAAGTGGCGGGCGCGCCTTTTGTTCGTAAGCTGGCTTCTGCTCTTTCGGCTCCGCAGCCGGTGTCCGATCTCAACTAGCGGACAAAGCGCGGACCCGGGAACCCCTCGGCATTTCTTGGAAAGTAAGCCACTGCACATACGCGCGCTTCTGGGAGTTTGTGAGTTTTAGGTATTTTTAAGTGCGTTTCTGTCAACGGGGCCGAGAGTTACAAGGACAGTGGCAGTGGAACGCGCCAGTCGCAGCTATAGCGCACAACCAAAAGCTAAAGAAGTAAAGAAAAAAAAGAAAAGAATGTTGAGAGAGGAAGAACCTGAGAACTGTCTTTTCTGATTTTTTTTTGTTGTTTTTTTCTTAGGAGGAGGGGGGAGGGGTGACGACTGGCTGTACAGCAGAAAAACGGCCGGTTGTGAGTAAACGCGGGTGCACAAACGCGAGAGGGGGCACCGGTAAGTGACCACACAAAACGAAAACAAGAAGCGAGGAAAAATAGGGGTGGTGCAAGTGTACTGAAAAACTAACGAGAAGAGGAGACGCAGATCTTCACTCGCTCATTCACACGCTCGAGCACCGCGCACACAACTCGCTCTCTCGCCCCCTCTTCTCGTTAGTTTTTCAGTAAACTTGCACCACCCCTATTTTTCCTCACTTCTTGTTTTCGTTTTGTGTGGTCACTTAGCAGTGCCCCCTTTCGCGTTTGTGCACCCGCGTTTATTCACAACCGGCCGTTTTTCTGCTGTACGGCCAGTCGTCACCCCTCCCCCCTCCTCCTAAGAAAAAAAACAACAAAAAAAAATCAGAAAAGACAATTCTCAAATTCTTCCTCTCTCAACATTCTTTTCTTCTTTTTTTTTTTACTTCTTTAGCTTTTGGTTGTGCGCTATAGCTCCGACTGGCGTGTTCCTGTTAGTCTAAAGAAATATAAAGGCAGGCCCTTCTCGCTTCTCGGAACGCCGCGGCGGCTGCGGGGACTTCTGTCGCTTGTCGACCATGCAGGCATCTCATCTTTTCGCAGGAGGGAAACGCTAGTCAGTGTTCAAACTCTGCTCTTCCTCCTTGTAAACGCGTTGCCACCCTGCTCACCACCCGCTAGTCTTCCACTCTTGACGAATATTGTGCAGTCGAAGAAAAACGAAACAACTCCCGTAGCATGGGTTAAGTGTTCGCGCTTCCTTCTCCCTGTGGGCGTGGTTCTCTCGTCGCGACTAGAAGCTGGTGTCTTAGCCCCACGTTCTCATCGACACCAATCGTTCCTGGAACGTCTGCTTGGAAGTCGCCCCCAAACGGCGTCGGTGAGCCGCCCGAAATCGGCAAAAAAAAAAAAAGGCAGCATCTAAACGATATGCTGTGTTCTTCGCCATTTACCGTGGCCGTCTTTTTCAAGCGAAGACACGCAGCCATGCCGTGGTCGGCGACTTGCTGTAATTTATTACGGAAGTTTCCGCCCTTTCCAGCTGAGGTCTGCCCTTCTTCTTCGAAGTCTATCGCATTGTTGCGTTCGGCGTCGAGGGTGCATGACATGGTTGCGGTTATGGCAGGTGTGGTTATGGCAGGTGTGGTTATGGCAGATATAGCGAAAAAATCTAACTAACCGACGATGATGTGTGTCGCGCAGTTGTCGAATTGACGAAGACATCGAAGGCCATTTCCATTACAATAGCCACGCAAAAGAAACGAAAAGCACTGTAAACTTGGAATGCATTCACTGCGACAAGAAACTGTGTGGACAAGGAAACCAGCTTTTGAGCTTCTCTCGGCATCTCAAGGTAATGTGCGAATTATCCCTAATCCAACGTATTATTTCTTTAACTTACATCAATGATAAAAGGAATGTTTTGGGGCTGCAAATTCACCGTTAGTTATTATAAGTAGAAGGGAGGGTAATCTTTCCAATAATTTGTCACGGCGTTTGTTCTATACAGCACAACCCACTCGTCAGGATTATCGAAAGTAGCGCAATGTCAAAAGTCAAGCACGCTTTACCTTTTCGTAACTAAGCGTCTCTGCATATGGCAACATTTTGTTCTGTCCGCCTCTTGTGATAAGTCCCACGTCAGAAGTCAGTTTGATAAAAGAATGTTATGGTACTACAACTTCCATGTATACGCAAGTGGTCGATCTACTTTTCTTTTTTTTGTAACAGAGACGTTACACTGAAGAAACATTAGATTGTTTGTGATTTTATCATGCGATTCGATTTCAAATCGCAGAAAAATGTCTTCACCAAGAAATTATGACTTGCTTGTCATGAGGAAACACTATTTGACGGTCACAGATATGTGCGACGTTTCACTGCAGACCTTCGGGAGTTCGCATCCAGCAGCACCAAGGACACATAAGCATTACAGCGGGAATTAGGCCAAAAGTCACCATATCAAAACAAATAAAAATAAAATTTGAAGAGTTGAAACTGACCAATTATACTGCCGTTATTAGGTCAGCCTGCTATGAATCAGTAGCCCCGCTGGTAAATGTTCATTTAAATGTTTTTACTTTACAAGTAACCCTCATCATATTCAATATTGTTTAAAATTTATGTCGTCATTCTGATGTGTTGCCGCACAGGACTTGTGCCATGACGTGTTATAGTTAGTGTTCTCAAGTGAAAATCCTTTTATTTATTTTTTTTTTGAGGTCGAGCGACCGACCTCAAACTCACAGTTTGAGTTTGAGGTGAGGTTGAGTGAGGTCGGTGGTGGCATCAGAAAAATTGAGGTGAGGTCACCTGGTCAAACCTCAACCTCAAAGCGTGAGGTTGAGGTTGAGTGAGATCAGGAAATTTTTATTGAGGTTGAGGTGAGGTTGCACTTTTTTAGGTCAAATGCCCACCTCTGGTTGTTCCTAATATTTCCTAGATCATGCATGACAATTTTGAATCCCCGAGGCTCGCCCTGTACTTTATGTCTGGGACTGCACTTTAAATGTATTCGCTTAATCTGTGTCCTTTCTCGCATTGTTGCGCAGAACGATATACCAGTGAGCAAGTTGCGCTCTGAGCCTGTTTCTGTTGTTGAAATTGCAGTTCTATAAAAACCAAAATGACGCCTAGCATCTCTGACACTTGCGCGGTTTTGGGTTTCGTGGGTGGGATCAATATGCCTACTGCGTCGTTGTAAGGTGGTACGAAAGGGTTACCTGCAAATAACTCAGGAAGTCAGGGGAGAGGAGGTGGGCTGAGCCAGCGCCATCTAGAATTCAATGGACCACTTGCGGGATTCTGTAAGTCAGCTTCTCTGCAAGGCTTGTTTTCCAACCTAAAGGTCTCGTGGTGGTGGTTTATTATAATCAAAAAGGAAGGGAAAGAGTGTTGCCGGCCATGACAACTGCTATATGAAATCTGAAGCACACGTAGGTCGTGCACACGAGCTGCGTAGAGGGTTTGGCTGCGCCCGACGGGAAAGAAAAGGGGATAGAGAGAGGATAGCGAGGGGAAGTACAGAGGGGAGCGATAGCAAGAAAGGACAGAGGTAGCTTTGTGCATTGTACGGGCGAAGTACGATTGACGGGATGGGTTAACCGCAACTGTAGTTGAGTGCAGGACTGGTCTTGTCTAGCCTGTGCAGAGACGCGTGAGTCATTAGTGAACATACCTTGACACACTGCACCCCCCCCCCCCCCACACCCACTCCCGCCACCCCTGACAATGACTACAGGAAGCTGGCGAACCTGGCCGCGTCTTGTCTGCTGAGGCAAGCTGGGGGAGGTGGGGACAATACAATGTGTGCATTCGAAGGCTTAGAAAATGCTAGCACTGCATGAAATTATTGTGCAGCAGTTCGTAGCGTGGATGAAGCTAGGGACGTCGTTTCCTGGGAAAGCACGTGCAGCGAAGTACTCCCCCTATTTTCGCGCGTCATCCCGGGGTGAAAATGGCTGCCGAGGAGGCTTCGCGCGTGCGCAGTAGCGCTACTTGAAAAAGGTGCATTGTATACAATATGGTCACAAGGGTCCAGACGCCACCGTCGCATTATTTGAAGGAGCGAGCAGTGGGAAGTTCTCTGATTCATTCGACGCGTTCCGCAAGTCGTCTTTCACAGGAAAATGTCTCCCCCTCCCCCACTTCCCCCTCGTTCCGGCGCGTTTCTGGCCATGCACCGTCGCCGTATCGACCCAGAGGCGTCGTTTGTGTTCATGAAGCACCTCGATTTCTCCCCGAAATGAAACTCCGGTTCCTGACACTGAGGCAGGTGCACTATATATGCGGGTGCAGGTGCACCTGTCGAGAGAAAACCCCACGGCGGGAAAAAAACGCAGACGTTGCCAACGCGTGCGCAGTGCCGTGGTTCTACAACGCCGAATGCCGGCCGACTGTGAGGAACTCGCAATCGCGATCTCATCAGGATGCGGGTCCAAGCGGCTGGTGAGTTCCTTCATAGTCTTGAAAGGGATCTCTGATAGCCTTGAAAGTAGTTGCCGAACCAAGAACTGCAGTTAATTTTTTTTTTCTTTTGTTAATCACGTCTCATTTTGTGAGGATTCCAAATTATGGACCAAGCTGCTCTCATATTCGCTTGTTCCTGTCAATAAATGAGCAGGGATATCCGTTTCTTTTTTACAGGTGAGCGATACGAAATGTTCTGGGCCCCTGAAAAATGGTGCCGCAGCTTCTCCTCCATTTTGTATATTTATTCATTGTGCTCGAGGTACTCATTTCAGCAGGGATATAAAATGGATATAAATGTTCGCGAAGGAGACAAGGACGAAACAGGCGCTGTCTATCAACTGGGTTTACTGAAGGACGGAAAGGGAATTATACCAGAAAAACAAACAATGCAAAGGAGGAGAGTGTAAAAAGTAGCCGTAAAAATCAAAACTACGTCACATGGGAGGCGATGTATGCTATTTCCTTCTCCTTTAGTGTCACGGAAGGATTGCTGATGCAGTGGTCACCACGGCTGTGGATGTAATGCGCTTTCATTATTTCGGGTATCAGCTTATCTTTATGGCGGAAAAGAACTTTGGTGTTCTTGTACTCAGGTGCGCACTTTCTGCAGCGGAACTTTGTGCGCGGAAGCCTACCATTTTGTTCTAATTTCCTTTCATGCTCCTTATCATGCTTACATTTTCACTTAGCACAGCGAGCGGCGACGTGGCTAAGAGGGTCACTTTTTCTTGTATTTTCATGCTCCGTAAGTCAGGCATCTGCCTGCCTGTCCGACGTAAACGGCAAAGCATTTTAAGGGAATTTGGCACACCACGTTTTCTGCGCATGGTATACAGAGGGTGAAACATGACGTACCTGGCAACCGTTCTTCGCTGCTTCCTTCGCCTGCGCAACCTGTTTGTTTGCACATGAAGCTCAGTTTGTTGGGAGCAGAAAATACAACTTCGACGTCATACCTGCCGGCAACCTTCTTGAGGCCGTGTGACAAGCCGTGCGTATAAGCAACCACGGCAGGTCTTTTTATCCTCTTACCCTCATTGGATTGGCCATTGTTTACAAATTTGATCAGCTTTTCTGAAGCCCTGGAAATTATTTCATCCGGATAACCATTTGCGCGTAACCTGCAGACCTGCATTGTGATGCTATCAGCAATCTTCTCATGACACTACTTTTTGAGAGCGGATTTCAGGCACGATACCGCTATGCCTTGTTTGATAAGTTTCGAGTGGCCCGATGAAAAGTTCAACAATGGTTTTGCAGACCTCGGGCAATAACGCCAGCAAACATGCGCAGGTTTAATAAACAAAGCCAAATCTAAAAAAAAATTACAAGGGTTCAACGCTGCTGAACCAAATATTGAGCGAAAGCATTAGCTTCGGGTGACCGAGTGTTCCTCTCTTTTTGTTCTTCCTCAGCCGACATATAAAGCCCTGCTTTAACCAAGCCTTAGTGGCCTATAGGGGTAACGTGAATGCCAGGATCCTAGGAGGCCGATTCTAACATAACCGTCCATGTGAAACGAGGGACCCAAGTTGGCAGCTCCTGCCAGCCCACACCCTAGTGTCACGTGGGGTGTGACGTCACAGCGTCGCGTAGGTAAGACGTACGTGGCTATCGCTGCGCTTCGCTGAAGGTTCGAAACCTAGAGCAGTATTGCTATCGTAATGAAATTGAAGCCGATTGTCACTTGTTGTGAACTTGAGGCCACGTCCATATTCACTGAAAACCTTCGAGACACCAACGAGCTTTTTTGGCAAACTGCCTTCGTGGGCAATAACCAAGTAGTCATCTACGTACCTCAAAAAATATGAGCGGCCATGCTTTCTGACGCTTTGATAATATCAGAGTTAACATTGGTAAGAAAGATATCAGCCAGGATTGGTGCAGCCCTCAACCCTATGCACACGCCGGCTGCTTGCACAAACTTAGACTTCCCTCGCCAATAAACCACGGTCTGGGACAAGTAAAACGACAGAATTTCTAAGAAACTTTCGACACTCCACATTTGTCAATAAATTGCGCTGTTCCCCATGTATTGCGCTTTTCCCCAGCATGAATGCATACCAACTCGCCCAGGTCTCAGCTTTACTATTCGCGAAGGAGTGGTCGTCGCTGATCTTCTCTGTCGATAGATGCTTCCGGACTGAGCTTTCTCCAAGAGGTTAGTGCACTGGCTATGCACGACTCTGGCAAGCATTCGATCGGTGCCCTGGCAGAATTCGTCTCTGTGGCGCCCACCGGCAGAGCTCGCAAGGCGCGAATGATAGCAGGCAACGAATGGGGTCGAAAAGAATCGTGTCCACGTGGGGCGGTGGTCATTTCGCATCGGAGTGTCATTGGGGCACCACTTTAGAGGCAGCCAGTCAGGGTGATTCCGCGCCTGGAGTGAGCCAAGAGAAAGGGAGCGACGTCCCTGCCGATTGTTCCCGTAATAGCGCTCGTAACCGCCGGCTGCCAGAAGAAGCGGCGCCTTGCATGTGCGCTCGTTCGCCATCGGAGATTAGCTAAGCGGCACAGGGCGCCGCGGTGACCGTGCACCGGTTCGCTAAATATACTTAGGAACGACGACCGATTCCCATTGTTTTCTTTCGGGGCTGAGTGATCGCCGGGAAGTGGACCGACGTGCATACGGCCGCCGTTGTTGCACGCACGCACCCTCTCGAAGTGGCGTGAGCGTTGGGGCCACACGAAAGGTCCGCGCAGTGCAGGCCGCCAGACCAGAGAAAGTCGCTCCCATTTTAACGAAGTCCCTTCTCTCGACTCCGTTTCCATTTTTTTTTTGTCGCCTCTTTTGAAAACTCTCAGAGGTGCCTTCCACGACGGAGCGAATGCGTTTTCTTTCATTTGATTTGCTTTTCCTGCAAATCACCTTTCTCGGATTAAGGCTCATCTAGAGCGTGCGCGATTACAAATTCAGTGGATTGCTCAACTCCACTCAGTCCGTGGTTTTTGTTCTCCACGCGCGCTTATCGCAGGCCAAGCAGAGAGTTTTGATTTGTCACCTTGGAAGTCTGAGCTTCAAGTCGAATTCATTTATTTATTTATTTTTATTACTCCGAATGCACCAAAAGGGGTTTATTACGTGAGAGATCGGCTCTGCGTTGAAATGAAATGAGGTTCGAGGGCAACCTTGAACTCAAGTGAATCGGGGTGTTGCACAGCGTCTTTTTCACAGAGGCTGTTCCAGTCCCGAGCAATTTTCACGAATGAGCGCAGATAGGCTGAGGCGGCTTGATAGGCGGGGAGTTAAGAAAATTACTGAACTAAACAACGGCGCATGATTAAATGCGTGATAAAGGCGCCGCCTAAAGATTTGTGTCGATTCGTCGACGTCTCGAGCAATACGGGCCTTTGCCCCGCCACATCACACGCTCTAAGCACACTGCAAGATTCATAAAAGCCACGCAACTGCGGCAGCGGTCTTGAGAGGGAAGTGGAGGACTTACGTGCACTGCGTCCCGTCCCACACATACCGTGCCGCTCCAGGGCAAGAACGCCTTGCTCCAGGCAGTCGCCAAAACAGTGGCACATCCTTAGTTAGTCACTTGATACGGAAGGTAAAGCATAAGGTTGCGAATTGTTGCCTAAAATCGAACTCTGTGTCGTGTTCATTTAGCTAATATTCGAAACAAGCGAGTTTGTTTTCTTTCCTTTTGCACCTTCTCTGGCACTTGATACCTCATCAGTATAAATGTGACTCCGTCCAGGAAGTTTCGTTATTCTTCCTTGATAATTATACGCAAAAGCTGCCCTGACGGGCCAGACAACTTCGTTGTCTATCTGGCTCGCGAGGCAGAAGCCCATATGTGGCCTTTTTTTGGTCGATAACCCTTTTCCTAAGCAATTCATTCCAGAAGAGCCAAGCACCAGGCCGAGTGAAATCTTGTACCCATTGAAAACTGGTGGGTATAGCTGGCGGCACGGGAAATCGAGCCGCCAGACTTTTAGCCGCCGTACACTCAGAAAATCGTTGTGCGTCTCGTCTCTGCGTGACGGCCATGTCGACATTGCCTGTTTCGCATTGCTTTTTAGACCCTGCGGCACATTACGAACCACTGCAAATGGAACTTATACTGGCTGCTAAAAGAAAAGCTTACTAACCGCACTGCCGAGCGTTCGTTGTGCATGGTTGGATCAGGTCGGAAACGTCGAGGGTGCGTAAGCGAATCCAGAGCTTAGCGAGCGCAGTCCTCCCTTGAGATACATTTGGAGTGTACTCAAACAACAGTTTATTGCTTCAACTGTAAGTCCCGCGTGACCTCCGCTGCCGAAAAAAAAAAAAAAAGTGCGTCGAACGTCACCACGGATGAACCCCTGTCGCTGCCCTGTGTACTCAAAAGTAAAAAAAGTCCGAGAAGCGAAAGTAAAGCGAGGTGCTCCGTGACCCATGGAAGAGGTTGGTGGTGGGCCCTTTCAGAACAATGGCCACGGTTTGGCACGCGGCACAACTGCCCACAGAAACGCAGTGGTTGGTCTATTTTGAAAGGCGTGCTTTGCTGGAGCGGCACGTGAGGCGAGCAAGGAGGTATACATCCAGGCTAATTCCTGCGTGGGGTGCTGCCTTCGCCGCGTAACCTTTGACCACCGCCTCGTTGACTGGCTACCCACCGCTTGATCTCTCATTTGCCTCCTGTTCTTGTAAACTTCTCCCTTCTCCGTTAGCCGCGCTGGGGAGCGCCGGCCTCTGGAGCGTGGCAGGCGCCCACTTCAAGGGGGAGTCTAAAGCGGTCGTGAACGATTGTTCTGCTGCCCTTGCTTCTCCCGACCGCTGGCGCAGTGCACTTTTGTGGGCGCAGCACCCCTCTCCGTCCGTTTTCTTTAACGCGTGCGCAATAACGCTCCGAGCCTAAATGATGTTTGGCCGTTTGGCGAATTGCGTGGGCGTGCATGCCGCTCCGAGTGTCGAGTATGCTTAGCCGCGGTCTGCTTTGAACTGACATCGTATGCGTATGCACTCGTCTCGCTTATTGTTATCGCTTTCTTTTTTTTAAACAGGCCGCAGTGCTCCCCTAGCCAACTGAACGTTTTGTCGCTATGGGGGCCGCCTGTTGAAGACATTAGAAGGCCTCATTGCCGCTGCGGTCTGTCCGGGCTTCGCTGTGTCGTTCCCGAGAAGTTTATCGCCGTTTCCCCGCGCCACGACTGGCTCGAAAAGCGCGCGGATGTTCCGCACCAAGCGCCAAATCAAAGCCGGATTGCCAGCACGGCGCGCAAGGCAGGATGTTCGGAGATGGTTGCAGCGAGGATCGCCACTTGGGAGCAGTTGGGGTTCTCGCGCAGACGGCGATTGGGTGGTTCGCGCGGCACAGTCGCGTCAGCGAAGGGTTGGGATTATTTCCTGCCTAAGCCCCGCTCCCGTCGCCACGCAGCTGAGGATGCATCATTCCCAATAAAGGCGTACCACCACTCTACTCTGTTTACTCTCGGAGAGTGCACGGTCCTCCGTGGGTGTCTATTACGGACGGAAAACGCCGCGTGCATATCTAACTGTGCACGTGGGGGGCACGCATTAGGGCCGTTACTCAACGGCGGCTTGAGCGCGGAATGACCTACATGCCTGCACAACCAAACGAGGCGTCCATGAGATTACGCAGGCTTCGCAGTCAGCACCGCAAAGTAAGCATGCCCTTGCGCAAACCCGTGGCGGGACTGCCAGACACCAACCGCGGTGGCTCTGTGGGTTCGCAGTTCGAACGCTGCGCAAAAGGTCGCGCGAATTAAATTCCGCGGGAGAGTGTCGGTGGAAACGATATGCAGATAGACTCGAGGAGCCGTACGGGCTTCAGGACGGTGAAGCGGAGGGCAAAGACGGGTGTGTAGTCAGCGGAAATCATCTGAAGGGCGGATGTTGGTTGTACATTATGGGGGGTGGAGAATTCTGGAAGGTGGAGAGGCCTGGTCAGCAAAGAGGGTGGGTAGAGGGCATAAGCCTCCTGGAGGGTGGCGGCGTCATCACGAAACAGCAGACGTATAGGTAGAAACCGAAGTAAACGGAGCTTCTCTATTGTCTTCTATTATTCTTCACGTGCTGCGTAATGGAAAGTGGCAGCTCTGTTAGGTGCAGGCGGGAAGAATACGCTGGTGTGCTTTTTCAAAGACAAGTAGTATTTATGTCCAATGGGGAAGGCGTGATTGCAATTAGATCGGAATAGCGTGCTCCCATGTACGTATGCACTGCACAGATTTAGCACAGCCGAGGGCAGTAATAATGCACTAAAAAAAAAAAAAAAAAAGGCGTGGGCACTACTTGTGATCGTAAGATTCGCGAAACCCTCCGCATTCGTTTCCTCAGTAAAGGTCGTGTGCGTGGGTATCTAGCGATTCACCAGGAGGCAAGCAAAGTGGCTGGTCTTGCGCACGTACCTCGCCTTTAGTGTAAGGAAGTAAATTTGGAGGCAATCATCTTTTTTCCTGAGCGAGTAATGAGGGAGAAAGCAGATAATGATTGCATATTGGACAGTCGCGAGGTGTTACCATCGCTCCTGGGAAGAGCAAGCATAACAGCATACACGTGAAATACGACTCATTGATTGACTTCCTGCGCGCGTATGCCAGGTTAAATTTTAAAACCCAAGAGAGGGCAATTATTGCAGTATACTATTATATTCGTCTACTCGCTTTTATCCGAGAATGCCTTCGGGTTATACGGAGACGCGGATAGGACATGCGCTTGTGTAAGCTCGTCTTCCCAAACGATTCAGCGCCGAAACTGAGAGCGCAGGGGCGCAGGCGTCGCCGAATGCGTATACGAAGGGGGCCCCGTTGACGGCGAACGACTGATAGCCATCTGAAGGTCGCCGTGTCGCCTCGAAGAGCGCGTCGCGTGCGCCACTATATGGCGCGCAATCGAGAGCCCTTATCACGCCGTATGCGGCCGCCTCGCGTCGATGCGCCCTTTTTAATCCGTTCCCTCTTTTTTACCCTCACTTACTCAACTGCGCCTTTTTTCGCTCGAAGGCTGAGCATCGATAACCTCTCCGCGTCCCTCTGCATGCATGTCTGTGCTTATATAGGTTGCTTCGCCCTCGGCAGGGAAACTTGGAGAGCCACCCGCTCACCACCACTAGAGCGCAGCGGAACCGGTAAAAAGAAATTACTCCGGAGGCGATCCACAGAACAAGCTCGGTCACCGAGACACATTCTGATCGCGTCTTCGTGCGATGATTTTCCCTCCGACCGCGACCCAATATCGGTTCGGGAAGGGGGGGGGGGGGGGCGGCATTGGTCATCGCTGATTTGGTCTGCGGATGGCCGAACAGAACACCTGCGTGTTCGCCGCACGTCCGGACAAGCAGATGGAGGCAGCATTCCTGAGAGTTTCGCTAGAGCTTTCAGGAACGTCCGTTCGAGCTCCAGATAAGCTTCGAATCTCCCTCCTCAGTGCGTGTGTGAGTCGCAGCTGCTAGTCTTAAAGCTCGGATCTCTTCGAAGTGGATTGGTGAGAATCGCGCTCTAAATTTATTCCAGAAATGAGCAGACTGCTGGTGTTTGAGAGAAGAACAGGTCGCGTTTTGACGCTGATGCATTTGTTATCTTACTAGGGAAAATGCAGAGGTAATTTCATTCAAACGACTACTGGTGTGGCAAAGAGAGCTCGTACATCGATGACACAACTCCATGACATAACAATCGGACATAAGTCAACAACAAAAAAAGCGGTAAATGCCTCTGAAAGGAGACCCTTCAGCCAAGGATGACGGCCGATTTTGATGGCGCCGCGATTAATTCCATTAAGCCGTGGTGAGCTCCCTTTCATCTGCCACACCCAGCATCGTCACGCTAAAAATTCTAAGCTAGAGGTCATGAAAGCTAGTCGACGCCACTGACTCGGTTGCCCTCACCACGGACGACCTGCTCTTCCCCTGTGGCCGCAACGCTTTCAGGGCACTCCACTTTCTTATGTCCTACCTGGAGGACACAGGCCTGGACATGCAGTTGTATGACCACTGCTTGCAATGGCTGCGGCTTCGCGCGTCTTTTTTCTCTCTCCACATCTTCTTTTCTTTTTCTTTTTCTTCTACTATCCGCACGCCGGCAGGGGTGGATGGTGCTAACACGCCAGTCGACAGAACTACGCGCTTTCCACTCTAATTCGTTCGCCCGTTCACTCACTGACTTCACGGGGTGCTTTGAGGGGCAGAATCCGATTGTTGTGCTTATTGTTGTTGTTGAGTTGTTATTCGCACGTAAAGTGGCACAGCGCCAATCGGAAGCCCACTACGGGACAGAGCTGAGAAAACAACAATCAATTCCTCTTCTCTGTGTCGCATCTTTTCAGGCAGCATTTCTTCTCAGTACATTACGCAGGGTTGGCTAGCGAAAGATGACCCCGTCAGTTTCATCTAGCAGGCTCTTTTTTCTTTTTTTCAAAAGCACTATGTTACGCCACTTTTTCTTGCTTCTTTAGCTTTTTTCATCTTTCCCCTTCAGACCTCGCATCTCAGCGCGTTGTATTAGAAGTGTAAAGAAGCAATAACAAGTAATGTATCGGGCTATTCCGCCGCCTCTCCTTGGCAAGCACCTCACAAAGCAATCCTAAAAGCTGTAGCCGCAGAAGTTAGAGGACGAGACAACCATACCCGTGCGCCAAGCTACGCTTTTTCGCTCCCTCACACAAGTGTGTGATCTCTTGTTGGCAAGGCGTAATGCGCTCAGCTGCCGTTTGCGTTAACATAGCGGCTTCTTGGCTTCCGCAGTGTATATAAAGAGAGCTATACATCCTTCATTCGCCTTTCCACGAACGCACACGCAGGCGCTCTCGGTTCGCGCGTGTCGGGGAAGCTCAATGGGCAGCGCTGAAGCGCCGTCACGCAAAAACACTTTCAACACAGTTTCCACGCCGTGCATTGTATATGCCAGCGGCCATACGCCTGATCACCTAGCCCCTCGCTGCACTCTAAAGCGATCGGCGAAGAAAACACACTGGAGCACGTTGGGAGCAATGTAGTAATAAACTTTATTGATCTTTTGATGTTGCTATAGGCGAGAAAATGACGGAAGCTGGTGTCTGGATGTGCTGCACCTGTTTACGACTGCGTAGGCAAGGAAGGCAGCTGACCGGAGAAGTTACGAATGGCTTTGTTTCGGGGACTACGTCGTTTTGCAGCATTCCTTGTATGTTTTATTTGTTTACTGAGAAGAGGACGAGAAATGAGCGTGCCTTATCATATTCCCGCTCTTCAATTATTTTTTTCTTCACTCTCTCTCTCTCACTCTCAAGGACAGCAGGAGGGAATTCATTGGGAAGCGTCTCTGACGCCGCTGCGTGGACCCAGGTTGGACAAATTAGTGTTTTCTCCTTCTTTCTCTCTTATTTTCTTTCGCTTGACATGTGTTCGAGGTGCGTATCGTTGGTTGTTACGATGTCAGCGGATTCCATCGGGGTTGTTCTTCCGCATTAACGCGCGGTCTTTTCTTTGAAGAGCAAAAAAGGAAAGGGGGGGAGGGGGGAGGATGTCGACGCGCTAATGTTCCACAATGAACATTTTACTGACTCATGCGCTGCGGTTCCCGCAACAAGCTATTCCCAGGTATTACTGCACGTTTGATATACTGTGTGACAGCCGTCAAATGCGTAGACGGGCAAGATTCTCCCGAATAGTTGTGTGGGGTACTTTGGTGCAATTGCCGTATTGCTATAACAGGCACGATTGCCAGGTTTGGCTACTTTGCAACATATTGGCTACTTTTGGATCCTATTGGCCACATAAATTTGAGGTTGGCTACTCGACTACTTTTTGGCTACTTTTTGGAAGGTTGGCCACGAGGTTTTCCGCTTTTCTTCGCCGGCTGAAACTTAAATATGCATCTAGGCGCCATTCCCATGTAGCACATTGCAGCAGGAGCCATGGCGTTGCTTGTTTTGCATATTTCAAACGTTTACACGGAGCGAGTATTTTCAACCGTCTCATTAACAAAAACAAAGCTGAGAAACGGAATGTCCGATGATCTCTTTACACCTATTTTGAGGATCAAATTGGGCCTGCACTTGAAGGCCACAAGCTGACGGTTCACAATTAAGAGCAAAATTATTGTGAAGATGAACTCAAACATTCACGGAGGACCCTGTGCACGACACATCTGAGCTTACACAGTTTCGGCGTGCACGTTTCATTTTCTATAGAAAATTCACCACGGCTATTTGCCCCTGTGATATACAACTGGAGCAAAAATAGATCCGCATCAACTATACTCGTTGGATACAGTCTTAAGATGTATTGGTGTCGCAGGGCAAATAGCCATGTTCTTGTATTCTTGTCACTAGGCACATTTTTCATGTGTTGATATATTTCTTTAAACTGTGCAAATGCTAAACAGCCATGTTTTTGAAGAAGCTTTACCAGATGTCACGGCTGTTATAATACGTTTCTCGAGACTGTTTGTGCGCACGCCCCGTAATAAAAATGATTTCTAATCAAATTATGGTGATTTGTGGTTTTTAGCTAAAGTGTCGCTACTTTTTGGCTACCTTCTATTCTTTCCGATCTAGTTGGCTGATTTTCGCGTTTTCCTGGCGAGATTTAGTTTTTTAGACCTGGCAGCCCCGCTAATAGGCAAGGACCTTCGCACGTCTTTGTTAGTAACGATGGGTTTCCGCTGCATACATGCGATGTCTCATTAGTCATCGTAACCGGTGAACGTACAGTACGAAGACGCGCGCAAACAGCTGTACGAATCCGTCCCAAGGACAGGAAAGCGCCGCGCGTGATGATATGCCGAAGTCATCTCGCGCATTCTTATGCACTGCATAGATGCTGACGATAAGGGCTGTAGCGAGCGTCGTTGTCCCTCCCACCGCGTGCAGCGCTCAAAAAAGCTTTCACCAGCGCCGAGGAGTCCTTGGACGTCGTGCAAGGCATGTGCAGGGCGCACGGCGGCATGCAGTGCACGGGGTCGTTGCACTGGCTGCTGCCTACGCCAGCGGCGGCGGCGCGGGCAGCGATTAACCTCGACCAGGCGGGCAGGCGTAGCCAGGCGGACGAGGGCGCGCGTTCGCTTTGTCTTTGCGCCGCGCTCCACCGGAGGACCCCGCCCGGAACAAAGGCCACGGGGGGGCCTCCTTTCGCGAGCGGCGCCGGCGGCTGCCTCTTCGCTCTTGCCCTTTGGAGGCGTTTACATTTAATCAGCGGACTAAGTGAGTCCAACAATTACGCTGATAGAGCCGCTGTAATTGAGTTAGGCTGTCCTGATGGGGCATCTGTTAGCAGCTTCCTTTTAACCGGCTCGTCCAACTGGAATGGTAGCTGGTACATCGCTAGTATGCAGTTGGGAAGCTCATGTGCAATGGAAACTCATTTTTGACGTACACTGTCGTAGATTAAGAGAGAGACGGCTGCTTGGTGCCATCCCATCACGTAGAGTCTTTGTATCGCTACCTTGGGTAGTTACGTCTGTATTCATTTCAGTCGAGCAGTCACAAAAACTTGTTTGTTTTCTCTGTTTTTTTTTACATCAACTACAACCGCCCTATCATTGCAACATGTATTTCCGTCCACGTTCTCTTTCGACCTGAAACGTTTCTTTTATCCATTTAGAACTTGGCTTAATAGATCACAACAAAACTGTCGGCGTACGTGTCCTGGTACGCGTATACAGTCCTCTCTCAAAGTCAGCGAAAACATTTGGCCGCTCGCTTGCATGGTCGGCTGTCTCCTCCGTCTCGCTGGCGGGCGTCTTGGCAGGAAGGACAACAACGCAGCGAAAAAGAAGCACCGGGGAGCGGCGAGCCACGTGACCTCTGCATGTTCACGACGGCAGAAAATGCACTACATAGCAGCGCATGGAGGGGCATCCTCGCCGGTGTCGCTGCTCTCGAATTGCACCACGCTCTACGCCGCCCATCCGTTGTTTGCTCCACTTTCCTTTCAAATGCAAGCAGGGCGCACGCACATCCGCCACAAAGCGCACGTCGCCGAGGCTTACAGAACAAAAGTTCATGTCTGACCAACTGGCCCCACACTATACTCTGTTACAGAACAAAGCCAGGGTGTCAGCCCACAGCCGCCACCTGGCGCCTAAGAGGCGCCGGCCCCGGTGGCGACTCTGTGAGGGGAAGCCATCATTGATGGTTAATTACTAAAGGTTAATTACTCGAGCAAGTCCAGAATGTTTTCTTATCATCCTCAAAACGATTAAGTGCAACTTTCAAGACATTGGCTTCAGTTGATTGCTCATTTACCCCTGGCGATGGCAAAAACTTAAATTCCGAGCAAATTTTTATAGCACGAAAAAAAAAAAAAATCTTGCCGAGGAAGACAAAGTTTGCACAGCGTTTTGCATTCATTGTTCGCCCTCCTGAAATCTCCTCGTGCTGCCACGTATTCCTCTGATTTATTTTTTCTTTTTTCAGTTTCCAGCGATAAACGAAATCGATTGTTTTGTTTCAGCCTTGGCATTGCCAGCTTGCTACCACAGCAGCCTCGTTTGGTGATCACTTTCAGTGAAAAGTAGAGTCCGCTGTCTGCATGACGAATAGCGCAAAGAAATGGGAAGGCGGACAGGGAGCGACGAGGACAAACGCTAAGAGTGACCGAGGAATTATCTGAGCAGCTACAGATGCTTGTCGAGCATGAGTGAAAGAGAGAGTAAGGTAAGGCTACGCTAACCAGACGAGAGTTCCGATAGGTCACCGGATTGCGCAGAGTGACTCCGGCAGGTAGACGCTGCGCCATCTGAAGTCTGAAGCCATCATCACAGTGGCCAGAATACTGGAAACATTTCAGCTATCATTCTTCCCAGAAAAGCTATAGAAAAAGCCTTGGCTTATAAAGACTCGTTCCACTGCTGATTACCAGGCTATTTCCAGTTCACACTGCGTGCATGATCACGTTTCTGGTGCGTGGTCTTGCAGTCTATAGACTCGCTGCGGCATCTCGTCAGCAAAAACCCGGCAGTCCGCGTATTTCCGCGGTGCCGAAGCAATTTTTAGTTTCGCAGAGAAATTCTTCTCTTGAATTACTGAACATTCCGCTGGGCAAGACCTCGCTCTAACAGAACGCGATCAGAAAAAGTGCACCGATATGTGCCTCCCCAAACAAAAGTTCTCAGGATCACATGGGGACGAGATGCAGCGTATAAAGGCAGCTTCTGAAACGCTTTATCTCGTTTCTTGAATTATATCTCAGTGCGTGCCTTGGGGGTACCCTCCAAAATCATCGTGTGGCAACCTCGTAACAAAAGGCTATACCTGAATAAGCTGCACATAGTTCTCACAAACCGCCATCCATTACGCTCACCGCTGTTTCGATAGCGTGTGCACGTCGCCATGCGAAGACTGACGACTGCGGCAATTCGAAGGCGTGCGCATTTGTTCCATGAAGAAATCGGAAAGCGGGGCATAGTCGTTCTTTCTCCGTTGTCCTCGCACTGCGCAGTTTTTGTAATGTCCTGTAAGCATCGACCAGCCCGGGCGTCATAGCGTCCCTGTGGCTCTTCTAACAATGTAAGCCTCAAGAAAGCATTTCTATGTGCAGGCTGGATGTAGACTGCACGCGACCGGAAAATTGGCACAAATAACATGCATGACATCAGCAACCCGACATTCAATACTTCTGTGCATCCGCGGCAAGGTCATGTGCAAGCTATACCTCATAGCGCTGAGCGCACAAAGAGAGCACGGTACTTTTGGCAGTACCGGGACACATAAATACAGGTCAAAGGCATCATCCTGGCTGCTTTCCTGTCAATATACAGCTCTGTCCTACAAAGAGAAGCGCAATCGCAATTCCGAAACCCTTGGTGACCTACGAGTAACGGGCACCATGCATGGGCGATTCCTTCCGGTGTATTCGCAGCAGCGCATCGACCACTACCGCTTCCAATGCGGTGTCTCGCAACCGCTGTAAACATTGCGACTAAATGTCTCTCCGTCGACGGTCCAGGTGGAAGGCTTCAAGCGTCGGCGGCAAACTTGACCTTGCAGCGAGTGAGGCCTTCTTCCATCGTGCTCTCTTCGTGGCATATCCTCCCAGCTGCCAGCCCTCTTATTTTTGTCTTGTTTACCCTGGCAGCCGCAACCCCCTTCCTGCCGGTAGCCGGCTCCCACTTTGTCATTTCCTCTTCCACAGTTCCACGGTGGGGAAGATTTGTGCGAAAATAACTCTCCTCGGCGGTAATCGCGCGGCCGGTTATTTACCTTGGCCGCGCGAGCGGCGTCCGACCGGCCATGGCCTTCGGCTTACACTGCGCGAGTACGGGAGACGACGCTGCACAGCGGAGGTGCGTGCCTACAGCTGGGATTCGTCCTAAAATAAATGACGCCGTCCGCGAGGCTCTCTGTACGTGTCTCTGCCCACATACTTCCGAGCCCGTCGAAGCAAATATGCTTCAAATTATGCCCACACACGCTTTAATATCATTTTAGATTGCCCGAAGAAACGTGGCTCATGCTCAAACATGTCACCAACTCAAAAACAATACAGTTCCTTACAAGCAAGGATGCGCTGGTACAAGATTGGACGTACCTCACATGAATGGCAGGCAGGGTACGAGGAGGGCTGCCGACTGAGCTTCTGCATGTGTGCTTTCCATGATCAATAAATGTCAAAACTGGTTTCCTCGATGCAGAGGCCCGAAGAGAGTTTCCGGCTTAACATAACGGAAGGTGAAGTTATATACGCTATTGTTAGCAGACCGATATCACCAAGCACATTCAGCTAACCACAGCACTGGCACGCCAGAATAGCCGATAACTGACAACTTTCTGCAGCTATTCGAAATTTACCTTGAGGCCACAGCTCCGAGCTGAAACTATGAATGTTCGGTGTTTCGGAGCCCTGACATAAGCTCTTTGGTTCTGAAACTTCACAGCCGCTTGTGTGTGCGTGCGTGCACTCAAATGAGAAAGTAAGATGAGAAATGCGAACAAAGTATAAGCCTAGTGAATGCTTAAAAGCAGGAAAAACACTCCACAGAGCCGAAGTGTTCTCCTGGGTGGCTTAGCCTTGCACTAATTCTGTCGGCAATCGCTCCACCGTAACGACGCTTATTAGTTGTCAGTTTTCACATAAGACCTAATGTAAATACATCACCGCGCGCGCGCGCACGCACGCACGCACGCACGCACACACACACACACACACGCACGCACGCACGCACGCACGCACACACACACACGCACGCGCACACACACACACACACACACGCACGCACACACACACGCACACGCACGCACACACACACACACACACACACACACACACACACACACACACACACACACACACACACACACACACACACACACAATGGTCGTTAAGTGTTGCTGTCACCACTTCAAATTTTGAAGCAGTTAAAAAAAAAAAAAGCCTCAAGCCGCTCTTCCTGCGTGACCGGTTTTCGTGCTAGTAAACAATGTCTTGAAGTGTAGCGTACGTGGCACTCCTGCTCTCTTGAGGCAAGCAAGAAGTAGACACCTCCAAGTATAAGCTGAGCACTTCAGCCATCTGTGCCTTAATCCCGGACATTATTTTCTTAGTGTCACTATACGGTGGAGCAGTTGCTGACAGATTCCCGTAAGCTAATCAAAAACCGCAACTTCTCAGCCACCGAGCACGTCACGCGATGCACACAGTGGTAAGGTTGCCAAACACGTCTTTTGCATTTACGCTGAGGTGCGAGTAGAACCTGTGTGATTACGGTGCAACAGAGGGGCTTGAGGTCTCTCTATTACTTTGGTTACACAAGGTTGACTGGGTGGGCACCGCACAGGTCGAGGAGCACTGTTCCCTAGAAGAATAGTACACCCATGTGCGATCAATATAATTAATGAATTTTTTGCGCTGAGGTACTGGATCATCCACTTCTAGCTATAACATGGTCACTGCTTTCAAAGCAACGTTGCTTTCTGTACACAGGCACATATCCAAGCAAAGCAATACAAGTAGAGAGGGGCACGGAGGTGGTGCTTCGCATGACCCGTCAGCGCTAGTGTGTGGCTGGGTCGGACGCAATGTTGGTTTGAAAGCAGTGGCAGCGTTATAGCTAGAAGTTTATGCCGCATTGTGAGGTGCTCCGGAACGGAACACGTGGGCTCATTTTTAACGAGAACACCAGAATCTGGACTCAGCGGCATTATTTTCCCGCAGCCAAAATGGCGGCCAGGATCGAGCCCTTCACCTCATGCCCATAGTAGCACAGCCAAGGGTCAGAAACTCCGGCTAGTTTCAGTTGCAACTAGTTAAGCGCACCATGGCGACTGACGGAAACTGATGGAAACTGATGTTCCCCTTCCTCCAACAAAAAAGGAGAGTACTCCTTTTTTGCCGGTGGTGGTTAGAATCGTGCTCGAAGACGAAGTTTCTTTACAACGCTTCCCTGTCTTTACTCCGGCCGCTATGAAATGAATGGCAGCTATAGCGTACTTCTTTGTTGTGTACTTCTTTTGCTGCTGTGCTTTCACGTGTGTAACAATCTTTTTGCGGCATATGCGTTTATTATTTGTGTTAGGTTGTATTTGTCTACATTGATAATGTATTATTTCACTAGTCTGTGAAACTTTGCTTGGGTGCCGAGGCCTCGTCAGGTTTTTCAACCTTTTGCCTCGGCTGCCCCTTTCTGTAGAAAGAAAAGAAATAAAGAAAAAAAAATGGGGGACAATGAGCTTCTATGGAAGTTTCCTGCCCCTAACACAGCGCCATAGCAAAAGCACTATCGTGGCACGTATATGTATACTTACAACTGTCCCACGTGCTAGTTTTGGAGAGATTTGCTTGCAAATGGCTTTTGTTTTTGTTTTTTTGCGCATGGGGAGACCCACCTTCGACTGCTCCAGACTGAGAAGGAAGAGAAGGGGGGGGGGGGGGGGGGGGGGCATTTTGTGTTCCTAGAACTCGACGGAAAATCCGGAGAAAATTGAGCGGAAGTTGCGACGCTACCGGCAGTGCAGATATTCGTCCAGTCGAACGCCTATTAACACTTTTTTATTATCATTTTTTTTTATTTTAGGATCTCCCGCTGCTCCTCAGCAGGAAATGGGAGTTTCCATGCATCCGCGCCACGAAAGAACGCTACACCAAAGCAAAACAGCTCTTTCGTGGAGGCGATTATACCGTATATTAATAACATAGAAGATATTTACTCGTTAAAGTCGACGTATGCAACCAATTATAATCGCACGCAGAGAAGGTTTCAGTTTTTTCCATCATTGAAGGCCGTAGTCGCCCGCCCTCAAATTTATAATAATCGCGCCATTTTTTTCTTTCTTTCTTTTTTTTTTTTTTTTTAGGTAGAGACACTGCTGTTCGTTCTAAACGCTCGTTTCTCCGTGTTCCGAAGGGTTGCATTGCGCATGGCCTGCCCATTTTCAAATGAACATGATCGTACATCCTGGCCGAAACAAGATCGTGTCCATGCCGTTCCTGCAAATATCTCCTAGTGCGTTATTCTGACACGCTCCGTGGTGGAAAACGTTCGCCGTCCAGCGCAGTGCCATTTTTCCATCTGCCATCCGTCGCAGTGTGGAGAAAAGGAAATTCCCATCTCCAGCTGTAAGGGAGAGGAGGAGAGGCCGGATGATGGCTGTCACTGAAAGACTTGGAAAATAAAAATACTAAAAATAACTTAGCAAAATTTAGAACAAAAAAAAAAGGACTAGATCAAACCAACCCTAAAGCACTTTAATAATGAAATGTGATAATTAAGTGCTCCGTAATTATGTGTCTTTTATTACTAGATAGGTTCGAACTGTTCACGGGAAAGCAACGCCGGTGGAGATTCGCTGCGCGAGCGAGTTTCTGCGACCAGCTTCGTGCACGAACGCTTGGCCATCTTTTCAGGGACGAAAGGCGAGAGTTTTAAGCGTCGGTATCGGCCGACGCAACGGTAAAAATGCGCAGTGACCGATTACCGCGACAGCAATAGTTACTCCCTATTCTGCTCATTGTCGGACAAAGTGCGCGTCACAGATCGTGCAAACATGTCATCGCGGAAATCGCACGCTATCAGTGCCTCAGGGTTGCATCACGCCGTCCGCCTTCCTGTGTAGCTGCGGAGTTCGCTGCTGAATCCAAGGTTGGTTGGGCCTTCCAAAGGTAGTAATATTGGTCGGTAGAATAGTGTCACTGACAGCAAAAGAGTGAAGCCTCCCTCCAACAGCAAGGCGGCTTCTTCGTAACAGCTGCGCGCAGTCTGCGCCCGCATAAGCCGAAAGGAGGCGGCGTCAGAGGCAAAGGGAAGCCGTGGGTGCCACGAAGTTTTCTGGCGATTCTGGGACAGCCCGGTGTTCGGCTGCAGTTGCACTGTCTGTGATCGTCCATGGTTCAGCATGAGTATATAGCCTCTATAGCATGAAGCTTAAAGCATTACCATCGGCTGGCTACTCACAGCTGTGACATATGCGCCGGGGACATATTTAAGAGGGGAGAGGGAACCCCCTCCCCCCACCCGCTCTGCTTCCAAGGGAAAACTTTCACTAGGAAAAACACGCTGAAGCTCTCTCTTTTTTTTTTTTTTCTTTTTTTAGGACCCATGAAATACATGGTTCGAACAGAATCCCCCTTCCTCCAACCACTCCCTCCAAGAATGGCCCATAAATCCGCGCTTGATATGCGCCAGCTGTCGTTCAATTTCAAATCACACTGATTAAGTAAGGCATGGTACTGTAATTGACGCTGTCAAGAATGCTAAATATTGAAAAATAACGTTAGATTGCCGTAATTAGCCGCTTTAGAGTCAATTACTATTGTTTGTGACAGTGGCTATTATTTTATTAGTTATTCACTTTCTGCCTTCCAAAATGATCATCGCCATACATGGCAGTAATTGAATTACAGTAATGAAATTACTGTAGTTTCATTACTTTTCACGGTAATGCGTAGTGTAATTAACTACTTTGATAGTCTAGTAGTTTAGTAACGTAATTAATTACTTCATGGCAGTAATTTAGCAGCAAAAGTAATTATTTTTTAGAAACTACATTTACTGAGTGCACATGCTGTTCTTTAAACATCAAGGTTCTTTCAACACTGAAGCTGGCTGTTCACAAGCGCTGCGTTCTCGCTGCCGTGTACAATGCGTGTTGAAAAACACGTGACGGAAAACTGGCACCCGCATGCGTTTCTTTCTATTTTCTAAATTTCGAAGGTTAATGTAATGAAAGGCTTCCCTTTCCTAAAGATGTGTCCCTCCTCCTCCCTCCCAACGTCATGTTTCTATCAGATCATGTAAAAAACACCGCCTCAGCCCTCTTGGGAGAGTGCCACGCTGCGCTTTCGTACAAATGACTGTTTCTGCCGCGATGTGTTAAAGATAGGCACACGTTGGTTGGTTGGTTGGTTGGTTGGTTGGTTGGTTGGTTGGTTGGTTGGTTGGTTGGTTGGTTGGTTCATAGGAAGGGAAAGGCGCAGTATCTGTCACACTTGCTCTGTGGACACCTGAACCGCGCCGTAAGGGAAGGGATGAAGGTGGGAGTGAAAGTGGATAGAGAGAAAGGGGGGCCGTAGTGGAGGGCTACGGAGTAATTTCGACCACCTTCGTTGTCCGTGTGCTGTGCGATGTCAGCGCACGTTAAAGATCCCCAGGTGGTCGAAATTACTCCGTAGCCCTCCACTACGGCCCCCCTTTCTCTCTATCCACTTTCACTCCCACCTTCATCCCTTCCCTTACGGCGCGGTTCAGGTGTCCACAGAGCAAGTGTGACAGATACTGCGCCTTTCCCTTCCTATGAACCAACCAACCAACCAACGTGTGCCTATCTTTAACACATCGCGGAAAAAGTGCGTGCAGGCCCATCGCAAATTAGGACCGAACTTTCTGTTTAGTGTAGCCGTATTTTTACACTGTGCGTGTTAGGTACTAGGAGGTTACACTGTGTTTACGGAGAGGTGACTTCTATATCGACAGACTATGCCTCACTCATCGACCGCTACTTCTTCGCTGCCGATTGGTCTCGGTCGGTAGTATACTCGTCATCAGCCGCTGGAAAAGCGTTTTGAGGACAGACTGGGAGTGTGTAAATTGAGAAGAGAACAGTTTGGTTTCGTCAGTGTGTTTGTGTATTTTTCTCTATCCAAAGCGCCGGCCGCCCTGAGCGTGAATTATTGGCCAGGCGTTTATAAGAAGAAGCCGAACTCGAAAGCTTCCCGCGGGGCGAAGCAAAGGCGACGCAAAATAAACCGCAAGTCAGCGTCGTGTGTGTATATGGGCGGTAGTTTATGGAGGGGAGCGAGGCCAGATTCTGTCAGCGTTTCTGGCACTAGTCCACAAGGGGGTCGCCAAGAAACCGGAGAGACAAGGCAGCAGCAGTACACGAGAGAAAAGCATTACACCATGGGAACGGCTTCGCCGGTCTTCTTGATCGAGGGATGAACTGTGCATGCTTTGCTTGTATGCATGTACAGTGTACGTTCTTGATGGACTCAGCCAGTTATTTGTTTCGACGTTTCGTTCACAGTATTTTGTATTTTCTTTTTTTTTTTTTTTTACAATTTTTGACGCGGTTGTCAGGATGGCTGACGTAGGCTACAAGCGTGATTCCCGTTTATTTATTTATTTTTTTCTGTATCCTTAGTTATCCTACTCCAATAGCCTACGGAAGTCTCGTTTGCGGATCAATTATTGCAGTTCTCAAGTAGTTTCCAACGAGCGCTGCAGAAGCGCATCGGGCTCCTTCCATTCGCTCGGTTCCACGGAAACGCATCAAATTAAAGCAGCTACGTCATTCGCTTCTTTCGCTTTTTTTTTTTTTTTTTGCACCCACGCCAAACATTTCTCTCCACCGCGGGGGCTCAATGGTTATGGCGTTCGACTACTGGAAGCAGATACGCGGGTTTGATCCCGGCCTCGGCGGCGGCGAAAAGCAAGGCGCCCGTGTGCTGTGTGATGTCAGTGCACATTAAAGATCACCAGGTGGTCGAAATTTCCGGAGTCCTCCACTACGCCGTCTCTCAGTTCGCTTTGGGACGCCTTTGGGACTATACAAACCAAATTTTGTTGGCATTTTTCTTTTTTTAATGATGCGTAAGACATTCCTGTATATGGATCACCACGCGATTTTTGTCTACGACTGCTAAGTAATTTGTAATTTCATTTTCTTTTCTCGCCAGTTTTGGTTTCAGCAGTCGAGAGGTGGCTGTGACGTCAAATCAAGTCTAGGTCACGCGCTACATGATCGCGCTACAGCGTTATAAACGCTGACTCTCCACCTTTTGTGTCATAGTTGTCTCTTCGTCACATGGAGAAAAAAAAAGAACACTACTTTGCATCGATTAGCTCGCGCGTCCCCTCACCGTACCGCAAGCGCATATTGAGCCACCACAGTTCCTCTGCATGCCCCGCCATTTCACTGCACCGTGCAGTGAACAGATTGGTCATTCGTCGACGGGCGTAGCTCCACTACTGAAATGCCTGCCGGAAATTGAAGAGCTTTTGTTTTTTTAAAGAAGCCCACACAATCTGAGAAAAACGCGAAATAGTTTGTTATCCGCATTAACCGTGCATTCTAAACAAAAAGTTAGCTGGGGTTTAGCTTTAGTTAAACCCGGTAGGTTGCGTAAGCAAAGCCGACATAGCTTCTCTTTCTTCTTCTTCTTTTCTCTTTGTTTTTCCTCTTCTTCTTTCTCTTCTTCCTCCTCTTCTTTTTTCTCCTTCTTCTTCTCTAAAGGTCAAAGGTCTAACGTGACTACCGGCCTCGTTTACGCGACGGGCTGAAACCTCGCGTAGTATTGCTTACGCAATAAAATAACTCTACGAGGGAGTAAAAAGAGAGTAACATGTCCTCTAGCGCACTCTCTATCAAAGCCAGGCTATGCTGCCCAACCCACGGAGTATGTTTTCATCGCTCAGAATGCGAAATATTCATGATCAGCAAATGAAGCAATTTAATCTTCAAAGCACGCGCAGCTGTAGCAGTTACCAAGATCTTAGCCGATGTTTCAATTGCTCATGACAGTACCTTTAGTGTCAGGATTAAATGTCTTCTGCGTTTGCTAATTACTTGGTGTAATTAGCAACTGCAGAAAACAATTATTCGTGACGCTAAAACTCACTGAAAGACTATTGCCGCTGGAGCATTCATCCGAATGACAACTATCAAGAGTGAATAAATATACGTGGTATAAGCAGCATGAAAGAAAAAAGCAAATAGTTATCCCTCCCGAGTGACATATTTACTTCTGCGTGAAGCATAAAAACAAAATAGATGGAAGGTTTGGTTTATGCATGGGGTTTAACGTTCCAAAGCAACTTAAGCTATGAAGGACGCCGCAGTGAAGGACGTGGGATAGTTTAAGCCACCCGATTTTTTTTTTCGTACGCAAACATCGCACAGTACCCGGGCGCCTTGCGTTTTGGTCTCCATCGAAATTCTGTCGGCTTAGTAGTCAAACGCCCTAACTCTGAGCCGCCACGGCGGGATATCATGCACCTATATATAGAGGACTGCTTAAAATAAAACAGTGGATATGCACGCTTGCATGTGCCGTGTTCTCATTGGCTGGTCGCTAGCATGGTGTTCTTCCTTTATTAGAAATCCACAGTTCGTTCCCTTTATAGCAATAGCGATAGCCCCTCCGATCTGGAATGTGTCAGAGCGCGGGGAAAGAAGCAACAAAAGGAGCGAGTTTCACAGCAGCGATAAAGCACTCTATGATTCAATGACGCGAGCACGCCCACCAAGCTCAATTAAAGGGCAGTTTTAAGATACCGAAGATCTAATAGCGTAGACGTATTCCCTGTTAACATACTACCAGCTGCACATACGCAATGAGCATGCGCTGTAAGCACTCGACTGGTCATGTGTACTCTGCACTCGTAAACATTGCCCTAATTACGAGCCGCCGGTGCGTCCCTGTACGAACCAAGAGTTGCGTGAATCGGGGCCAGAAAACCAGCAAAGGAGAATGAACGACAGAGCGAAAAAAGGACGCACTAATAAGAGGGAACGCCGTCAAGACCGACGCGACCTGCCCGCGGTTCGTCTGCCGCAAAGCGGGATTCCTCTGCGCGTGACGCGCTGCTGACGCGCATGCATGCACCCGAGTACCGCGGACGTCACTGTATACGTTCCAGCGTAGGCGGCACTTATTTTTCTTGGAGCGCGTCCTGTACCGTTGCGATCGCGGCGTTCCTGCGTCGAGGAAGCGCGCGAGGCCAGTTAACGTCCTGTCACGTAGCCAACCAATATGGCGGCGTTTGGACACTTTTGTTTGTTGTCACCATGTATGTTGTCACTCAAGCGCGGGTCGTCGTTTTCCCCTCCTCCCTCTCCTCGCCGTTCGGCGCTGCGTTCGAGAGCGAAGGGAATGCAACGAACGGAAAGCGAGGACGCCCGAGCTACGGCATCTGTCACGGCTGCAGAGTTCTCTAATTTGGTGCATTAGTTGGGAGAGGGAGTTCACTGCAGCATGCGACGATACCTGTGGGTACCGCTTGTGAGGACAGAGTGGCGAGCATCGTGATGGCTGCACAACCTTGCCATTGGCATGCGTATAGCTGCTTGCATTCGCAGGCGGCACGTTTGAGGAAAAAAATGTCTAGCGGAAACTAGCGGAAACAACGTTGCAGGGCCGATCATCGTTTCGGTTCACGCACAGAGTGCCGATCATTTGCAACAACTGTGGTGGCTTTGGGGAGTTTTTCCTAAACTTCTTTCTCCAGGAGCACACATTCTCTTCGCGTACCGACAAACTTCCCCATTGCTTCCATGTGGTGGAAATGAGCACGCGGACACGACGCAGTGTGCTCTTCGCAATAGAAACTCCGCATGATGTTCCGAATCGCTGCTGTGGACCGAATCAAGAGCAAACGGAATGGGTGATATATGAAGAATGTTCAAAGCAGCGTAGTAGTATCTCGACGAAGGCTATACATTACGCGAAGGCAAACATTACTCGCGCTAACATTTCCATCTAAATAACGCTTTTCATTATTTCTCTCGCTTTGAAAGGAAGTGGTCGACCGTACCTCCGTTCCTTCTCAGTTCCGTGTTTTGCAACGCGCAGTAGTGGATGGAGCGCATAGCCTGCCGTAGTCCTCTTAATAAATGCATTGCGCGAAAGTCTCCCGTAAGCAGCTGCAGGCTCCCAGGTGCTGGAGACCGCCCACGTGCAGCGAATGCGTTCGAGCTCACCTAATCGAGGCTTGTGAAGGCCAGCTGGACGAGCGACGCTGACGGGCGAAAAAAAAGCGAGCCACCAGAAAAAAAAGAAACAGAAAAAAGAAGTAGTTTGTGATCAGGTGCTTATCTGAATGTGTCGCGACATGATGTTGTTTCATAAAAAAAAAAACATACTCATAACCAGAACTGCTGATGTTGTTCGCACAAATGTGCCTACAGGGAGAGAAATGGTTGAGACCAGCTCACCATTGCAATGCGTTCGACTGGCTCACCGGCCAGACCTCAGCCTAGCTGCACTGAGTAAACTCTGGACACGCGGGACTCGGAGCCAAAAGATAGAGCACCGTGATGCCCTGCAAGATTGAGGAGGAAGGAGCCTTGCCACAAGGACTCGCCATTTGTCGCATATAACACGGGGCTTTTTCAACGGGGCCAAAATCCCCCTCGGTGACGCGGCACCCGGACCGAGCCAAGAGCCGGGGACTGAGCCCGCAGCCCCTGGCCGTTGATCTGTTCGCGTCTTGTTCCGACCGAACTCTTGGCCGACGCCTCATTCCGTGCTCCATCTCGAGTCAACTTGAATGCTGTAGTGCAGAGATGACCGAGTTTGTGTAGCGCTCCTACTCGTGAGCGTGAAACGTGAGCTCCGTGAGAGTCGATCTAGTCTCGGTTTTGAGGGGCGTTCTTGCAAGCGCCAAGTCACGATAACCTTATTGAGCCTCTCCTTCTCAGTAAAGTCCCTAGCATCATCTCCGTTCGTCTTGTTAAGTAATTTTCATGGTCGGCTGACAACAACACACACACACACACACACACACACACACACACACACACACACACACACACACACACACACACACACACACACACACACACACACACACACACACACACACACACACACACACACACACACACACACACGCACACACACACACACACACACACACACGCACACACACACACGCACACACGCACACACACACACACACACACGCACGCACGCACGCACACGCACACGCGCACACACACACACACACATGAAAATTTATATATATATATACAGACAGAGACACAGACAAACACATAAGCGCACACACACGCACGCACGCGCACACAAAGGAATAGGCCAAGTAGGCGGGACAGGAGAAATGAACTCGGTGCAGATGATAAATTCGTTACAATGTCTAACTTCTCGTATGCGCCTCAACCGAACCGCGATGGTAGATGCGAATGATGGGAGTAAAATATGTAGGCAAGAGGCACCGTATTGGAGAGCCTCGGATTAATTGCGTTCACCTGTCACCGACATCGCATGGCATGTGGGCACCCTTTGCGTTTCACCTGTGTCGGGCCTGTCGCGGCCGAAGTTCGATTCCGCGACCGTGAGCTCAACGGCCGAACGCTGAGCCAGTGAGCCATCTCAACGGTCATAAAGGATGTGTTACACGATAGAAACCGAAGAGAGAGAGAAACGCGAATTATTCTGGCGTAGGGGTGCCCTGTTACACGACCACGCACCGTGGCATCCACTCGACAGTCCGGACAAAGCCGCATAAGGTGTTGTCGCTCACACACTTTGCATATCCAGTGCGCGATTTCCTTTCGTACGCTTATGGGTATGTTATTTTTGTCCGCAATATTATACTTTTTTAGGCAACTTGCTTTATATGATTCCTATGAATGCCCTTAACAAAAACGAACCTATCAGTCTGTGATGCGTCTGACAGCGAAACCGATGACGTCGTTATCAGAGCATATAATCTTCACCCCTTCTATCTGGACATGGCATGCCCCACCGGAATTCGTATTAGGGTCCAATTAAAAGGTCCTTTATTGACCGCCCTCTTTCACAAGCTTCCGTTCAATGTTTCCCTTAGTAATATCACCTTTATCGCCTATTTTTTCGTTCGTGAACGACTGACACCATGTAGATACTTAGTGCTTTCGCAACGTCCTCTATTTTACTCCCATCACCACAGCTGAACAGTGAAGAACCGTTAACACTTCGCGAACCACGAAGCGAGTTTGCGTCATTATATTTAATTGCAGGGGCTGACCTGTGATACGATGCGTGGCACTGAGGAAATTACATCATGCTGTCATTGGAACGCACCGGGGGGTACGGGTTAAGCAAGAAGATTAAATATCACACACACAATTTGCGCCGTAATTTTCTCACAATTACGCGCGTCACCAAATCTTTTCCCACGCGATTTATCGCCAGCCACGAGCACCCGGCTATTTGTTCTCGAAAGTACAACAAAGTAGCAAGTTGCTGTCGATGGCTGCGAAGCGAGAGAGGCTTACTGCGCTAAAATACAGACGCAGCTCAAAAAGAAAGGGCGTTCTCACGCTCTCGAGTAACTTTATTGGGATGACATATATTTGCATTGCTCTGGTGTCCCATTAAAGTTAGAGTATGCACATGTCCTGTTCCTTTCGGGACTACTCTGGCTTTTGGAGCAGTAGCGTTCTTTCAGTCGTAGAAAGCAAAGTGAATTTCTTATATTTACTGCAGTAAGCCAGCTATTGCCTAGCACGGGCAGTGAGATTATGGTATTAGCGGAGAGCATTCGGCACGCTGAATGCATACAGGTTTCATTTCCTCCGAAGGGTGATCTTCTCTTTTCTCTAGTCCACTGAAACAGTATAGATGAACTAACTTGAACAGTTTTTAAAAATTAACTCAGCGCAAAGAAATCTGACACGAGAAGAAGTCAACACGCAAGGCGGGAAGGCGCTGACCGGTGCGGGACGGGACCAGTGTTTCTCGTGTCCGGTTTCTTTGCGCTGTGTTAATTTTTAAAACTATGAACCAACTAGCCCAGGGCTAAGATCCTTTCACAGCCCAACACTGCGTCCGGCCAAATGGATGCACTCCTAACCCGCAGTTTCCCGCATCTTCGCTATAGCAGCTGTACCATGTTGATATGGAGTTCCCAAAGGATGCGTGCCTAGAAAACAGCCAGTGCTCGCTTCGTTTCGTAGTTGCTAACATGTTGTACTTCTGGCATTAGCCGCACTGTCCTGTTGTTCATGTTGACTCGCTTGTTACTTGGAAACAAAACGCACTTCTCAAGGACCCCAGCTGACCTGAAGGCCTTCCAGCTTACTGTCCTGCAGGACATCCGCAGAGGTCTAACAGAAAAGACAGCACGCTCCCCCGGTAACTCCGGTATACAAACAAAGGGCGAGAATTCGTGACTCAACAGGGACGATAACCGTGGCCTCTTCTAAGAATGCATCTTCGGGGCCGGCGCACACCCGAGCGTCCGCTCCTCGTGCAACAGGGACATTCATGGCGGAGGAAGACGGCAGAGAGGGGGGGGGAGGGGTCGGAAGGGGGGCGACATCGGCGTCCGTCCTCGTTTCGAATCGTCCGCGCCACTCTGTATATATAGTCGCATGTTCCGGTCGCGCGCTCGCGCCTGCGCCGCCACAGAGGCAGGCGCATCTTCTGGCCGATGCTTCAGCGCGCAGATCGCTGGCGCGGAGGGCCGAGCGAAAGCCATTAAGGCCAAGGCCTTCGCTACGAGCACTGCACTCGGCAGACGACGACAGAGCTGGCGGCTATAAGCGGCTGTCCCGCAGGCTTCCAGCTCGCTTTTAATGTCCGCTCCATCGCCCCCTTGACATCACCCACCGCAGGGCGCATTCCTGTACATGGCCCGGTGTGGTCCCGAGGAAGCAGGGCACCGCCTCGTTTTGACCGGGGGACGGCGAAACAAGACAACGTATCGCGCAGAATGAGGTAAAGAAGCAGGCCCTGCATCTGCTGCTATATATTGCTTTTTTTTTTTTTTTTGCCATGGGTCTCTGGATGGATGGCGTAGTAGCCGTTACTCTTCCACCAGCGCAGTATACTTCAAGGGGGCCCCGCTGCTTTTGGGCTCTTCAATTTTGACAAGGTCTCTGCCTGAAAGACATTCGCTGAGAAATACGAGAATACGAAGGAACTGGCCGTTACCTTATGAACGTAGATATTTGTGGTGAGGACATTCGCTGCATTCGGCGGTCAGAATACGTAATCCAGACATTTCTGCCCATAAAGTGCTATGCGCACAAAGTGAAGTTGAGAGCGCCAAGGCAACGCAAATTTCTCACCATATTTAATGAAAAAATATCTAACCTACACGCTTTCTGTTTTTCGTGTCTGGTATCAGGTGCCAATACCGGAAATCACTCAGCCTCTAAGGGTGAAAGGACATTAGTGAAGAAGGTATTCGAGGTTACAAAAGATACCTGTGTTTCTGAGATTTCCACCAGTTCATTGCTTAGCCCGAGCACTGCAATGCTTCAGAGTCTTTATGCGACTGTGCAGGCAGTTTTCAGCCGAGGAAGAAAATTATCAGTTGAGAAGGTTTGCCATTCTTGTGAACGGACAAGCTTGTCCATGAAAAACATCTGCAAAAGGGCACTAACTACTAACTGGACGAACATCATACAGGTCTTATTGTGACCTCCCTAAAATTGAATGGCTTTATTACTGTATGCCCGGTATTGCTTCATCGCAATACCGTGCATACATCGCCAGCGAACAACCGAAGCCATGCATGGCAAAGCAGTCATCTCCTGTCCTCATGCCCCCATTCTGCAAGACAGCCGTGTAATGCATGAACTGCAACTCTAGGCTTGTAAGGACGGCGCGGACGAGATCATGACAGCGGTTCGCTACAAGTGTACCCTTTCTGTCACCTGGCGAACTCACGCGTAGTGAGTTGAAGCCTGCAGCGAAACCGGCAGCAGGGGAGAGTGAACAGTCGCCCTGGATATGCCGAATACGCGGAGAAATGGAACCATGCATGGGACATGCGGCAACCTGGCTGACCGCGCCTACGAGCTTAGAACTTCGCTGTTCGCACTATGTGCTTCCTGTAACTTGGCCCGGCGCATCAGGCCCTTCGAGTGTATCGGTCGTTTCTTTTGCGAGATGCCAAATCCTAATGTATCTGTCCCACTCTTGCATGATACCACATCTCTAAGTCTATGGCGACGTCCCTTTTATTTCGAAGACCCCAAAAAGGTGCTTGGTATTTCAGAGACTCAGGAACACCTGCAACTGTTTCGTCCTTCAAGCTGCACATACCGCGTACACCAGCATTATACGTAAAGACGCATAGATCACTCCTATATAATTCAGATACCTTAAGTTCCGTGAACAAAGACACACAAGACAGGGTACAGGACGTCTGAGGATAATGCCTGAGTGAGCATGAGAGAGTAAAGAATGTGCTAATGGAAAACTTTGCGATTGTGCTCCCCGACGTGATGATGATGATGATAAAAAAAGCGTTTAGTGCACCGGGTTGACACTTTGGCTTAAGTGGGGAACAGGGAAAGAGGAACGGGGAGGGTGCTGACGCGGATGCGAGAATATACAGGAGGCAAAGCATACCAGAATGGCGTGCGAAATCGAACGGCGCCATTAAAATATCTCTCGCGTCCACCCGCGGTCCGATCCAATCATCAAGGTTGGTTATCAAGGTGCGGAACTTCTCGAAGGTAGGGCAGTTCCAGTGGAGGTGTCGTACAGGGGGACGAACATCAGTTCTGCAGGCCGGGCAGGTTAGGTCAGAAGGCAAGCGACTCGCTCTTGTGATGTGGCGTTAATGTGTAAAAACGCGCTTCTTGTAGTACCGAAGAGCTTATTGCCAGAGCCTCAAATACGCACCAATGTAGACAAGGATATATCTGTAAAAAAAATACTAATTTGGATGCTTGGTTTTGTGGGGTTTAACGTCCCAAAGCGACTCGGGCTATGAGAGACGCCGTAGTGGAGGACTCCGGAAATTTCGACCACCTGGGGTTCTTTAACGTGCACTGAATTTGGATGCTGCATGAGCTTCTGTGGAAGTCATAGAAAGTTGGTTCGACTGCAGTGGGTGCGGCGCACAGCCACGTGTCAGGATGACAGCACCGAAACCTCTCAGCCTCGCCCATGGCTCTCCTTGAAGGATGAAGGACTCTGTGCATGCACGATAGGGTCCCCCTATTCTAAAACTCCCTATCAGTGAACGAAACGTGGTTTCGGCTCCAGCGACACTGGGCGCTACGAAGCGGGCAGGTTAACGTTGCTTGCGCAACGCCAAAAGGGACGCTCGAGTTCGCCAACAAGGGAAGTAGCTCGAGGCCTCACTACCAGTGCACAGCTTAATGCGGGGCAGTCGAGCAGGCCCGCCTTCTTCGAAACCATTCCGGATGCTCGCGGACACGGTGCTTCGCCCGATGTCTCTGTAGCTACCAAGACTGCTTCGCATCATCGCGAATGAAGACGCCACGGCGAGGAATGCGGACAGGGACTGTCATGCGCATTGGTAGGGGGAGAGAGCGTGCAGAGGGTGGAGGGGGGGGGGGGACGCGCCGGTATGCGGCAAAAACAAGAAACCGCGGAGGCAGCCCGGCAGCCCGGCAGCCGGCGATTCGCAACAGCTACGCTCGCGTTCCGGCCCGCGTCGTCGTCTTTGTGACCAGACGCGCATGGCGGGGGCTGGAGCAACGCCATGCCCCCCCTTCCCATCTTGAGCTGCTGCTGCTGCTGTTGCCGGCCGCCGGCTGGTCTGGAAGCCGTCCCCTCCTTCCGCCGCCCACGCGCACACCCGCCGCCTACTCCCCCCTCCACAAGACTGCGGCTGCCCTCTTGGCGTCGGGAAGCACTTTGGCGGGCGTCGCTTTTGCTTTGTGCATTGCGTGTGTCGCTGCGCGATGGGCATCCATTTTGTGTAACACTTGTTAGACGCCCCCACGTGGGTCGAAGTTATGCGCCGGGCCTATTTATGTTCTTTATTGATTGCGTCTATGCTATTTTGTTTGTGTTTATTTTGTAGTAACAGCTTCTGCAGCTGAAAGAAATTAAGATTTGTAGTAGCAACGCACTTTCAGAGTAGAAATCAGCTGCTGATATAGTGAGTTTAATATTTAGAATATTGTATCATATTCTACCTATTAAGCTGTTCGACAGGGAGAATTCGAATCCTTTGACCGACACTTTGAATTCTGAAAGGCGCACGAAAATCCCGCAGCTCTCTGCAATGAACTCATTTGGCCTGTGCTGTAGCTTTGTTGCCCGTTAGTACAACGTGGAAGAACTGGGGCACAATGACGTCCGGATAGTGCGGCAAGCGGTAGCACGATGCAGTTTCGTGATAAGACCGTAGGTCATATTCACTTTATTAAGTTCCAGTGACCTCAGGCGCTTACAGATAGACGACCGGCTACAACAATGCCAACACTAATTTCGCCAACGATAATTGGTCGATAGGAAAGGCCGTGGTATTGACCGCATCGCACACTGGTGAAAGGTTCATCTGTTGTCACTCCGCAGCATTGTGCGAAACTATGAACAGTCTCTATGAAATCGGTTGCCCCTATGGAGAGCAGCGGTCGTAGCTCGCTCACTTTCGGTAGGTGATTAAAAGGTTCTTTCGGACTCCTGTCGGCTAGAAGGCACCGTCACACACGACCGTCGCCTTCAACAACGTCAAAGGAAGGGACTGCATGTAGCGAGAGGTTCCAAAACCAGCTATGAGCACCCTGCAGCGCTCGTATGTAAATTCAGCGGAGCGAGTAATAGCGTCTAGCTTTTTTTTTCTCCCTCTCAGAGATGCTCCCCCGCACGTCAACCGCCTCGATATTACGCCAACCTTGTGTCACTCTGAGAACATGCGCGTTACAGAGTATATACACCCTACCAAAGCAAACACACTGGCGTGGAATGTGGTCTGGTGATGGAAGGCAGGCACCCCACGAAGGACAGCAAGGATCTGCGGGTCCTAGGGAAGGAAGCACACGGGACAGCCCTCGGCGCGAGGCTGTCGACATGCGGGCGCGCAGCCAGCGGCCACCGTGCCAACGGCTAGCGTCGCGATGCGGGCGGATTGCGCATTCCGCGCTGGCGCCGAGCACGAACAAAGAGGGGGATGGGTTCCTCCTCCGGCCGGGAGGAGCAACAACCCTTTGGGCCCCGCTGCTCCGTCGTCGCGGTTCATCGCTTGTTCGACGTCGCGCGCACCCCGGGAATGCTCCGCTGCCGTCGGCGCCGAGAGTTGTTCCGTGACGATGTTTGCCACCGCGTGCGCACGCGACTTGTTGACTGATATCCCCGTGTCTTTCTCTCTTCCTTCATTTCGTGATGCCGCTGTGCGAGTCGAAGTCCTTCGACAAGCTGCTCGGAGGGCATTGAGCTCCGTTTTGTTGCTGCCGTGGTCGTAGCCGCGATTGGTAAACTTGACAGAAAACAGCGTGTAGAGTATAAACAGGACAGGAAAGAGGAGACAGTAACAAACAGCAAGATCTTAGAGACAAGGCGAGAGAGGGAAGAATCGCATAGGTTTAACGTGGCTTTAACGTACAAACGAAAGAACTAGTTTGGCGTAATTTATCTGAGTAAATGGTGGATGTATTCGGCATTGCCACTGTCTTCTTGCCTTCACCTGCCAGAGACACATTGGGGACCGTGACGTACTACGTTGCCCAAGTTGCCACCAGCGACCCGCGTGGACCCAAATGTGTTGGAAGGCTTGGATCCTAACTTCACTTTCTCATCCTATTAGCGAAGCCCATGAGTCGGTTATACCTCGTGCACCTTTGCACTAAAAAATAAAAAGAACGATGTAGAAGGCGATATAGGGTCCAATGACACGAGCGACCAAGGCTGCGAGTAGTATGTACTTACGCCGCAAATTTTCACGCGAAGGACCGAAGCCTAAGCAACGGCGGCCAGCGACAAGCGGTGTTGACGCGCCAAATACAATCACCCGTGTAGCTGGCCTCGTCGTTCGGTCCACAGAAAATTTATCACGCGATTCATTGCCCCATGCCGTGACTTGTTTTCGCCTGAACAATAGTGCCGACTTGGTAATCACGGCTGTCCACCGCAGCGGAGCAAGCATTCTTTTTGCCGCGATTGTGAGGCAGACGCTCGAAATATTGAGACTTAATTCGGGCGCGCGCACTGCAGGGCGAGATACGTGTCGAGCCGGAAACTGGCCCTCGATCTTGTCGATGTGCTGACTTCGGGTCGATGTTTGTAGATCGACGTAACAAATCACGCGAGCGTTTATCGAGAGGGACGAGCGAAATCACATCTTCGCTGGTGCATTTCGCTGATGTCTCGGTCGTTTGCCAAAGACGGCGGTCCTCGCCAAGGGCTAAGACGCGGAGCGAGTGTCCGAAAGGAGGACTCAAAAAATCAAGAACGACAGCTTCAAACAAGAGTATTAAGGCTCTATTTGCGCGGGAGCAGGGTAGCGAGATACCCGGTTGCGCCCCTCCCGTATTTCGCTCTTGCGGATGGGGCGCGTTCTTAACCCCCGGACTCCTATTACAACAAAAAAAAAATATATATATATATATATCTGCGCGAAAAAAAAGTGCATGCGTTGTTTTTCACTGTCCCACTGAAATGAGGAAACCAGCGGTGGGCGCCTACTGTTTCATCGTTGCTCTTTACTCGAAACGCCAACTAAATGCAGAGAGGGCCTCACACTCGGGCTGCAATGCCTCACATGCCTCTTTGCACGACCAGTTTCCGAACCTGCTGAGGGGTGGCTGCGGCATAGCTCTTTTTATCAGCCAGTCGACTAGCAGGGGACTAAAACAGCGCGTGCTGAGGGAAGGGCCTGGCTGCACGGGAGACGCGCGTGGCAGTGTTATAACTAATCCGAAGTTAAAATGAGCGTTCCCTTGCTCGGCAGAGCCCATGACGGTGGTTAGCGTTGTCCTATGGGTATACACCGCGTACACGATCTCTAAGGAATGTGGTCTGATAAGAAGGAACGGGAGGGGTATTTTTTGCCCAAGCGACAACGACAGCCTCCGCTTGTATCCGAAGCTCTGCGCTAACCTCTCGAGGTACGTGACAGAGAAGAGTATGCGAACATCGCACAAAGTTTAAACTTGGGAGATTAGAAAGGTGCGCGCGCGATGGTGCGTCTACTCAACCTTTCATTCTTCCCGTTCCTCGAGATGCGTGTCCCGGAAGGCCGTAAATTATGCGTGCGTGCATTCCTTTTGCTAGCCTTTTTTTTTTTTCTTTTTTTTTCATTCATTTGGAGTGACCACGAAAATAAGCAACACTCAGACTGACACGTTTCTGAACCACACTCGGCGTGGCAACAATTATGCGAAGAGAAAACGAGCAAGTAAAGGCCCCTATAGTCATACGCTTTGCTCTGCATGCTTGTTGTATACTGACTGCAGTCCTTACTTCGATAAGCCGCGTTTGGCCGTATAGTCAGGCAGGGAGAGATTGTTAAATTAATGCGAGAAAGAAAGGTAGAAATTTAAGGCTGCAGGCATGGAATTGCATTGGTTGGCCAACTAAAGCAGCATGCGAAAACTTACGTATTGGTGTCGTCTGCCAACAGTCTTGCGAATACTTCCATTAGGCCCTCTCTATACTTCAAAACGCTATCGATGTAGGAAACAGAGCGACTGTACCTTGTTCGCCAATGGTTGGCAAGATTAGCACAGGAGTGCTCAAAATAGATAAGCACTTACTATATCTTCTCTTCCATCTAAACTTCGAAATCAGAACAACAGTATCGGGATAAAAGTTAAAATACAGCCGCACGCACGTACGCAGACACACACGCACGCACAAAACATGCGAAACAAGAGCATTTCGTTGACAAACGTATCGTCTTCGCCAAAAGTTACCACGCTGCATGTTTTGCTTCTCGCTTGTATTCTAAAGCCAGGATGGATTCCCAGAGGATAACTTGTTAAGAAATGAGGACAGTTGCTCGCCTTAACTTTGCACAGAGTGACACCTTCAGAACATGGTACGGATTCTATACTACCCGAACGAGAAGCGGAACACGTAGCCTGGTGCATGTATGAACAAAATAAATAATAATGAACAGGAATACAAAATTCAAGACAGAAATGCTCCAGCCTGTATCTTGAAGATATATATATATATATATATATATATATATATATATATATATATATATATATATATATATATATATATATATATATATATATATATATATATATATATATTTGTGACACCTTAGGCTCCTTTTGCCGCCCTTGTTGAGGTCGCGGCTTTCTTCTCCACCCCAACCCTTCACTGGTGCTTGTGCGTCGGCGTGACGCAGCTACCGCTAGCGAAACCGAAGTCCCGGCCCATTGTTTCTCCGCATGGCCGACAGCGAAACTGCGCGGCTTTCGACACCGGCGAGGCGCACCCAGTGAGGCCCATTAGACGGCGCCGATGATCGCGCGCTCTCGCAAGTTCTCCTTGGGATGGTTGCTGGCGGCGGGAGATCGATTTCTCGGGGAAGCGTGACGGACCGGCGCCGCCGGCACGGAAGGGGGTAAGAAAAAAAAACTGCGGACGTGACGCCAGTGACGCGAAGACAGGAAGCTAGAACATAGGGGCGCACATTGGCACATTGGCTCCATTGGTAAGATGGAGTTCTGCCTCCACTCATCGCCTCCCACCAGAAAGCTCTCTGATTGGTTCTCCCACTGTACTCGAGCTCAGTGGAGATGGGGCTTCCAACTCCGTAGAGCGCCTCTTGCAAGACTGAAAGCTGCAGCATGACTATTAGCCTCTTTCGGGCCTCATCAGTCTTGCTTGGCTCGACAACAACCTGTCTAATTTTTCACGCGCCGAGTGTCATGGGTCTTCAGACAGCGCGGCATTTTAACGCCCAGTCCTCGAACTTTTTTGCGATCGCGTCAGTACGAATTCGTTGCTTCTAGGACGCCTCGACGTCAGCGTCGCTTCTTAAATTATGATCGGAAGTAAGATCACAATGCTAGGTGGTCTTTCGCATCGTGTGGTAGCTCACAGCTAATGAGCATGGCTGAGATAATCAAGGCACCGAATAAGGGGTTAGTGATTAAGCAACGAGCGAATTCCATGCACGCAAGCGAGGGTTCTCAAGGAAAGTTAGCCAACGAGTCCCCATTAACGTGTAGCGTAATACCCTTAACGGAAGGGGAAAGGGGCTCCCCCAAAGCGTCTCTCTCTCTCTCTCTCTCTCTCTCTCTCTCTCTCTCTCTCTCTCTCTCTCTCTCTCTCTCTCTCTCTCTCTCTCTCTCTCTCTCTTTTTTCTTTTTTTTTTCCTTGCCTTTCTGCCTGCACGAATGTGTGAGCACTGATCACAAAATGCGCAAGAGAAAATAAAATTAGAAGTACCAGTCGGGAAAACCTCACCGAGGAAACTTGCTTAGTGCCAGCTTTAGCTCACAGGCCCTACGCGGCGTACCTGCTGCCGCGTTAACTAGAACTGTTATGGGACCTGTCAACGAGGCTCTACAGCTTGTCCCGTTACATGGCAGCTAAAGGCAGCCGACGTGCGGATCTCAATCTACACACGTTGTACACAAAACATTTTCATCTCAGGGTGATGAGCATACTTTTGTACTTCTCTCTCTCTCTCTTTAATTCTTCAAAAATGGCAGCTTTCCTGCAATCGAGATAAGAGAGAGGGAGAGTACGAATGAAGAAAAATGTACAATATCCAGCCTAGTCAGTGCCTTATTAGTCTCTGCTTTCGCAAACCTTTTAGCAGCAGCGAGGCAGAGAGCTTCCGGAACGAACCATGGTCTCATCTGTAAAGTGCTGAACTTCGACGCGTCATTATAGCGTCTGCTTGATGGGCAGAATTATTAACCTTATCAAGAAACGCAGTGAAAGAGAGAGAGAGAAAAAAAAAGCTGCGCGCGTCATTATCTTTTTTTTTTTTTTTTTTTCATACAACCGTTTCCTCACCGTCCTTGTAAAGCCCCGTGCAGAACGAGCAATAACGCTATAACGTGTCATGCAGCAGCGCAGTGGTTTCCACAAGAAAACAGGCGCATGAGAGGAACTATTAGCGCGTCCACGGCAAGCTTTCAAAGCGTACTGTGCGATGTCAGTGCGCGTCAAAGAACCCCGGAACCCGGAACGTATTTCCGGAGCCCTCCACTACCGCGTCTCTCTTAGGCTTAGTCACTTTGGAAAGTGAAACCCCTAAATGCTTAAATGCATAGGGCTGGCACGTCTTATTTTCGCGGCATCACTGTTGAACCCGCACTTCACAGCAACACTTCTTTCTGCATGCTACGTTTTCTCATTTTTTTCTCCGCTTCGTGCACGCGGGAACGGCGCGTGTTCGACTGCGTTCGGAGCGTCGCTACGAAGAAGGCGCCGGGCAGGAGGAATCGCTGCGCCGCGTCGCTGCTCGGGGTGCACTAAAAATAAAGTGACACGGCGCTGAGGGGGGCCACGTGGAGGTCGAGAGAGAGCCTCGCGTAGATTGAGACACGGCTGCTCACGCTCGGCAGCGAAGACTGGGACAGGAGGCCAGGGAGGGGGAAGGGACGGCGCGTGCGTGACAGAGCCGTCCAGGTAGAACAGTGCAGCAGCTGTCGCCGCTGCGGGGTCCGAACCACGGGCTCTCGGGGCTTGTGCACTCGGGCGCAGCGTATACTTTGTGGCAAGTTGGCAACCATACGGGGCTTGCGCGATGGAATGGCGACGCCTTGCTGTAACGCCACAGGGGCCGCTCGCATTGATGGCAGGAAACCGAGAATACGATCGGAGACGGCGCAGAACGCTGTTTTATGGACGGGGACAAAGGGCAAAACTACGGTCCGTCCGTGCTCTCTCCTGTGCACAAAACGTGACGTTGGACTGAGATAAGAAAAGCGCTGCGTATTGATATACTTCTCCGATAGTAAATGAAACGAGTCAAACTGTTCCCGTTTTCTTTTGCATTCTTTCGCCACTGGTGAGCGCCGTCTCAAACAGCACAGCCGACAGGGACGCATTTGCGCATGGTCGCAGTCAGCCTGCGTCGAACACAGGCGACCCCCCCCCCCCCCCTTTTTTTTTTTTTTTTTCTATCCGCCAACCTTTTAATGCCAGACTTGGATGGGGAACACCCACAATGTGCCATGACATCGAAATAATGATGCCTCAGATGTTTGCGACAGGAATTAAGCAGACCTAGCTAGCATTGCTCACAAGGGCTAAAAGTCTGTCGGGAAGGGGTCGCCACTTGTGTCACAATGGAGGGCGTTTGTGGGCTCCCATTCAGTCTGTTTACTTCGCTTCCTCTCTTTAGGCGCTTACTGCGAGCTCTGGAAAAGGGAAGCTCGATCCCGACTCTCAATTTTCCCTCAACGAGCACGCTGCGAATGCAAACCGATTACACAACTCTCTCATGCACTGTGGCTCGGGAAAAAACAAAAATGCAAAACCGGATGGGTGCCAGACCCGTACGCTTCTGTTTTCTTGGCACACGCGACAATTATGCACCTCATGTAAAGCACGTAATATATGCGCGAGACTGCACGTACTGCAAACAAGGCGTGATTACAAGTGCGCCCCTCCCGCACTTTTTCACGTACGACTTTCGCTGTTTTCCCAGCTAGGTCGCAAATTTGTCACTGGAATCAAAGGCCAATGCTTTGTAGCGTCTGTGCGCGTGTGTGTGTTGTTTCCATTTTCTTCACTCTTCTCTAATGGAGGGACAGTGAAGTCGGCGGAACGAGATAGAGGCATCCGCCGGAGTTTCTTAACCTTTTGCCGGCAGCCGTGAGAACAATAGAAAACTTGCGACGCTTTGCCGCGTCGGCACAACATTCAGGCACATCGCGCGCTCACCTTGTTACTCTTAATTCGTATCGCTGATTCAGTGCAGCGAACAGGTCTTGTTTTGTTATTTTTTGCTGCAGCTGATGACATTCAAACTGAAGGCCGCTTAAAGTGCTGTCCAGGCCGCGCCGTGGCCTGGTTGTGGATGCGGCGAAACGATTATACGAGGTTGGGTTTAGCGCACGGACCTGTGAAATTTATGCGAAAGAGCATTTCGTGAAGATGATGGCAGCTATCGCTTTACAAGCAAGAAACTATCGCGGTCTTAATAGTATACTCTGGATAAGGCTAGTCGGTACGTCGTTTAAATGATTGAGGCACGGAATACTGTCATAAAAAACCAGCACTGCAGGTGTTTTACGCCATTTGACTGTTCTGTGCCCCGAAAATGGCCTCCCCATTGTATCCGAGCCCGTGACAGCAGCATAACGACCGGAACAAGAAAGACGCAGGTTTACTGGAAAGTATTTGCTTTACAGTCCACGAGTGATAACAAGCCGGTCTCACTGCGCATGCCAGCGACACAGGCTCACCGTTATACACGGGCCTGGCACATATACGTGTGGTTTAAAATATTTATGACGAAAATAATTACACTCTTTCGGATTTACGTACTTCGGCTCAATTTTTGCGTGTGAGGTCGATGAGGAGGGAGAACTGATCTCTATTTCGTTTGTGTTTTTCCTGCAGGCGAGGTAGATCTGACGGTCCAGTGAATCCTTTCCCAGACAGCGTCCATCGACGTAAGGTGAGTACTACACGCATTCTGTTGGTACGTTGACGGCCTGAGCCTCGCGGTGCATAGAAAGCAAACGTTGAAAAGTACTTGTAATGCTCTTGTGCGTTGCAACTATTTCCCAACGTTTGGCGGCATCTTCATAACCTTCCTCATTAAAAAAAAAAAAAAGAAAAAAAAAAGAGAGAGAAAGCAAGACATGAACAAATAGCGAAACAGACCATTTGTTTCGCCAAATCATAAAGTGCGTGAGTCTTTACATACAAACAGGAGCGCATCATCATTTTAATGTGTCAGTCAACAGAGCTACGTGATACAGCGATGTTTTCGCGTGATAGCACGCGGAAGAAAAGACGGAGTCGTCGTTGATGTCCTATGTCTCAAACAGAGGAAGGAGTTGCTCTAGCGGGTGACCAAATAGCGAAGAACGCAGCCGGGCGTCGAAAATTCCCCAGCTCTGCTGTGCAAAATAAATAAATAAGTAGAGCAATACGCAGCTGAGTGGGGATATTGGTCGTCGACAATTGCCGTATACTACGTGCGGCCGCCGATTGCGAACGCGACTGTATCCTCTTGGACGCTCCAGTGGCGATCGCCACCCACAGGACGAGTACAGAATGGACCGTCCCGTGTGTCGTCGAATTTGTGCACTTCGCGCAGCCCCGCCCTTTCGAGATGACGGCCTACAAAGACCAGACTAGCCAGCGTATTTATGGATGTTTAAGAGAACATCGTACATTGTAACACAGCTAATCTTCCAAACTGTTGCATTCAGTGTAAAACCTTTGCCACCCTCTTCAATAATGTCGGAATAATCGCGGAAGAATAGAAAGAGAAATCTTAGAGGCATTTAAAACCAACAAGACTGGCAATGAATGCGTCACAGCTTCGTCAGGCTTACAGCAAGAGAGTATACAATTTGATGAACAGCACGTGACGTGCAAGGTATCGGCGCCTATAGTTGTACCATCAAATGTTTTCTTATTTTTGGAGTTGTTGCTTACGCGACTGTGCGCCCTGCAATGCTGTGGCGATTATCACCGAGTAAAATTCTGCTGTGTATTCGAGCCTTGTACTGATATATATATATATATATATATATATATATATATATATATATATATATATATATATATATATATATATATACCGGGTGTCCCAGCTAACTTGAACCAAGGGTTACAAAATAATATATTTGAGGTAGGTCAGTTAAACCAGTTGCATACAACTACCAGCCTGCTCGCGCACTACAGGCAATTTTTTGTTTTGCAATTAGTTAATTGGCTAATTATGCTAATTTTTCTAATTTAATAAATATTCATCTTAGACCAAAAATATGAATTGGAAAGTTGTAGACCACCTTCAGAAACCCCCATTCCATTAATAGCGATAAAGAAAGTCTCACGTGTATCTTTTTTTCCGGGCTCAAAAGAAAGCCCGCGAAATACAAATAATACCACGTGACTAGCGCATCTGAGCGCAGCGATCGTGGTGCTCTCAGTCGTGATTTGAGCGAACGAAATCGGCTGCGGTCGTCACCCGATGGTCCCGTTGCAGCGGCAGGCAGAAATGTTGGCGATGGTTGGAACGAGCTCGAGCTCGCCCGTCGTCACCGCGATCTTGGCCAGGCCTGTGCACCGCAGCAGCCTACATCACGACAGGCGGATGACGATAAAGAACCGGCAAATGAAGGTGCAGCGCTAATTTTAGTCCAGTCACATGTCATCTCGCCCGTTTACCCAAGCCTGTATGCGCAGATTCAGTGGCTTATACCTTATCGCTCATCCGTTTGCCGTAAAGTTCGCTGATGGGAGAGAAGGAGGTTTTGTTAGAATCCCGGTGGTGTCGGCTCGCCGCTCTCGGTGCTACTTGCAACATCACGTGGGCCGGCTGTCGGACGCGGGCGAAGGAGCCATCGCAGGCATATCGGCCTGCCGCTTTAACGGGGCAAAGGAGACACGGCCGCAGCTAAATTCGTTCGCTCAAACCACGACTGAGAGCACCACAATCGCGGCGCACAAATGAACTAGTCACGTGGTATTATTTGTATTTCGCGGGCTTTCTTTTGAGCCCAGAAAAAAAGATACACGTGAGACTTTCTTTATCGCAATTAATGGAATGGGGGTTTCTGAAGGTGCTCTACAAGTTTCCAATTCACATGTTTGGTCTAAAGTCGATATTTAATCAATTAGAAAAATTAACATAATTAGCTAATTAAGTAATTGCAAAACAAAAAATCGCCTGTAGTGCGCAAGGAGGCTGGCAGTTGAATGCAATTGGTTTCACTGACCTACCTCAAATGTATTATTTTGTATCCCTTTTCGTGCCTGTTGGTGCATATTATATACACGTTATATGCCTCTCTTCATATTCCTGTAAATGTGTTTTGCAGTGTTTGCTATTTGTTTTTAGGTTTTGGTCATTATATAGAC
>NC_139350.1:143896586-144104936 GCF_055883805.1 Amblyomma maculatum | reverse complement strand
ATAATTAATGAGGGTGTTTCGCTCACTTTTTATATATCTATTGAGAGAATCATACGTATGTATATGCCATGTAAAGACTATGGCTCGCGGTGACAATTAAGACGCACCAAAAAATGGCTCGCGCGGCGGTATCCCTAGTAGCACACTTTGTTGCCTCAATGTGGCCGCAATGTTTGCTTTCAACATTGCCTTAACGTGGCTAGTGTCCTCTTTTTGCCATGTTGATGCAACATACATAAGACAACATTGAAGCAACATTGCACCAATGTTACAACAACCTTTAGTCAATGTTTAAGCCACTTCTGAAGACAATATTAATGCAACATGGCTGCAACATTTTCTTAATATTGGTACAACATTTTATTCGCACACATGCAACATTCCCATGACAACGTTAGTACAATATTGCTGCAAAGCTACTGTAATGTTTCAGAAACTTTCAGGCAGCATTCCAAGCTACTGAAATATTCTGCCGCATTGATGGCCACTAGCTATCGATGCTTGCTGTTCAATAAATTTATCTTGTGAAAGGCTAAACCATGTGCAATGGTATCGTCGTACCACAATGGTTATGGTAGCTTAAGGTCGCAAGACTGAGCAACTGAACATTACTCGTTGCCGCACGGCAGTGCGGTGCGGAGGAGTATGAATACCTAAAAGGCTGCACGGGACAACACAGCTTTTCCCCACTTTTCAAGCCGCTTGCTCTGAATGAGACCTTAAATGTAATATTCATCAGCTCTGCACCAGTGCTCATTTAGATGCTATAAGCTGCTGTGACCTGAAAATGGCACTGAAAGTGGTTATTCTGGCAATTAGAATGATTTATATATATGCATGTGCATTACAAATAACCATCATTTGTTTTTTAGCGGTATTTTATACGTCAAGAATTTATTCAATTAACCTAACAGCAAGCTTGATTCCAGTATACTCATTAGCTTGACATACAGCAGCTAGTCTCACAAATGTAAGACATTTACTTCAAGACAATCGTTTTATGCAGAAACTTGCAACAATCATACATAGCACACAGTCGATTTGGCTACTCAAGAACAGGAAGCACAAATAATGTCAACAGTTACTAAGCACACCAGCATAGCTTTAAAATGTGCATGTCCCTCAACTTGAGTTTTACAAACATGACACTTTAGTAAATTATTAATTGCAGAAACTTGCAACAAAATATAAAACAGCAGTACTGCCTATTCAGAAAAAGGAAGCAGATATATAACATACTGAACATTTACACAGGCACATTGGCATAGATTGAAAAATGTGCCACATGGGCCTATATTTCACAGACAAGATTTATTTTATTTAATTACTTTATAAAGTAACTTGCAACAAAGCTACAAAACAACACACAGGCTACTCAGGAACAAGAACCAGAGATAATGTTTTGAACAGTTACTGGGCACAATAGCATAGCATGAAAATGCACCCACCACCCCTCACCCCCAACTTGCGCTTACAAATATAAAACACTTCAGTAAACTATTTACGCAAACACTATTTACGCAAGCACAGTGTAGCACTATTTTGTGCAGAAACTTGACACAAATATACAAAGTAGGAGTACCACCTAGTTCGGTATTTAGAAACAAGCAGACGTATTATGAACAGTAGAGTCATTACGACTAGTTTAATCCTTCCTTCTTTGGACATGCGCCATTGCACTGGAAAACTACAAACAAGTATTGTCAGCATTTGACGGAACAATTTAGCAGGTCTAAAAATGCTTGTGCCCTGGTAGCCTCCAGCTGGTCACGATGAGGGTCTCTTCCAAATCATGATGTTGTCACAAGTAAAGCTGCCTCCCTGAAAAAAAAAAAGATCGAATTGCTAAGCTAAGCATCTTGGTGGGCACATCTCTAATTACAAAATTTTTACGCTGCTCTATGAATACAGACATGGACAGCTGTCACGACCATTATCAGGACTGACTTCTGCCGAACAGTTTTCTAGTTCGTCGTTAACAGCCTCTGCTATTCTTCGTCGTTGCCGGATCGACACTTCGCTTAGCGAACACTTTACTCTCTTCATGATCTGCTGTCACGACCATTATCAGGACTGACATCTGCCGAACAGTTTTCTAGTCGTCGTTAACAGCCTCTGCTATTCTTCGGCGTCATTGCCGGATCGACACTTCGCTTAGCGAACACTTCACTCTCTTCATGATACAATGAATGTAGCACTTTACCAAACTATCACGAAGGGCATGGGTAACACATGCATATATGCGCTACTGGCTTTGTGCCAGGCAACACGTGTCACAGCTCAACAACGTAGGTTAGGAACCACTCACCACTGATGTTATCCTCTGTGCAGGCCTCCGTCATTTCAGCTGAATTCTTATGAAGCCGCAATGCAACACAGCAGCAAGAACACGGCGACCACAAGAAAACTATGCTAGAATAAGGGAAACACACGTGAGCCATGAAGGAAGGAAAATGTTCCATGCACATGAAGAATTTGCCGCGATCGCCGCTTACACGCGGTTTGGCAGGAATGGCTCTCGGTGCGGCCGCGATTTCGACTTGACTTGGATTCGCGACGATCTTCATGACCATTAGACTGCGGGGCATTAATGAAAACAAAACTAAATTTCTTCAGCAGTTATAATTTTAGTCCGCATGTTTAATTAAAAGATAATGCAATTTCAGCAGTCTAAATATATTGCATATAAATATATATATATATATATATATATATATATATATATATATATATATATATATATATATATATATATATATATATATATATATATTTCTATCTAAGTGTAACAAAGTTCAGTACACTTGTACTGTTCATCGCATGCACATGACATGCAAGGTTGCACTCAAACTAAAAAATAAACAAACATTGCCATGCGGGGAAGTGACAAGGTCATTGGAGTGACCTAATACCGGCTTTTCTGTTTGGGCTGCAGAAATAGTCTGAAAGAACGACAGTTAGCCAATAAAGTAAATGTTATAGCAATGTCATCGTATGTGGTTCAACATTTATACATCATTTGACAATATTGCTGCAATGTGGAAAGACCACTTTAGAGCAACATTGCCAGTATGTTACTTGTTAACATTGCAGCAACGTTATCGAATGTTGAAAGTTTTCGCATTATGTTGGATAAATGTAGTCCAATGTTATCGCAACATTGTACAACATTGACAATGTTGCTGCAATGTTACAGAAACATATTGTGCTACTAGGGTAACATGAACGATCGCCACGCCTTGGCCGCTATCACTTTGCATGTTATCAGCGTTCATTGAACGCACAGATATGTACCGAAAACTACCGCGAACTTCGGAAGAAAAAAATAGCATGTTCATATACTCATTCTTCTCCGCAATCCGCTCGCGGGTGATTGTGTCATTGCCGATCTTCGCTTAGAAGCGTTTTTTTTGGTGACACTGCGCAATTGTGATGAGTGCTTGTACCTGAAAAGCTGAGTGACCGAAGCGATTTGAAAGCAGTGCTACATGTGTTTTATTAGGAGATTCACAAGAATATCGGCATGCATATGAGCCTTCTGAAAGGGTTCGTCTTCTGCAATTTAATTTCATTTATTTTCCCCCGAGGGCATTACATAAGGGGGAGCAAACTCAATATGCAATGCGAATAAGAAGGGGAAAACATTGGAACAACAAGAAAACAGAAACTAGAGAAATAGTGCATGGCCGGGTTAAACGGAACAATATGAAAAATAAAAATAACAACATACCATAAGTAAATGATGCCGAAACTGTTATACAAATCTATGTTATATGCATGAAGTATTAAACACGCGAAAAAAGGCAAGACAATGTAAGCGCTGTCCCTTGTCCCCCCCCCCCGCGCCCACAATTCCGCCGACGTCACCATCGATGCCTTCACAAAAGTTGGTCGTTCAGTTTTACCCTGAATGATTTACAATCAGTACATGATACGATGGTGTTTGGCAGGGCGTTCCACATATTGCGTCTGGAAAAATGAAGAATTTAGTGCTAATAAGGTACAACCGTTAATACGTGCAATGCTATGATTTGGTAGCAACTTTACTGGAGGTAAGGACCTCACTGAAGCCTCAGAGATAAAGAAGAGGTGGCAGGAATAACAGAAGAACTGTATACAAGAAGGACCCGAATGTGCAAACCCAACATAAGACGGTTGTGATTACTGATCTCGAGCCGGGCATCCTGAAGAGTGAAGTTGAATGGGCCTTAGCCAGCCTTGCTAAGAACAAAACTAGCGGAACTGATGGCATTCCAGCTGAGTTGCTCCAAAACCTCAACCATGATGACGCTGTTAACATTCTGCATACATTATGTCAGAAGATTTGGGCAACCCTGCAGTGGCCACAGGATTGGAGGAGGTCAGTTTACGTCCCCATTCCAAAGAAAGGCAGTGCCAAAGATTGTTCCAACTACCGCACGACCGCGCTTATTTCGCATGCTAGCAAAGTGATGTTGAAAATCCTCCAAGGTAGGCTGCAGCAGTACGTGGATCGGGAGCTTCCGGACGTGCAAGCTGGGTTTTGCAAGGGCAGAGGAACTAGAGACCAAATTGCCAACCTTCGCTGGATCATGGAAAAAGCAAGAGAGTTCCAGAAACCCATCTACTTCTGCTTTATTGATTATGCGAAAGCGTTTGACTGCGTAGATCACAGCAGATTGTGGAAAGCTCTCCAAGAGATGGGAGTTCCAATTCACCTCATCTGTCTCCTCAGGAACCTGTATGAAGGACAAGAGGCCACAGTCAGAACTGGGCATGGTCTTACTGATTGGTTTCCAATTGAGAAAGGAGTGAGGCAAGGCTGCATACTGTCGCCCTGCCTATTTAACCTATATGCAGTGTGCATCATGAGGAAGGCCGGTCTGGACGAGTCTTCAGCTGGAGTGAAGACTGCTGAAAACGTATCAACAACCTTAGATATGCGGATGATACCACTTTAATGGCAGAAAGTGAAGTGGAACTCAAAAGACTTCTGATGCACGTACAAGAAGAGAGTGAGAAGTTTGGGCTTAAACTGAACATTAAAAAGACAAAGATCATGGCAACTTGCCCTATCAAGTCCTGGAGCATCAATGGACAAGAAGTTGAAGCTTTGACAGATTTTCTCTTCTTGGGCTCCAAGATTACTTCGGAAGGAGACTGCAGCCATGAAATTAGGAGACACCTGCTTCTGGGGAAGAGAGCAATGGTTAGCCTTGACCGCCTAGTAAAGAGCAGAGACATTAGTCTGCCAACCAAGATCCGTATAACTCGTGCTATGGTCTTTCCAGTTGTGATGTATGGATGCGAGAGTTGGACTGTGAAAAAGGCTGACCGCCGAAGAATTGACGCGTTTGAATTGTGGTGCTGGCGAAGACTCTTGAGAGTTCCTTGGACTGCCAGAAGATCAAATCAGTCAATATTGTCGACCATAAACCCTGACTGCTCATTGGAGGGTAAAATTCTAAAGTCAAAGCTCAGCTACTTTGGTCATCTGATGAGAAGAGAGGAGTCGCTGGATAAAGATTTGATGTTGGGAAATGTTGAGGGTCGCCGGAGAAGGGGTAGGCAGCGAACGCGATGGTTAGATGGCATCCTCGAGGCACTGCAGATGAAGTTACGTGATGTTAGGAAGATAGTGAGAGACCGGAAAGCGTGGCGTGACATGGTCCATAGGGTCACGAAGAGTCGGACACGACTGAACTGAACTTACTGGATTAAGTGAGTGATGAGCATTTTGCATTTTGGAGGTGCTAAAATTCTTCAAAAACAAAGTCAATCTTGTTTTAAACAATACTCTGATGCCCCCCAGGTTCTTTAGCTTTTGCAAGTCAATTCACAGTTTCATCTCTCGCTCATAAGTTTCTGAAAAGCTCGTTTGAAGGCAGGTTGTCTCACACTGATACAGTCAGAATGGCTCTGCATGTTATCACAAAACACAAGTCCGGCTACATAAAACAGGAATGTAACTTTCTTAAGTGAAGGGGGTTCTGAACACATACAGAGCAATGAATAAACAGCAACTTTAATGATAGATGAAATGCAACTTTAAGCATATTTTGATCGCAAAGCTGGCTTGGCTGCTATTTAGTTGTGAAGCCCTGCGAAAGCCGTCCACATATTCCTGCTCCAGGGGTTCTTCAAACAGACGTATACATCCTACCTGTGGCACAACTTGATGCTAAGGTGCTGCATGACTTCCTTTGAAAGCTTATTATTGACCTGGAGGCATCTGCTTTTTGAGTTATAGCATTGATATCAGACAATAACTTCATAAATAGGAAAGCAATGTGAATCTTTGCTAATCCCACAAGGCAATAGCATTGTGTACCAGCATCCTGCCAATCCCTCACGCCCCCTATTTCTTCTAGTAGACCTAATTTAGTTGCTTAAGTGTAGTTTTGTTTAGCTAAGTGTATAAGCTTCATTTTGCAGGCACTTCAAAATATCTATGGCATATTTATTGCTGGGTACAACTAAAGAGAAAGCAGCAGCTGGTATTTAGCCACAGTTAGAAGCACCCTGTACCCTGTAGAGTATAATGACAATAATGTGATTTACAACATGCTCAAGAAAACAGTAACCAGCTTGAACGGTAGAGTAGTTGAATGCACCTAAATACAAAACAGCAAGACACTGAAAATATTCTGTTAGCCGCTAGCAGCAAAGTTTTGCCATCACTGCACTCCCACGTTTATTAACAGTAGCTGCGTCTTAAAAATTGTGGGCCATACTGAGTGACATTTCACCATAATCTAGTCAGAGTGCACTGTACAAAGCACATGCTCACTATGGTTGCTCAGTTCTTATGGGGCTTGATATAAACCCAAAGACGAATTCAATCTTAGCCACGGTGGTTGCATTTCAATGGAGGTGAAAAGCATGGTGCCTGTCTACTGTACAATTCCACTGCACATTTAAATAAAAAACACAGGCGATTGAAATTGCCATAACCATCGAGAGGGTTTCTAGTTGGGCTAGTTGGTGACTGACATGTTCAAACATCGTTGCGCTTAAGAACAACTGACGTAAAGAACGACATGAAACACAAAAGTGCAAACTATCAACTGAAATTTTATTGCGATGAACATACATATATAGCATTACACATAACAACATCACAAAAATCGACAAGTCAGCAAAGTAGCTATTGTCTCAAGGGTGAATGTGATATCTCCTTCACAAAAAAAAAGGAAAAAAAAAACATTTCTCTCCTTTTCTTTATTTTCCAAGAATTCCCTTTCTTCTTTCGATAGGGGGACCGAAGGGTCGCTTACACATGTCCCATTCCCGGATTCGATACAGTGGGCCTCCCACAGTTCCCTTGTTAGCTTGTCTTTAGATTTCAGAAGAACCGCCGTCTCATTGAAAAATGGTGCACAATCTTTGCATCTAGCGCAGTGTGGCACCAGATTTCCAGATACACTAATTTGGTTACCGCTGTACCTATGCTCTCTGAGCCTTTCGTAAAGGCATCTTCCTGTTTGCCCCACAAATGCACGACCGCATGAGAGCGTGCATATTTTTTTTTTTTTTGAGATGGAGATATCACGGTCACCCTTGAGACGATAGCTACTTTGCTGACTTGTCGATTTTTGTGATGTTAGTATGTGTAATGCTATATATGTGTGTTCATCGCAATAAAATTTCAGTTGATAGTTTGCGCTCTTGTGTTTCGTGTCATTCTTTATGTCAGTTTTTCTTAAGAGCAACGATGTTTGAACATTGCCATAACCCATCATGGCAGCATCTCTCATAGACTAAGTCACTTTGGGATGTTAAACCCTATAAGCCAAACTGAAAGTACAAGCAAAGTATTATATCTTAATCCCGCTCAATAAGGTTTGGAAAATCGCATACATATATGCTGTGTCATCAGCTGGAAATTCAATGAGAAGGCATGATGCTGCAAATCATTCAATTTCAATATTGACAGAGCCGTCACAAGAGACAAAAAGTACTCAGTAATGTGTCCTGGCAGCCTGTGTCTACTATCAATGCAAACCAGTTTCTTACAAAGAAAAATATAGTACTAGTACCATAAAAATGATGGCCTCTGCTGACAGGCTAGGTGTGCAGTTGGCATGACCAAGAAGACATGCTCCATCAATATGTGTGTAGCTGTAGCAGTCAGTGGATTAGCCAGCATGGCATTAATGTGGTCTTTCACTTATCTCTCAAAGGAATGAAGTGTTGAGCTACAGCTGTTGCAGCATTACTAGCTTCTCCACCACCTTATTTGGCACCCATTTTGCACCAGTTATCATTTTAACGAGCCTGCCACTCCCATTCTCAAAAACAAAAACACTATGTCCCCACAGATATCCAAAGTTTCTAATAGCTGTTACAAGGTGAAGCAATTGATGCAGATTGAATATCATCATTTGCCAGTTATAGAGTCTTCATCCAACAAACTCCTGTAGGAAGTGACCTGCACCACAGAAAAGAACAAATAAAGCATGTATTAGCACTGGCAAAACATTCTGTACAATAAGCAAAACAATTGCAAAGGCAGGAAAGTTGGGTTTGTTCAGCCTGTTGTGATAGGATCTGCTGAATTTGACTGGGTGCCCATTTTATTTTCCTGGGAAATATTATTCATTTTAGCTATATGCTAAAATATGACTATAAAGCATACATCAGCATCTTCATGCACAATCTCACATGGATTCTGGTTAGTTCAATTGTCCGACAGATATCAAATTTGATACGCTGCATGGCTTAACAAATTTTTTATCCCTATTAAAATGAAGTGATACCTTGTTAACTGAAATCACGCCTTGTAAAATGCACTGCATTATTTAATGCGCAATATCCACAATGGTAGACATATACCAGTTAACAGCTCCGGGTCATTTCAACCCCCTGGGGTTCTTCAAAGCGCACTGGTGTCATGCAGTACACGGGTGCCTTGCTTTTCATCTCCAATGAAAAGCAGCAGTCATGTCCTGTGTTTGAACTTGCATCCTTGGGCACAGCAATCAAGTGCCCTAACCACTGATCCTTTGCAGAGGGGCAAATCCACCAAGAGTGCAAGCTCAACTGTTATATAGTATTTGAACAGCTACTATTATTTTGTGACATCGTATGTTCTGACATATTATGTTGTGACATCCAGCAACTGCTTTGTCTGAGGAATGTGTAAATGGCAATACTTACAGCTCTCACTTAGTTTAATTGAAGCCAGTGATTGCAATCCTTGTACATTTCGAAATATGTCATATGTATCTTTCTTATTAATCTCTGTTATGTCATGCATAATTGTTAGAAAAGAATGAACTATTAAAATATTGAAACAACATAGCTGAATAAAATTTTTCAACTTACCAGTATGCTGTAGCTGTTCTTCACTCAACTCTCCTAAAAGTAGTATGAATACTGCATCAACAAACAGCATGAAATGCTTTAAATTCGGTTAGGGAAGGATGCCTGAATAGCACAGCACAGTGTAAAATAAGAGCCACATCTCGCCACCGGTTGGCAGTGGCATGTACATCTCAGGTCAATAATGTGTCGGAGTATATACTATAATGATAACAGAGTTGTATAAAACAGTGTTGTTTACATATATGTATATGAACTTCAACTTGTATTATTTGCTCCCTTGCCTTGTTTAAGACAGATGTGAAAATATTGCAAGAGAAAATTTCACACCAAAAGTTGAGAAATTGTTGTAAATTTGACAATTTTTGACCATGCCCCCCCCCCCCCCCCCCCCCAATCATGTCCTGCATTTCACTAGTAGGAAAATGGTCACCCAGAAGTGCACTCATTTTTTTTTTATTCAAAGACTTGCCATGTGGCATAGAATGAGGCTGTTTTTTAAAGGAAGTCATGCAGTCTATTTTCTTCAAGAAACCGGAGCAAGCTCCGGCTCTTAATATTGTCCATTAGCCACGCGTGTAAATGTTCCTCCCTTGTAGCCGACAGTCCAACTTCTTGTAGTTGTCTTATTCTTGACGGCTGCATTCCTGGGCATGTCCATAAAAGCTGGCGAAGATCCACCTCGGCAGTTGGCCTTGTACACTTATTAGGGCATGTGCTGTGCACTGCATCCTCTTCAGAGCCTCGTCGGCACGTCACCGACGGGGTAAGGGCCCTAATCCTTGTGAGGGACACCTCTCTCGTTATGTTATGAGGGAGGGATTAAGTATAGTAACAGGACGTATAGTAACTGCATACTTTGTTTTCCTGAGTTAATGCAATGAGACAAAATTGAAGTAGGAGCATTTAATGTGATGGTCATTATAATTGCAGAGGAAACCTATGGTAAAAAATGTGTGCTAATATAATCGGGCATACAGGGCTTGATATGGCTTCAAACTTTCATTTTTGTGCAGCTGTATGAATCAAGTCGTATATCAAGTGGCAGTCTGCAAGTCGGACTTGAACATAGCAGCATTGCATGCAAATAAAGCTATATATTAAAGGCATGAAACGCGACAACACTTCGTCTCCGGGCCTCGTTACAGTTTGCGCCATTCTGAAGACCATGCTGGGGACCAACCCTTCGATTTTAGCTGTGATGGTATTGGACTGTATATTTAATGCAGGGATACTGAACTTAACATATGCTGGGGCACTTAGATTTACTGCAAAATTACGCTGGTAACGACGTTAGATCGACGTACTGTGCCACAAAAATTAAACAGTAGTATGTGGTTATTTATCATTAGATCTCAAAAAAGAAGGAAAAGATGTTTGTTATCCCCGCGGCAGCACCTGGCTGAGGCGGCGAAAATAAAAGGATAGTAAGGAAGCGGTAGAGGAAATCAAAGAAGAGCGACAGAGAGAAAGGACAGGGTAGGCAAAAATAAGAAAATAGAGATATATACACTATATATGGTATAATGTACAGTAGAATCGCGACCGCGCCTTTCGCAGTAATGTGGTGGTCACAAAAAAAAAAAAGAAAAAAATCTCCAATAGCCCAAAACTTGCATCACGTGATATAACAATACCGCGGTAGTATGTATGCTGCTATGCTGCTCCACCAAAGCGCATAGAAAATGGGGTAATGTGAACGCGCGGTCATGTTAACCTCCTTGATTATGAGAGTGTATATTTGTTTCCTTTAGCCATATGACCACGGTGGACATCAGTAATAAAATGGTAATTTTCTTTACTTTAAATAGCAGCAAGTGCTTCCTATCTGTTAAAACTACGTGACAAATATCTGACCTAACCGGTTTTCCTGTCTGAAGACGATAATTTACTAGCAGACGATATCACGTCGCAAAACGAACGAAGCCAGAGCCATCCAAAGCTTTAGGCATTCCTCTAGCCAAGGGAGTCTGGGAGGCTGCGTTAATGGCGGTGTTTGTGCGCGGTCACGGTGTGCGGTGCTCTTGTTGTACGCAAGTATTCATTGTTTCATATCTGCCAGTCGCTGCCTGCAAGCAGTCTGTCGCGTGGCATGGAAGCTCCACAATAGCCTATGCGGTATACGACGACGGGGGAAAGCTTTCGTGAACGTATCGCTTGTGAAAGCATACAAGCCACAGACTACAAAGAATGTTGCGAAAGGCAGGCTTACTGGTGTTGGCATGCCAGGAGATGACCGCAAGAGAAGAAATTTTATCATGGAAATGGTGAAGAATTGGCAGGTAAGTGCTGTAACTATGTTTACACGGGCGTACCTTTTCCCTATTCCTGTTTCTCATTGCAATGGCAGTAGGGCTAGCAGTAGCAGTATCGGCAGTTGCGCGTCACTAGAGAAACAAAACTTTATTGTCGGAAGCTGAGTTACGGGGTACCCTAGTGGAAGAGCCAAGTAGCCGTCAGCTGGTGGCTCGCTGTTTACGGCGCCTAGTTGTATGTATCGGGACGTACGTTACGTAGCACTGGGGGTAAGTGGCCGTCAGCTGGTGGCTTGTGGCGACTTTTTCAGAGCGGTGCGCACGGCGCCCAGCTGTATGTCCTATCGGGGTTTGTGCTAAGGCAGCAGTAAAGGGGGTGGGGGGGGGGGGGGGGGGGAGGGAAGGAGGGAGGATGGAGTCTCCAACAATTTACAGCCCACGGCATCATCAGATGTGCCACCAGCTTTGCATTTGATGCGGCCATCTTCAGTGAATAGAGGCTTTGTCTGTGTACATTCATCTTTCATGGCCTTAATATTTAAATTGCCTGCACACCTCAAAGGGCAGTGAGACATTTCCAGTAATGCTGAGGATGACGCTTAAATCAGTTGCTCAAATTCAAGCAAGGTATCAAACTATTGCAAAGATGCATTCAAAAGACTTCTTGCTTCAAATAGAATACAGCCTGGTTCACTCCTGTGAATGCGTTCCGAATTTGCGTCCTGCGAGGGAAAATCAAAAGGTTCACATTCCAAAAAAAAAAAAAAAAGCACCCAGCACGCAGGTGATAAATTCCCATTTTAGTTTTTGATCAATTCCATTTGGTATGCATTAGTTCAAGTCATTGAAAAAAAACAGCAGCAAGATTGGCTGAAAATACATTTTATCTGTGTTGCGTCAACAGACGCTTTGGCAAGAAAAAAGGAAACGCATGTCCCATAGATGTAAATACGTCAGTATTTTTTCCTAGTGACAATGAAGCAAAAAAAAAAAAAAAAAGGAATGGTGCACTTGCGGTAAATTTCGCTGACCTTCCTGTGTTCCACTGTAACCTGGCGCTGACAATCCATGCATCCGATGGTAACGCAATATTATAAATAATTCAGAGGGATGTAAGCTCTCAATAAGTGTGGTCACGCGCGTTAATCTGACTGAAAACTAAGCCGACAGGCGAGAGCACAGTGAGCTGCTGCCAGGGACGTTACTCGTGATGGTGAGTTTTTGAGAAAAGAACAGCAGTGAAAACATTGCAAACTCTATTATGTATGAACATGGATAGGCTCCGATCGGAACGAGCCTTCACTGCTCAACTAATGGGCACGATAGTTACTTTTTTCAATTGTTTTGTGTGAGTGCCTGCCACCGCCAGCACCGCGTCGCATCGTTGCTGCCGTTGCTTGTAGCCAGCGAATGCCGAATTGGTGAACCTTCACAGGAGTTTCGAATGCGTGCTCGAGTGAAATGTGCCGAGCACACCCGCCGCGTCAGGCTCGTGAATGCCAAGAGCTTCCATCCATATTTTTTTCGCTCATTCTGAGAGGGAAATATATAAAAAGACATTTTTCCACTGCCTTCGCTGCTCGAGTAGCATGGTGCTGCCTAGTTTTCGTTCTCATGGCAGCGCAGAATTCAACGAGATATCACCTACAAGAAACCAGCTGTTTAGGCAAGAGTTTGCATGTGCATAGAACGTAGCTATACTTGCCAAAGCCATTTATGTAGAGAGACGCAGAGTTCCCCGAGGCAGAACAATAGCCAGAGCCTGTAGCAATAATTACTTTTTTGTAATACTTTGGAGTACTTTGACGAAAGCAAACATGCTGGTTTTGTAGATACTGTAGAAAATACAAAAATATGACAGAACATATATCTACTTATGAGCCCTTTTAGCTGTGAATTTATTGTTTGTCCAATCATCAAACCCCTACCCAGTGATAACACATCCGCTGCCAAAAACGGCCATTGTGTGCCAGCACCCTCAGTGGCCCTAACTCATTTTTCGCGAGCAACTTAAAGCATTAAATGCTGGATAATACACAAAACAACCAGCAGTTATTGTGTCACTATCTACGTAACCAAAAGGCAGAACAATGTGCTTAACAAGCATTTCGAAGCTCTTTTAAGGCGTTCTCTTTGCTGTAAACAATGTTTTTCATTGTAGCTTACATGCAAGGAGTTGTCAAATGTTGGTCACTTGTAAAAAGTGTTTGGCATTGATGCAGTGCAGTGCATGAAGTAAGCTGGCAAACATCAGCTTCTTGTTAATTACCTATAACGAGGTTGCAAACTCTACTTGACTTGTTTCTGTTTGCATGTGTTCGCAGAGAATATTGAAATGGAATTGGATACCCACCTTGCACATGGCGGAAGGGCAGGGAGAAGCAAGAGGTAAAGGCACTGAGGATTGAAACCCCTGTGTTTATCTGAATATTGCCTTCTGCTTTTGCTGTTATGTAAGAAGTGGTACCTGCAGCAGTCCCAAAGATGAGCTGCTTGGCAGCTGGCTAAGCCATGATGTTGTACAGCTGGGATACCTCTTTTGAAGGGCTTTTGGGGCCCCAGTGTTGAGTTTTACCTGTCTCTAAAGATTAGAAAAACATTGTTACAGGATGGAAAGCTAGTGAAGAAAGAGCATGACCGATGATGGGATGGGATGGTTTTTAATAATGGGAGCAGGCCTGGAGCAAGTGCTCATGCCTGTGCCACTGCTCGCTTCATCTTCATTGTCCTTAGCAATATTCAGTGTCGAAAAGAAATTGAAGATGTTGGTTACTTTCCTAAACTTGACTTGCTGCTCATTAATTAGATGTCTGCACATACTCTAACAGTGAGACGCCTTGTGACAAGGCCAATGTTGGGAGCATGCCCAATCCTTCCCTTAAAGCATGCCAATTTTCATGCTTCGGGTTGCTTCTTATTGGTCGTCAAGAATGTGCTTCTAGGTTCTTGTTGCACTACTGGCACCCCGCTGACTAATTGGCATGGTCAGGCGCGTCTCATGCACTTACCCGGGAGCTTTTATGCAATTATGATTATGCTGCCTTTAGCACTTTTAACCGCATCTTATTAAAAGGCCATATTAGGAAATAAAACAACAAATGCAGTGCTGTAAACAGCGCATTTCTAAAATGGTAATTTACTGTCTCCTTACATTTTAAGGGCCAGGTGAGAACTGTGGTCTCGATTTAGTACTTGGGATCTATATACAAGCAGAAACCATAAGTTAGTGTAACGTTGAGGAGAACAATAGAGAAATTCTCTGAACATTGCACCCACATTCCTTTCCCCGCTCTCCCCTTCCGGTTGGTCTGTTTTGTCTGTTGTATTCTGTTGTATAACACCCCCGAAAAATATTTCTGGCTAGGCCACTGGTACCAAGAATACTGTCACCAACTTGCCCAAGCTTCCTTATCTGCTAATTTGATTCAAATGTCGCAAAAAGCAGTTGTGCCTTTATGAGCCACCACACTCCATGCGTATCAATATGAATGGACACTGCCACAGTTCTCATGAATGTAGTTTTGCAATAGAGCTACATATTAAATGATCTACCAACAAGGAAAATGGTTGGTATATTTATTGCATCAGTTAAGGGGTCGTCACCAAACATACAGCACCTTAGAGAATTCGGCACCAGGTGTTTGCATAAGTGATAACTCATGGACATATGCAATTGATATCTCTAGCAAGTATGAGCAATACCCACACAGCTAGTTTTCTATATTTTGTTTTCATCTACAATATTACTGATTCATTGCTATTGTGTATAGGTGCTCCCCAGTGCATGCTCAAGTTTGCAACATCTTGTCTGCCTGTGCAAATATAAAGAAGCAGCGACGTGCAGACTGGAACTTTTTGTAATGAATGCGTTGCATGGGACAGTGTATTTATGCTAATGCACAGTACCGAAGATGTGCATTATCACAATGGTGTGCAAGTGGCCGAGCAAGGGAACAATAGGCACCTGCTCGCACTGGTGAGTCAGCAGAATGCCACTGCTGCAACAGTGCCTTGCAGCATGCCCCTGGCAATCAATAAGCAGCTACTCAGTGACAGAAAAATAGCATGCTTGTTGGTAACGAAGGACACGCATGGTCCTAGAGCCAGTCTCGTCACCTGGTGTGTTACCATGAGTGTGTGCATGATATGCTGCTGTGGAGTGGTCCAGTAAATTTTGTCCTTGATGGCAGACTTCTGTCCGTAACACTTAACAAGCCAGAAGGTAGACATGGACAGTACCTTTGTACATAGTGTAGGCACATGAAGTAAACATTCCACTGCATGATATTTTGTGCAGTCTGCTACACATAAGCATAGGGCTTTTCCTTCACTTCCTTTTATTACCTGTTTATATAGCTTGTGGTCATGGAAGTAAAAATATCATTACCAAGAGTATTTTCTTTTGCATTGCACGGCCAAATAAATCAACAGAAATAGGAAATGAGAGCTTCACTTCTTAATTTCAGTGTTGTAAATAGCGGCTAGTGACTCTATTTGCTAAAGATGCATTGCTTAGTGTGTTATTTGAGTGGCTGATTTTTGGGGTGCTCATTTCTTGATCTGAAGCTTTTCTAACTGCATTCAACTTTCTGGTTGGCTTTTAACTATTTGTATAATAATCTTCTAGTAACTGTGTTCTATTTGCTTCTTTTCGCACCCCAGGTTTTTATGTAACCCCCCTCACATAATACTCCAGTTGGAGCCTGTGAGGTATGTGAGTAAAAAGTTTATATCGAAGCATTTTTCGGGCATAATGCGAATATGTCGAAATTTCGACCGCAAAGATCGAAGACAGAGGTCATTACCGAAAAGTGATAGGGGCTCCAAGCGAGTGCTTTGTTCTTATATTAAGTGCTGAACGCAGTCACGTTTAAAGAGCGAATACGAAATTCCCGCAGACGCAGCCGTTTTTCACCTTGGGAGCAGTCACGTAAGCACCGATCGCACACGGGGGCTGATGGGTCTTATTGGGCGTGGTTCGTTCAGCTGCCCTCCGCATGTGCATACCGGCAAGAGCAATTTAGTGATTGTGTGGTTCTGTTTTGTTGCGCCATATTCACGAAGCGTTGACTGATTTTTGTTGTATATGTGGTGTCAGCAACAAAGTTGAATGCAGCGGCGGCAACCAACGGCTTATGCGATGCGTTTAGCAGCTAGAGGACGCTTTTGTCGGGCAGAATGCCAACGCGAAGCGGGCAAGCATTACCCAGTTCTTCCTTCAAAAATCATAAAGTTAAGTTTTTCCTGAGAGTTCTTTTCCGTTTATTACAAAAGCTCCCTTAGTGCAGTGGAGCGTTGACAGGCGTGACAGGCCGAGGGCCGCCAAAGCATTCCGCTCCGCGCTGTCGCGCTCAGGTTCTGGGTTTGTAGAAAATTTCGCGTATCACCCAGAAGCAGCTCGCTAGGCAGCCAATTGCAGAAGGCTTTGGGCTACTCAATTTCCGTCCTAGTTCTTTTTTCTTTTTTGTGAGCGAAGTTGGTTTTCCTAGTCCGATTTGAGTGAAGAACCTGCAGACGCTCACTTCGTCTGATCCGTGCATATATGAGTGCATCGAGACAATTCAGTAAAAGCTTGGTAGGGTAGTAAAGGAAAATAAATATGCTAGTGTGGGTAGATATTAATTTTCTAAAGAATAGCATATTAATTTTCTAAAGGAGCAAGAGGAAGTCATTGCTTCCATCGCAGTGTAGTAGCGCACCGCTGAGCTGTGACCTTTTTATTTTTTTTTTTACACGCGATGCGTTACAAAAACATTCATCACCGTTTTACCATACGTCATGCTGTTTAGTGTTAAAAGCTGGATATAGCATAATTGTACTCCCCCTGACTGGCCCAATTGACCTTCATTTCCCCAGCTAGGGAACTGGAGATTGCGGACGCTTTATTAATGTGTGGAGCTATCCACGGTAGCTAAGGAGTTCAGCTCGGCTCTGCTCTCCTCGTCTGAGTTTTTCTTCCTGTTTTGACATGTAAATAATGTATATAAAACTTCTTTGCCAGCTCTACCTGCTGCTCCCCGTCCGATGTCTTGTCCGCCTGATCACGCTACCCAGAACCTTGGCCCCGAACCTGATCGTATCAAGTGGATGGCTGCGGTGTAATGGTCTGCACCTCCAGTCCTGACTCTGGTACAGTAAGTGCACGGTCCTTCTCTTGGAACATTGCCAGGTTTTACAACTTGTAGATATTTGTAAGCTTCGGCAAATGAAGGGTGGTTTTAGAGGCAGATTGGTTTCCTCTAACCACATAGTGCAGGGACTTGCCATTGCTGCAGTAGTCATGGACTGAAAAAAGTTGCACAAACCGGAGCTGGTTTTAATCTTTGGGGAATTGGGCATTGACTGTGGGCCCATCCGCAGAAAACCAGAACTGATTAGGGCAATTGAGGACATCGGTGCGGACGCGGAGGAGATAGCAGAATGTTGGTAGCTTATTCAAGAAGAGTTAAAGAAGGCTGAGGAACAGGAGAAACTCAAAAAGGATCTTGAAGACGAGTAGAATGAAAGGGGGATCGAGAAAAAAACAGCTCGATCTGCAGTTAGCAGAGGCAAAATACACTGGGAGATACACACCAAACTCCGTTGTGAGTCAGGAAGCATCAAGTGTTAAAACAAAAAACCTCTTGCTACCGTACAAACTAGGAGAAGACATAGGGCTTTTTCTCGGAAAGTTCGAGTGGGCGTGTGAAAATGTTGAGTTATCATCCGAGTTTTGGCCCCAGAAACTGCTGACCATCCCATGTGAGGCAGCCCAAGTGCCTGCTCGGCTGACAAAAGAAGAAGCAGCCGACTATTATAAAGCAAAGGCAGCGCTTCTCAAAAAGTACCGCCTATCCCTCAGATGCGTTTTGCCGCCGTTTCAGGGAAACCAGGTAACAACGTAATCAGTTGTTTCCGCATTTCGCTTACAATCTAAAGGCAGACCTGACAGAATGGTAAAAGAGGAGAACAGGCTTTCGGAACTCATGACAAAGTAATAGAAATGAATAACGGCCTGGGGGGCGAGTTGGTGCATGATGGAATTGAACGGCGGCGCAGCACGGAAACGGACACAGACAAGAAGGGGACACCACATGCGCACACTACCAACTATTTATTAAACGGAAAGGTGGCATATTTATACGTCCATCTCAAGCATCAGACTCATCGCCACAGTCCGCTCCAAACCCAACACGTGAACGCCGAGCACCACCAACAGGAAATCAGACAAGATATTTCTAACCTCAGTAGATAAACTATCAAAAACGGGGAAAAAAAAAAAAAAAAAAAACATTTTTTTTTTTTTAAACAGAAGGCAGGCCATATCTCATAGCAAATGCAGTGTGGACCGAAAACAGCAGAGTAAGACATGAGAAGCGACCAGCCCGAACCTTAACAAATAAAAAATAAAACAATAAAACAATCGTAGCAAAAGCAGTCAAAGCAGTTAAGCAAAAGCAGTCAGAACCCTAAGCCAACAACAAAAGACGATCGTAGCAAAAGCAGAGTCAAAACAAAAGAAGCAAAAGCAGTCAAAAAAAAAAACTAGGCCAACAACAACAAAAGACGATCATAGCAAAAGCCGAGTCAAACAAAGGAAGCAAAAGCGGTCAAAATCCTCAACCAACACCAACATTCGTAGCTCAAGCAGAGTCAAAGAAATGAAGCAAAAGCAGTCAAACACAATCGTATACCAAAGTCAAAAAAAGGGGGAGCAAAAACAGTCAGGAAATTGTTGTTTTAGGCTGTTGTTTTAGGTTTGACCGCTGTTGTTTCTTTTGTTTTGACTCTGCTTTTGCTACTATCGTTTTATTTGCTTTTAGGTTCCTGGCTGTTCTTGCTCCCCCTTTTTTTGACTATGCCTTTGGTATAGAATTGCTTCATTTCTTTGACTCTCCTTGAGCTACGAATGTTGGTGTTGGTTGAGGTTTTTGACTGCTTTTGCTTCCTTTGTTTGACTCGGCTTTTGCTATGATCGTCTTTTGTTGTTGTTGGCCTAGTTTTTTTTTTCTTTTTACTGCTTTTGCTTCTTTTGTTTTGACTCTGCTTTTGCTACGATCGTCTTTTGTTGTTGGCTTAGGGTTCTGACTGCTTTTGCTTAACTGTTTTGACTCTGCTTTTGCTACGATTGTTTTATCGTTTTATTTTTTATTTGTTAGGGTTCGGGCTGGTCGCTTCTTATGTCTTACTATGCTGTTTTCGGTCCACACTGCATTTGCTATGAGATATGGCCTGCCTTCCGTTTAAAAAAAAAAAAAAGTTTTTTTTTTTTCCCCGTTTTTGATAGTTTATCTACTGAGGTCAGAAATATCTTGTCTGATTTCCTGTTGGTGGTGCTCGGCATTCACGTGTTGGGTTTGGAGCGGACTGTGGCGATGAGTCTGATGCTTGAGATGGACGTATAAATATGCCACCTTTCCGTTTAATAAATAGTTGGTAGTGTGCGCATGTGGTGTCCCCTTCTTGTCTGTGTCCGTTTCCGTGTTGTGCCGCCGTTCAATTCCTTAATAGAAGTGATCTTCCTGGAACAATTCTATAGCTGTCTAGGAGCAGAAACGTGTGTGTGGGTGCAAGACAGGCTGGGAAATAAAAGCTTAGAACGTGCAGCAGAGCTGGCCGAAGAATTTCGTGCTAGGTGGGAAACAGAGTGATCGCGTTCTCGGGGAAACCCTAAAGCAAACTAAAAGTTTCCGCGAACCCAGACTGGAAACCTAGCAAGCGGCACCTTGGAGCGAGACGAAAGCCACAGGGCAGTATCGAGTAACTACCCTAAAGTGACAGCCGACAAAGGGAAGGAAACAGAGAGAAAAATCAGTCTGTTTCCGATGCAACGAACCCGTTCACTTTGCCAACACATAGGAAGTTGGTTTTGTTCTCTTTGGCAGATGCAGATGAAAAAAGTATGCGCCTGCTAGAGCCATACCTAAAAGATGCAGGTTAATGGGAAGCATTGTCGGGTTCTGAGAGATTCCGCGGCCATCATGGACGTAATCCACCCAGCATACGTGAAGGCAGCTGACTTAACGGGGGATTGTGCATGTATTAAACAGGTTCCCGTAAAGAATAGCCCATGTGTGCCGGTCGCACGTGAATAGGCCCATTTGGCATTCTGGAAATAGAGGCAGCGGTATCACGGAACCTGCCAGAGCAGTTTCCGTACCTCTTTTCGAACAGGTCAGAGCAGATGCTGCAGGAGGAAGGTCGTAGCTTCGGTGACCGAGCCGTCCAAGCGCTCACTTGATTGAAAGCCCGCGAAATTGCAGCTGAACTCAGCCGAAAGAAGAATGAGCTTTCTCTCGCGATGGGCCAGGCAGTGGCAAACCAAGGTAGTGTCAGATTCTGGTGGAGTGGCTCAGGTCAGTGACAGAGAGGACTTAGAAGGCAGGGAATCGGGCACCGTGTCCCCGAATGAACCAAGGGAGATAGCGTCTATTGTAGTGCAGCCACGTGTGGAACCTTTGTTAGCTCTGGCGAAAGTCGATAGACGATGGCAGCCGAGCCGTAAAAGACATGGTAAAAATGAAGATAAATACAAAAAACATTTGTGGCGAACACCCTTCCTCTCAAGTGTGGCACAGCTTCACAAAGGCCAACCTAGAACGTCCCTAGCTAGGGTGGTTGCGGGAAAAAAAAAAAAAGAAAGCTGCGGAGAGTTGAGCGGCCGAGAAGGATAGAATGAGTATGGGAGAAGAATAGGAAATAATGAACGTACTGTATGCATGAAGTGCACATCATAGCCATCGTACAAAAATTTTGAAACCGAAGCAGCGATCTACGTATTCTAATTCTGTAGGAAACCATTTGGGAGTAGAAAAGAGCAACTTAATAAGATGTGCATGGTTCTTAAATGAACAATATGTATACAAATGGACGGTTGAATAGTTACAGTAATAAAGTGTTGTGCTAGAATTCTTTACAGCCGTGACCGCAATAAATATTACTCATATTGCTCTTAGCTTTAAGCTCTGGCATTGACAACTCTATCCAAAGAACCGACTGGTAGTGACAGGTTGCTTACAGCTGTTCATGAAAACATAGGCCATCATGATATTATTGCAAGCATATTTGCTCCTTTTTGTACTTGGTTATTACAAGCAAACTTAATTTTGGTCCCTATTCCTAGGGACGCTGCACCTCTTACAACACCCACTGTTCAGTCGCTTTCATTTAAGGTACAAACGTGCCACTGCTGCTTGGTACCTTGGATAAGGTTTTCAATGGGGTTACCTCTGATACCTAGCGATTGCTGTAATATTTATACCAACTACTGCAGTGAAAAAAAAAAAGGTAACACTGCATCACTGTAACTGCTGCATGCACCTTTAAACGTGCCTTAATTTTATTGCCTATTCTTATGGACACATGACCTCTTGCTATTGCTTTGTTCAGTAAGCAATCGTCTTTCATTGCTTCAATTTCTATCTCCACCACTTTCTTGTTGCTCCGGGTGTGATCATGTGATTTCATTGTTCAAATCGTATTGTTTTATCACATGTGAAGGATTTAGCCTATACATAGATGCTTTTTTTTTTTTAGATGCGCATCGGGAGTGTTTTCTACATAGAAATGAATCGATTGAGTTGTATGACTGGCGCGAAAACAGACAGTTTGGCACCCCCAAAAGATCTGTGTCCTGGGGTTGGAAGGGGAATAAAGAAGAGGTTAATCAGTGAAAAAGCCTGCCTAAAAAGTTACAAAGATGACGCAAAAGCGAAATGCTGATCAGAGTGAGTGATTACTTCTGGTATCCCACTTCACTTGCTATGTGATGTGACTGTATATGAAGCACCTTAGTATATTTTGTGGTATACTCGCTGAAAATTGTGTAGACACTAAATTTTTCCTTGTTCAATTATTTTGAGTGACGCACAAATTGGATTAAAACGAAGTCATCCGCACATCTAATGCCCATAGACATTACATACGTGGATGACCCCATAATTGTGTTCATGCAATAGTTTGTCGAATATATTAATATATTAAAAGTCGCCTTTTTTACTGTTAACCGGAGTAATACATATGCTCCATATCATAGCATTATTTGCCTATAGTTTGTAACTGCTCTTTCTTAAATTGCATTCTACAAAGTATACGTGTGTCATCTTGTACATCTATTTAACTCGCGAACAATTTGCGATCGAATTCCTTTTATGATGTTGTTTCAGCTACAAATAACAAATAACAGTTGTGACAATATAGGTGGCTTTAGGTATAACGTGTAGCGCAGAAATCTTTAATATATGCGATGATATTTTTATTCACCGCATTGCCTAAACGAGCCTGTTTAAAGAGACGAAATGAAAACAAATATGCATGTCTTCGGACACGAACAGTAATCGTGGTGCCATCACCATTTTATTTTAATTAAGTTTTCCTATGTCGTGGGCTAATCTCTCGACATAAAGGAAAGGCCCTTAGGTTTGCAAGATGCGGCGTAGTTTTCCTGAAAAAAGAAAAAAAAAAAACGCCTATCACTAAAGAAAACACCGTTTTTTGTCATCTCAAAAAGTTGCACATTTGGCGGCCTCCTGCTTGCGCACTAAAATTTTGTCATCCATTGTTTTTTTACTCACCAAATCAACATAACTTTTATTTGTATCAGTTCAGTTCAGTTCAGTTCAGTCGTTCAGTCGTGTCCGACTCTTCGTGACCCTATTGACCATGTCACGCCACGCTTTCCGGTCTCTCACTATCTTCCTAGCATCACATAACTTAGTCTGCAGTGCCTCGAGGATGCCATCTAACCATCGCGTTCGCTGCCTACCCCTTCTCCGGCGACCCTCAACCTTTCCCAACATCAAATCTTTCTCCAGCGACTCCTCTCTTCTCATCAGATGACCAAAGTAGCTGAGCTTTAACTTTAGAATTTGACCCTCCAATGAGCAGTCAGGGTTTATGGTCGACAGTATCGACTGATTTGATCTTCTGGCAGTCCAAGGAACTCTCAAGAGTCTTCGCCAGCACCACAATTCAAACGCGTCAATTCTTCGGCGGTCAGCCTTTTTCACAGTCCAGCTCTCGCATCCATACATCACAACTGGAAAGACCATAGCACGAGTTATACGGATCTTGGTTGACAGACTAATGTCTCTGCTCTTTACTAGGCGGTCAAGGCTAACCATTGCTCTCTTTCCCAGAAGCAGGCGTCTCCTAATTTCATGGCTGCAGTCTCCTTCCGAGGTAATCTTGGAGCCCAAGAAAAGAAAATCTGACACAGCTTCCACTTCTTGTCCCTTGATGCTCCAGGACTTGATAGGGCAAGACGCCATGATCTTTGTCTTTTTAATGTTCAGTTTAAGCCCAAACTTCTCACTCTCTTCTTGTACGCGCATCAGAAGTCTCTTGAGTTCCGCTTCACTTTCTGCCATTAAAGTGGTATCATCCGCATATCTAAGGTTGTTGATACATTTTCCAGCAATCTTCACTCCAGCTGAAGACTCGTCCAGACCGGCTTTCCTCATGATGCACTCTGCATATAGGTTAAATAGGCAGGGCGACAGTATGCAGCCTTGCCTCACTCCTTTCTCAATCGGAAACCAATCAGTAAGACCATGCCCAGTTCTGACTGCGGCCTCTTGCCTTTCATACAGGTTCCTGAGGAGACAGATGAGGTGAATTGGAATTCCCATCTCTTGGAGAGCTTGCCACAATCTGCTGTGATCTACGCAGTCAAACGCTTTCGCATAATCAATAAAGCAGAAGTAGATGGGTTTCTGGAACTCTCTTGCTTTTTCCATGATCCAGCGAAGGTTGGCAACTTGGTCTCTAGTTCCTCTGCCCTTGCGAAACCCAGCTTGCACGTCCGGAAGCTCCCGATCCACATACTGCTGCAGCCTACCTTGGAGGATTTTCAACATCACCTTGCTAGCATGCGAAATAAGCGCGATCGTGCGGTAGTTGGAACAATCTTTGGCACTGCCTTTCTTTGGAATGGGGATGTAAACTGACCTCCTCCAATCCTGTGGCCACTGCAGGGTTGTCCAAATCTTCTGACATAATGTATGCAGAATGTTAACAGCGTCATGGTTGAGGTTTTGAAGCAACTCAGCTGGAATGCCATCAATTCCGCTAGCTTTGTTCTTAGCAAGGCTGGCTAAGGCCCATTCAACTTCACTCTTCAGGATGCCCGGCTCGAGATCAGTGATCACAACAGTCTTATGTTGGGTTTTCACATTCGGGTCCTTCTTGTACAGTTCTTCTGTGTATTCTTGCCACCTCTTATTTATCTCTGCGGCTTCAGTGAGGTCCTTGCCTTGTTTGTCCTTTATCACGCCCAGCTTAGCACAGAAGCTTCCTTTGATATCTTTGATTGTCTTATACAGAGCTCTTGTGTTCCTTAATTGGCTGTTGTCCTCAACTGCTTGGCACTGTATGTTCAGGAAGGCATTCTTATCTCTCCTTGCTATTTTCTGAAAATCCGCATTGAGAACCTTGTATCTTTCTCTTTCCCCTATAACTTTTGCCATCCTCCTTTCCTCAGCTATTTGCAAAGCCTCCTCAGATAACCAGATTGCTTTCTTGCACTTCTTTTGCTTTGTAACTACCTTAGTAGCAACTTCTTGTACTATATCGCGAACATCAGTCCACATCTCTTCGGGCTCTTTGTCTTCTAGGTCTAATTCTTGAAATTGATTCCTCACTTCCACAGCATATTCTAATGGAACTTGATCCAGATTATACCTGAAAGGCCTTCTAGTTTTCTGCGTTTTCCTCAATCGAAGCTTAATCTTGGCAACAAGAAGCTGATGATCGGTGCCACAATCGGCCCCAGGCCTTGTTTTTACTGCTTGTATAGCGCTTCTCCATCTCTGCCGGCAAATAATATAATCGATCTGATTCCTGTACAGACCGTCCGGTGAAGTCCATGTGTACAGGCGCCTCTTGTGCTGTTGAAAATGAGTATTCGCTATGGTCAGGTTGTTTTCTTGACAAAACTCTACTAGCCTCTGCCCGGCTTCATTTGGCTCACCAAGACCGAACTTGCCTGTAATTCCGGATATTTCTTCACTCCCTACCTTAGCATTCCAGTCTCCTATGAGAAAAATGACGTCTGATGATGGGGTGCGGTCTAAAAGGCATTGTAGGTCCGCATAAAATCTCTCAACGTCAGCTTCTTCAGCAGTAGTGGTCGGTGCATAGACTTGGATAACTGTTATGTTGAAAGGGTGACCTTGGATCCGAAGTGAAATCATTCGGTCGTTTTTGGGGTTGTACCCTAGCACTGCTTTGCCCATTCTTCTGTTTACTATGAGAGCGACCCCATTCCTTCTCTTGGATTCGTGCCCACAATAAAAGACATAATGGTCGCCGGAGTTAAATTCTCCTATTCCGGTCCACTTGAGCTCGCTGATACCCAAGATATCAATGTTCAATCTGTCCATTTCTCGCTTGACGATATAAGAAGTATTAAAAGCTTGTTTCATTGATTCAGTTGATTTAGTAAAAAATTGCAAACTTTGCTTCAGGACTAACGCGCTACAAAAATGTTAATTTTCGGCCTTACATACTGGCGTAATGCGTTACGTTATTTGCACTAAAACATTCTGTGTTTATTACGCAGGTTATATTGTTAATTTAAGGCAGAATCTGGAGCTCTATGCTGGTATGTGTGTTCTTTGTAACGCCTCCAAAATTATTATGCTGGAAAGAGATTTGCTTATGATTATAATTATAAAAAATTACACATTGAAAAATGACCTTCAAAATTATATGAAGGAAAGAAGCCAACAGTCGGCGAGGCCGAGGAAAGCGTTGGGGCTGGTACTTTTATGTCTTTTTTTTTTATGTTTACTTGGATAATCACAGAAATTATTAATGTAATCTGATTAGGGGAAAGATAATTAAACACAAAGTAGAAGAAAAAACAACGTGCCGATGGTGGGAACCGAACCCACGACCTCCGAATATCGCGTCCGGTGCTCTTCCAACTGAGCTACATCGGCCGCTGTCCCCCCTGCTACTTTCTTGGGTATTTATGTTTTCTGTATACGAACCTTGAGAGTGTTCACCGGCGCCAACCTCAACCATAGCGGTGGACGTGGAACATCCTTTGTTACCGCCAGCGTCACATAGAACGTGATCAAGAGCAAGGGCGAAAGCTGTGCTAGAACCCTGTTACGTTACCTATGGCTTCAAGACTGCCAGAACCGAGACCCCCGTACGCTACAAGCAGATCAATTAAGGGGAAATGAGGGTGCTCATTATAATACATGAAGGAAAGAAGCCAACAGTCGGCGAGGCCGAGGAAAGCGTTGGGGATGGTACTTTTATGTCTTTTTTTTTTTTTTTAATGCTTACTTGGATAATCACAGAAATTATTAATGTAATCTGATTAGGGGAAAGATAATTAAACACAAAGTAGAAGAAAAAACAATGTGCCGATGGTGGGAACCGAACCCACGACCTCCGAATATCGCAATTATCCAAGTAAACATTAAAAAAATAGAAGACATAAAAGTACCATCCCCAACGCTTTCCTCGGCCTCGCCGACTGTTGGCTTCTTTCCTTCATGTATTATAACGAGCACCCTCATTCCCCTTTAATTGATCTGCTTGTAGCGTACAGGGGTCTCGGTTCTGGCAGTCTTGAAGCCATAGGTAGCGTAAGAGGGTTCTAGCACAGCTTTCGCCCTCGCTCTTGATCACGTTCTATGTGACGCTGGCGGTAACAAAGGACGTTCCACGTCCGCCGCTATGGTTGAGGGTGGCGCTGGTGAACACTCTCAAGGTTCGTATACAGACAACATAAATACCCAAGAAAGTAGCAGGGGGGACAGCGGCCGATGTAGCTCAGTTGGAAGAGCACCGGACGCAATATTTGGAGGTGTTGGGTTCAGTTCGCACCATCGGCACGTTGTTTTTTCTTCTACTTCGTGTTTAATTATCTTTCCCCTAATCAGATTACATTAATAATTTCTGTGATTATCCGAGTAAACATTAAAAAAAAAATACATAAAAGTACCATCCCCAACGCTTTCCTCGGCCTCGCCGACTGTTGGCTTCTTTCCTTCATGTATTATAACGAGCACCCTCATTTCCCCTTCAAGATTATAGTATTGTTAGTTATGGTCAAAGCAGAGGAATGGAATACAATATTAATAAACTTGATTGAATACTACTGCACCTAGCAATAAAAAAAGAGTGCAGGACAGAGAAAAAGTTCAGCCTTCACTTGCGTTCTGTCATGAATTTGACAGAAATAGCGAATAATTCAATTTTAAGCTATATTAAGTCTTTGCCGACAAGCAGAAAAAGGGTTTATAAGCTCTGACAAGGCTTTAAATTTTACTTAAGGTAAAATGTAACTAAATTCAGCAAATACTAAATTGAAGATTTGATGCCTACTCCATGAGGGAGCCATATAAGCACATTTATAGAATAAAAACAGGCATTTTTATGTTTCTAATAATTCATTTTGCAGAATTGAATATATTTACTGACTCGTATTAACAAAGTAGTTTGCATTGTTTCCAGAGATTTTGATACAAATCGATGTTGCGGCAGTTTCTTCAATTCTAATCAGTTTTCCTTATTTTACCATTTTTTAAAATTTTGCCCGATTTTAATATAATATGCAGAAAAAAACAAATCTAGAGCTTAAAATTTTTTTAGAAATAAAGAATGGAACCTAGATAATCTAGAGATAGTTTCAGTGCCACAATATTATTGGATCTTGCAAGAATGCAGACTGAATTTGGCCATTATCAGGACAAGCACTCGGTTTAGTATTCAACGTTATATTTTTAAACAATATAACGCAACACATTTTAGTCCGTGATATTTTTGAGGCACTGAAGATTCTTGACCGAGATTTGAATGAAAATCGAATATGATCCTTTTTTTATTTGCAGCAAATTTACACTTTACTGCTGTTTTCGAATTTTGGGCAATTTTGATAAGTTGTGGAGAACACACCTAGCGGTCTGGAGCTCCAAAAATTGCTTGGAATTAAGAACATGTGTTAGGAAGTGAAAACATTTAGTGCAACCAACCTAAGCATCATATTCCAGTATATAAGATTCAAAATGAATATTTTTGCAGCCCATTGCTCTTGAAGCAAAGTTTGCGATTTTTTAATAACTCAACTTCAAAAACAAGACTGGTTTCTAATAGTGTTTGTAAATGTAAAACCTGCATATATTTAGTGAGTAAAACATAGTAGATGACAAAATCGTGGTATCCAAACTTGCAACATTTTGAAATGGCAAAAACAGCGTTTATTTTCTACCTCTAAAGATATACCGTACAATTTTTTTGTTTTCAAGGAAACTACGCCATATCTTGCAAAGCTAAGGTTAATTCCTTTGTTTCTGATATTTGCCCATCACATACAAAAATTTAATTGGAAACTAAAGATGGTCATGGGACCTCGATTATAATTCTTATCTAAGGCACCCATATATACGCTGTGGGAAAGCCGCTATCAAGGGCTTATTTTTAAAATTACATATTTCGAACGGTTGTGCCATCTAAGAAAATTTGAAAGCTAGGCGCACCTTCGGTGTCTCCAGCCCTCACTTTCTGTTACAGCTGCACTTGCGAAGCTGAATTAATACGTTGAGTACTTTATTTTAGCCACGTATATTGCGCTGTTGCATGTCAATTTTAAGATAGGCTGCAGTGACGCGATTCTCGTAGTATTTGTAAGTGAAATCTGTAAAGCTTACAAATCTACCCATTAATATGCTCTCATGCAGGTTTTATGCACAGTACATTACACCTGCTGTGCCCGATAGCTTGAGACAAGGGTTAGAAATAAACCATTGGAAACAGGCGATGGAAACCGGGGGTGCATTGCTGGCAGCCACTTTGCACAGCGCAGTACATTTTTATTTTCTGCATAGGAAAGTGAGGTTATTTGCTCCAAGTACTAAATATTCACTTTAGACAATAAATAGGACTTAGAGTCGGTGAGCACATTCGGAAACCCGTTTTGATATTTGCGGTTAGAAACCTCATGTGTACCTTTTTTTCCGTCTGCAGAAAAATTCCGGGTTATGTAGATACCGAAACCGTTACCAGCCCATTCGCGCACCTCAATTGCGCTGCTCTCAACATGATTTTGAGCGGACGAAACAACCTGCCGCTATGATGGCTGGCCCCATGCATGAGTAAGGGCGATATGCTGGCAATGGTCGCTTCACGTCGGCCCTTTGGCACACATGAAGGTGCGAGTTACAGTGAGCGCGCTGAACTTTGCAATGCGGATAATGACTACAAAGCGGTAAGGATATAAATGAGTGTGAAATGGGTTTTACTGAGGGTTCAACGGAATATAGTCCTCTGTAAGCTGCACGGCGATAGCACAGGAACACAGTCCGTCTAGGCACAAACCAGCGAGCTCGAGCAGCGCAGCGGCACGTCGTTGTTCTCTTCCTCGTGCTTCGTGACATCTGCTCTTCGTTTACTACAATTTCCCCGGGAGCGAAGAGGAGCCACCCTGGCGACCTATGGCGAGGGCAAGACGAGCGGGTCGTAGTATGTTTTGAGGCGACTCACGTGCACAGTTTCGCGGCCGCAATGACGCATGTCCGAAGAGGGAGTGAGTGGCTCCACGATATAATTTACAGGGGAGGTTTGGTGAACGATGCGGTAGGGGCCGTGGTATTCAGTTCGAAATTTCGATGACAATCCCGGTGGGGTGCCAGGAACCCAGAGCCAAACGAGGGACCCTGTAGGGAAAACATGTGGCGTCTGATCTTTGTCGTGACGATGCTTTTGGTGGTCTTGAGATTCCAATGTTAAACTGCGGGCCAGCTGGCGACATTCCTCCGCATACTTTGCAGCGTCAGAAAGTGGAGTCCACTCGGAGGAGTCTGGTCGATATGGTAATATAGTGTCCATCGTGGACAAAGCCTCACGCCCATAAAGGAGGAAGAAAGGGCTAAATCCAGTGGTTGACTGCGTGGCGGTGTTGTAAGCGTACGTCACTAAAGGAAGAACAGCGTCCTAGTTAGTCTGATCGGCAGCAACGTACATCGTGAGCATATTTCCGAGAGTACGATTGAAGCGCTGTCAGCCCGTTAGTTTGAGGGTGATAGGCTGTGGTGGTTCGATGTATGATGCGACATTCGGCCAGTAGAGCTTCAACGACATTGGAAAGGAAGACTCGGCCTCTGTCACTAAGCAGCTCACGCGGCACGCCGTGGCAAAGGATAAAATGATGAAGCAAGAACAGGGCAACCTCACGGGCAGTAGCGGCAGGAAGGGCAGCGGTCTCCGCATATCGGGTGAGGTGGTCGATGCCGACCATAATCCAGCGGTTCCCAGAGACCGTGCGGGGAAGTGGCCCGTAAAGATCAACGCCAATGCGATCAAATGGACGGGCCGGGCATGGAAGGGGTTGTAAGAGGCCAGAAGCACGAGGTGTGGATGGCTTGCGGCGCTGACAGGCGATGCAGGAGCGGACGTATTCGCGAATATAACCGTACATTCCGCGCCAATAGTAGCGTTGAGAAATTCTTTGAAACGTCGTGACTACACCAGGATGGGCACACTGAGGGTCGGCATGGAAAGAGGCGCAAATTTCATGTCGTAAATGGCGGGGAATGACGAGAACCCACCGTCGACCATCAGTCATATCATTGCGGCGGTAGAGAAGACCGTCTCGTAGGGCAAAGTGTGGTGCTTGACGGCGTAAAGTCCGAGAAGGCGCAGCATTGGGAGAAGTGGACACGATGTCGATAAGAGATGCGAGCCACGGGTCTTTGCGCTGCTCCACAGGCATATCGGCGATGGTTAGAGTCGAGAGGACGGGATCAGCCGCCGTGGAGCAAGCAGGTTCGTTGGATAGGGGAGAACGAGACAGAGTGTCAGCGTCCATGTGTTTACGGCCAGAACGATATACAACTCGAATGTCAAATTCCTGAAGGCGGAGGGCCCATCTTGCGAGGCGGCCGGACGGGTCTTTAAGAGAGGACAGCCAACATAACGCGTGGTGGTCCGTGACGACTCAAACTGGCGACCGTACAGGTAGGGTCTGAATTTCGTTAGTGCCCACACAATTGCCAAACACTCTTTTTCTGTAACTGAGTAGTTGCATTCAGCTTTAGAGAGAACACGACTCGCGTAGGCGACGACGTATTTGTGAAAGCCGTTTTTTCGTTGAGCCAAGACAGCTCCGAGGCCAATGCCACTCGCATCACTATGGACCTCAGTGGGTGCTGTCGGGTCGTAGTGGCGAAGGATTGGTGGCGATGTCAAAAGATGGCGCAATGCGGTGAACGTTCGTCGCACTTGGCTGACGAATCACTTAACTCACTGTTTCTCCCGAGTAGCTTCGTCAGGGGTGCAATAATAGAAGCAAAGTTCCGTATGAAGCGTCGAAAATACGAGCACAGACCTATGAAGCTTCGAAGTTGCTTGAATAAGAACGGTTTAGGAAACTCTGCGACTGCGCGCAGCTTGGCCGGATCAGGACGAACACCTTCCTTAGAGACGATGTGACCCGAAATTGTCAACTGCTGGGCACCGAAGTGCCACTTCTTAAGATTCAATTGTAGGCCAGCGTCAGTAAGACAAACCAAAACTTGCCGCAAGCGCTCTAGGTGCGTAGCGAAGTCAGTGGAAAAGACAACAATGTCGTCCAAGTAGCAGAGGCAGATGTGCCACTTGAACTTCCGCAAGATGTTATCCATCATTCTCTCGAATGTGGCGGGCACATTGCACAGGCCGTAGGGCATCACATTAAATTCATAAAGGCCATCCAGCATCACAAATGCGGTCTTAATCTCTGTCACAGGCGGCCATCGGTACTTGCCAGTAACCGGAACGTAAATCAAGGGGTGAAAAGTACTCGGCACCTTGGAGGGAATCAAGAGCTCGTCTATACGCGGCAGGGGGTAATTGTCCTTGTGGGTAATTTTGTTCAGGCACCGGTAGTCAACACAAAAGCGAACTGAGCCATCTTTCTTCTTTACTAGCACCACTGGTGAAGACCAGGGGCTTTGAGATGGACGGATCACACCACGTTGTAGCATGTCCTCAACTTGCTCATTGATCACGCGACGCTCTGCCGCTGACACACGATAGGGGCGCTGTCGAAAAGGCGTTAGAGCCAGTCTAAATATGATGTGCGACTGTGGAAGTGCGGCCGAGAGGTGTGTGGGCGGCGTCGGACGCGGAGCAAACCGTCTGTAAAAGGGCCGCAAGCTGCGTTCGGTAGGTGGAAGGAAGGGCGTCATCGATGGCGGTTCGGAAGAAGTCGTCTGGCAACGAATCAGGCGTCGATCAGACTGCAGAGCATCGATGTAGTTACATTTGGTCTTGGAGGCATCCAGGTCAGACAGAAGGTGGGCTGGTTCAATGGAACTGGGAGATTCCCCCGTAGCAAAGTAATCAGGTGCGGAGACGGATTGTAGATGAGTAGCTTCGTGAAGCCACCGTGAACATTGAGAACAGCAGACGACAGCGGCAGGTGCTTGCGGTGGATGAAGGATGCAGACGGCGTAAATAGAACACTAACGGCTGACACGGCAGGACACGAAAGAGGCACAAGGGCACAAGCTTCTGGAGCTATGTCGACATCTTCAGCGATGGTAAGCTTTTGAGGACACACTGAACGGTTGTCGTCGTGCAGTACGTCGCACAGTGCAGAAAATTCCACTTCAGCTCGGGCGCAATCGATCACGGCGTTATTTTTAGACGAAGTCCCATCTAAGGATCACATCGTGAGAACAAGACGACAAAACTGCGAACTCGACACTGTATAAAAGACCTTCAATGACGACACGCGCTGTACATGCTGCTAAAGGTGCAATCCTCTCTTCGCTGGCAGTGCGGAGCGAAAAACCGTTAAATGGCGTTGTAACTTTTCGTAATCGTCGGCAAAGTCGCTCATGAATCACAGACACTGCAGCACCTGTATCGACCAGCGCATGTACAGGCAGACCATCGCTAGAGATGACTATAACGTTCGGGGGCGAAATATGAGGCCTTGAGCTTTTCGCAGAGCAAGCAGTTCTCGCCTCAAGAACCGCGGAACTTAGTTTCCCTCATCAGCAGGGGGTGGTCGCCGGCACATTGGTGACAGTGACCTGCGACGTGGAGAAGGAGAACGATGGGTCGTGTACGAACGCTGTTCGGCGGCGTATGCAGGTGAAGACGGAGCAGAATGAAGCAGCGGTGGGGAGTACTTCGAAGACGCAGGCTCGGGACGCGCAGCCATGCGGCGACGGCGCCGACGGGCCACGTGTCCAGGGCAACCACAGTAGTAACTTGGGCGATTGTCCGAAGTGTGCTACGGGTTGTAATAGCGCGGAGTCGCAGGATGAAGCGGTGTATAGCGTAGGACAGGCTGCACGGGTGGTAACGGCTCAGGCGGAGGCCGCGTAGGTCAAAGGGGCTGGGACAGAAGGTTGGCTATATTGTAGTGGTGCTCCGACGTATGTCAAGGGAGCGACAGCAGGAGCTTCAGGAAGCGTGGGAAGTACTGTGACCTGTTCGCGGATGACCTGCTGCAACTTTGGAACCAAAGGAGGGGAAGCGTCAGGACGATGGGGAACGAGGGATGTATTTTCGGGGTTTCCTATTGTACTGGGGAACAAAATACAGACGTGAGGGTTCTTTATCGCAAATAATGAAACGTGGTTTGTGCCGGTACTCTTCAAAGTAGCAACACCATTTAATGTGTAAGTCATTAATCAGTAACTTAGGTAAATAATGTCAATTAAGGATTCCAAAGAAAACCTTTTCTGTGGCGCTCAAGGTAGCTTCCAGCGATATGTATCTGGTTTCCTTCCCCTGCCTCAGAAATGTCTTTTTTCCCCCTTGGATCAAATTTGCTTACACAAGCAGTATATGTGTAAAAATATATCATCCGATGACTACATCACCACTGATCCCACTGAAGGTCCTTATATTTGCTTGAGTGACAGCCTTTTATCACTTTAACAGGCTAGAAAATTCACATGAATACGGAATGAAGGCTGATATTTTCTTTCGTATATTTTCTAGGATGCCTGAGGAGAGGCAGCGTGTACCTGAGTGACGTCCTCTCCAGGAAGACCGCGGCAGCAGTCAAGCGATGGCTCGTAACAGTGAAGTAATGGGACTGCAGGCACAATGAGCAGGGAAACGTGACATCTTCAACTCAGCCTAGAAGCTGAATGCCAGAATAAATTGCTGTGAAGCCTCACAAACTTAGTAAGCTGTAAGTGCCATTTTTTTATTCGGAGGGCTTTGAGCCTTTCGAATATTTAAGAAAGACCAATAAAAAGTGCTGTTTAAACCTACATTTGTCGATGCACAGGCTTTTTTAAGCTACATACGTATGGGTTGCTTTTCACCTGCCCGGAGAACAGCACTGCTGATGCCACAAAGTTAGAGCCCGCTTGGAGGAGAAGATGCGCATCTCAAAATGCTGCCGCAGCGCTAATTTTCAGCAACAATAGCACTGCGCACGCTTTAATGGGTAAACGATAGGCCATGGATGAGTAGATCACTAATTACACATGGATAGGCCACTGGGCAGCGTGTAGTGCCGAAGTAGTTGGGCCATGTGGGTAAGCCAGCGCCCATGCATGACCCTAGCGTGGCAGTAGGCTGGTCAAGTCGGCAATACTCATTGGCCCGAGGTCTACTGCCGATGGTGGATAAACCACCTGCCAGCGGGTACCACCAACAAGGTTGGGCCATGTGTGGGTAAGCCATGGCCCATGCATGACCCAAGTGCGGCAGTAGGTTGGCCAAGTCTGCAAGCCATGGCCCATGCATGACCCTAGCGCGGCGGTAGGCTGGCCAAGTCGGCCATACTCGTTGGCCCGAGGTCGATTGCCAATGATTGGCCATTCTTAGGCCATTGTCAATCCCCGACCTCGGGCTGAGGTTGGTCGCCTAGGTTGGCCCGGTGAGTTTCAGTCGGCCATATTGCCAAGGGCCGAGCGCGGGCCAACCATAGGTTTGCCGCTTGGGAAGGGTGCGGAGAGCTTCCCAGAGTTGAATGAGGTGGTTATCCATGTCCGTTATTGCATCAGTGAGCTGGATGTGCGTTTCATGTGTGCGAAGGTGCGACATCAATGACGGGGACCAGTTGGTGTGTCCTTGCTCGGCTATGGGTGTGTTGGTAGTGGCGGGAAAATGTTGTCGGAAGGTAGTCCAATTAGGGATGTGGGCTTGTGTGGCAGGATGCTTGAGGGGGCGTGTGGAGATCGTGGTATTAAGAAGGCAGTGGTCGCTGCCGAGGGCTTCCTCGGTGTTAACCCAGTCTGCGTGTCGTATGTTGCGAGTGAAGGTGAGATCCAGACACGTGTCCCGCGTCACCGTGACAGTTACAGAATTCCGCGAGGGTTGCAGATTTGTGCTCGGGCTGCTCGCCGCTCTGCTTGGACTCTGCGGAATGGGTTTGTGCCCAAGTTGTGCTTAATGTTTTTTGCCGATGACCATACATTCAGTGATTCAAGGTAAACATAGAATACATCAAGAAAATATTGTTGCAAAGTAACGGGACATTTCGCTTCATGGCCAGTAGTGCGGCAGATCATTGAATTTGCTGGCCTTTACGCGGATGTTTCTCTTGCTTCTCGCTCCCCCTCTCACCCCTCCCCCTTTTTGTTTCTTCTAAGCATTGCCTGTTTAAAATCAGCACCGTCGTTGGGAGCTATTATGAAGTGATTATAACTATCTTTACAGAGAGAGTGAAGTCTGTCGCAACAGTGAGAGTACCCTCTAGATCTATAAAGCAGAACACATGTTCTCGATCTTTTCAGCGTCCTATATAGAACAGTTGCTCTAAAAATGGTTCATATCAAGGTAATCACGCGTTTCTTGGCTGCCATTTCTGTCTCCCATTCCCAGGAAAACCACGCAGACGCATAGTTCCCCAAAATGTCGGCAGTCATTCTTTTATGTATGTATTATTCAGACTACTAATACTTTTGGTCTTGTTCTTAACATTACTATCATTACTAATGGTATGCCTGCGACTGCGAACAGTCTTGAAAGGAAAGTAAGTAAAGGAAGGGTGGGACGGAGGCATGCATATATTTCCATGCTCGAGGAATCTAAGAAGCCCTCCGAGGAACCCGAAGGGGGTTGAGTACCCATCTCCAGCTTGGGAACCCCTGAGGTAAAATGACCCTTCGGTGATACTGCTTCTCCATAGATAAAGCAAACGCTTAAAAAAATATAGTAGCGGATATTGGCCGGCAAATAAGCTACTCGGTACTTCGAAATTTGAATGTCTAGAGGTATTTTAGATTTGTGATATGCTGAGATAAAATATTTCAATAAACATAATTCCAAATGTGTGCAGTTAGAGCCTGTTCTATATTTCCTCTCTCAGCACCCCTGAAACAGGCACACAATCCTTTCCTAGATTCTTATTGCCATAAAGAAGGCGCCAACATGACAGCTGCCGGTGCCGCCACTGTGCCGGGTTCTCCTCATCTCTAGTAGCGCCTGGGCTAGTGGGCATGTTTCTGTTCGGCGTAAGCATATTTCAACAAGATAAAAACTGTCCTATGAATTTAAAGTTAATTAAAAAAATCCACCACATTTTTGAAGTGCGAATGAAGTGTAAGGGGAAGTTTTATTTGTACGAAATTCGTTCTGTGTTCACTGAAAATGAGGCGGTGTCATATGCTCTGTAGGTGAGTTTGCTGAGCCTGAATTGGGATCCCTAGGCCGGCGGAGGCGTTCTGCGTACCCCATAAAGGAAGCATCCCCTCACCGTGTCAAGCTCAGTGACTCAAAAGGCTTTGATACTTCGAGGCAAGTGTACATATATCTACTGAATTTATTACCTCCTTTGTAATGAACCTGAAGAATTGTAACATCCGCAACGACTGTAGTAAAAAAAAAAACGATTGACGCCATTTTTATAGCGCTTTTTTCCCGTGTTATTGCAGTTGCATTTTACAAAGTGGCGATGACGAATCAGCTGGAAACGGCACTGTGGCGGCGCGTCCAGAAGTGCCTCCTGTTGATTGCTTTCACTCTAGTAGGTTATTTGGAATCGAGGCCTTCTCTTAAACAACAGTTTTTGCATCCACTTTTCTCGTTCAGTAGAGAGGATAGCGGAATGTAAGGTTTTTCTCTTTTCTCGCATCGCTCCGTGCAAGCAGTGAGCCCCGCAACTGCGCGAGGGCAAATTGATAGTAGCTGCATACTCATAATTATGGAACGGCACAAACCTGCCCCCACCACGCATGCTCGGCGAGAATCGTGGGGCTTATATTACGTACTCACAGCGACGTACTGTTCATTGGCGGAGAAAGGGCGCAAAGTAGTCGGTGTCCTCGCGCTCTGTTTGAGCTATTTGCCCATGCTGGGTCAAGTTTCAGCCTGTGTCCATATTTTTGTATAATGCGATATTTGCTCTTCTATTTGCTCATAACTGGACAATACAGCTTGTACTGTTTGCGTCCTTTCTGTCGATATTGATACATGTTGCCGTTATGTTCTCGACTTGAGTGGCCTTCTTGGATCTTTTTCTTTCTTTGATGGGTGCTTTGTCATTTAGGCTAAATGCACATTGTGCCTAAGAAATCTTTCTTTGAACGTACTGTCTTGAACACATGCCTATATTTAGGTAAGAGAAGCAGCTACTCTTTCGAATACAATCACAATTTTAGAACTTTTGACAATGCCTGAAATTCAACTGCACTTCCTCATTCTCATTCAGTTTGGCCTGCCATGGGAATTACCAATAATTTCAACAAGGCACTGAATACATTATAAGAATTGAATACGGGTAGGATATTTATAAATGAAGTAGAGATTTGAGGTTTTATAGTTAGAGATGCGTGAATTTAAAATTTACATTTGCGAACCGCTTCAACACCAGTAATAAGCATTGGTTACGAATCAAATCCAATAACGTGGATTAGTTTCGAATAAAATACAACTCGGTCAAACTAAATGCGAATTCTTTCTCACAAAGCCAAGCCTTAAAAAAACTATGTAGTGTAAAAAAATATTTTTCAATCGGAATAAGGATAACTTAGTACGCCTGTAATGCCTACTGGTAAAAAAACACCCTTAGTTAAATTGTGTTCTCCAGAAGAATACTTTGAGCCCCAGGGCTCAGTAAGATGCCGAGCGTGACGGCCGCTTTTCGATGGAGGCGAAAAACCAGCCGCCAGTGTGCTGTAGTGCGCTGTGCGATGTCATTGCCCGTGAAATAACCACAGGTAGGGGATTTATATGATGCCCTCCACTACAGTCTCCCTCACAGGTTGGGCCACTTTGAGATATTATCCTCCGTTAATCAAGCCAAGAGAAACCAATCCAAACAGAACCAATTAAATTGTATCTTGCTTACAATACGTAGGATAACGCAGCATTGAATGGAAAAATTATACCACAGTTTTCACAGTTTGAATTGATCCCCATTACTATTAAGCTTGATGAATGCTGCTTAGTAGCACTGCATTTACACAGTGACATGAGGTATATAAAGATGACTCTTTACTAAGTGGATGAAGTTAGCGCTCGGTTATCGAAAAGGCAACTGAAGTGTTGGTCAAGACTACAAACACGCAACGAGAAGGGTCATACACCTACGCATCCTGACCTGTAGCGCAGATGGGATCTTTTTTCTACGCTCCCTACAGGCGCTTGTAGATAAAGCAGCTTCTGGGGAATATCACCAAAAGCGCAGCGTTCCTGAATCTATTTAGCTCACTTTTCCTTTAGCTTAAAGATTGTCATTATTCATGTCTGGTTATCGACTGAAACGCTGCTGCAAAACAAGCCGCGGGCACAAAATGAGGCCATTAGGTGGCAAGCTCTCAGGCTAGACTTAAGGCCAATGAACGCAGTTTCTACGTTTTAATTCACAAATACAGAAAACGATGATAGCAATCGCCGCGGAACAACACCAGAAGCGCACGCGGGTCCCAACTTCGCCGCTTCCGATATCCTCTGCAAGGTTGCCGTTTAACTGCGCGCCGCATCTCTTGTGACCGCCGTTAATCAGATGCACAGCAAGCTGTAGACTGTACCTGGCTGTATCGTAGCAGAACGCAATGATAATGTCAGTCGATCCAATTCTTAGTTGTCAGCCACACAAGTGTTCTGCGGCGACCTTTACCGCTTTTACAGTTTGAACGATTCGAATATTGAAAATGGGGTGAGAATTGGAGAGAAAATGGAGAACTGTACGAAAACTCTTTCGAGATTCAAATATGGGGAACCCTTACTTATGATAGGGCAGCATTTTTGAAGCCGTTCATGCTCACAAAAGTGAAGCCTGAGTTCTGATAAATTTGTGGTTGTAGTTAAAGTGAGTCTATTTTGCAAATTATCTAGTAGCACATAATGTACGCATTTTGCTTGCCCGAGTCATTACATATTGCTCTGTTAACAACATGCGCATGACTAAGACCATTGTGGTATGTATTTAATGCGAGGTTGACAGAGAGCGGTCACCGAATTGCAGCTTTGTTCTTCCTTTGTAAACATCTTCCTTGTAAATGGATATCGAATTGTTAAACACGAAGTAGATTAAAGCAATACGTTGTGATTCCATTATACAGAGGACCCCTGGCGCTGGGGCGCTCTGGTTAGTGCGCTGGAGGGCTGCACCCAAGGATGCGGAGTATAATCCCGGCCGCGGTGGCTGCTTATCGATGGAGGCGAAAAGCAATGCTCCCATGTGTTGCGCGACGTCAGTGCGCGTTAAAGAACCCCATATGGACCAAAGTTCCGGTGCCCTTCACTACGGCATCCCTCAAAGCCTGAGTGCTTTCGGACGTTAAACCCTGCAAAGCTAACTGAACAAGTCGAGTATACAAGGGGAATAAAAGCATAAAATGCTCCGGAGGAATGCGGGTTTGGTGTTCTTCCTTTTAGTGTTAAAGGCTTATTCTGTAGAAGATCAAGCGTTGTGATCTGATGGTACTCGATTGGATAACACGAGCGGGAATTGATTGGGCGACAGGATTTCCAACCACGCCACGGTTGCACATCAGTTTGTCAAGTGGTTCCTTCCAGGTGGTATGGCGAGATGGAACTCGGGCGCCTCCTTGAACCTTGGTTCCAAATTCAGACGCACTATATACGAGTAGGCCAAGCATGCACGTTTTTACAGTTTCGCTAAAAGGGGGCGTTGTATCCACGGTATCTCACGACTGTAATCTGGCGAGTATCAGATAATGAATGGCGAAACTAAGAAATGGAATGAGCCAGCAGCAGCAAATTGCATATACGTCTACGAGTAACCGTAAGGAGAGCCGCAGAGGGGAGTTTTTAACGCTATGATGTCGCTTCATATTCTATACTTTCAAGGGCGGAGCTGAAATGTAGGCTTATTTTTATTATCGAATATTAGCTTTGGTTTTGTTATCAGGTGTAACATCCCAAAGCGCTTCAGGCTAAGAGAAACGCCGTAGTGGATGGTACAGGAAAATTCTGCCACCTAAGTTTCTTTAACATGAGCGAGATCGCACAGTACACGGGCGCTTTGCTTTTCTGCAGCTTCGAGATGCAGCTGCCGCGGCTGGGATCCGATCCGATATCCTTGGGCGGAGAAGGCGAGTGTGCGAAGTACTGTACCACAGCGGCGGGGTGTTGAATCTGAAATCTATTGTGGGAGCGTTTGACAGTTATTGGGATGGCTTCTCCTGAAAAAGCCACCATAAGAGGTCATACATAGAAGCTTTTAAACGCACATTGATTGCAGTAATAACTAAGCCAAAATTTATTCGCACCTGCCTCGAAATGGGCGTTCAATTAAGGCTCCTATCGTGTAGGTAATCCTCGCTGAAGATTGCGGTGTCGGTTGCACCGTGTCGGTTGCACACCGCCCAGCAAGAAATGCAATCACTTCTAGGCGCACCTTTAGTGTTTTTCCGCGAGCCATGCTAACCTCGTGGACAGGAGTCATGTTTGTAAACAATGGTGTCGCTGTGACTGGCGCGTAGTGGTGATGAAGAACCGTAGTGTCCTATAGACTGCGCTAATCGACTCTGTTTCGAAACCAACTTGCGCATGCGAACATTTTAAAGCATACGCATCTCATGCGCTATGTAAGGCTTCATTTTTCTACATGGACAATAGTTCTGCAGTTCTTAAGCCAATTCCTTAGACACAGTTACCAGGGAAAGTGTTGTATCAGCTTCATCCTCCATGGCAATAACAGCGCGGTTACGGTAGGTGACTGTAGAGTGACTGAATAAATTAAACGAAAAAAATAGAGCCCAAGGTATGATAAATACTAATCGTATACACTCGACTTCTGGGCCGATTACTAAGACATATAAGTACTGTGAAAAACTGCGCCGAAATAAACACATCACAAGAAAGAAGACGGGACAAAGGCGCTACTCACAACTGAATTTATTGAAACCCACGAGTGATCTTATATAGGCGAAGTTTCCAAAGGGAAAGAAGGATGGGGAGAAAGATAGGGGAGATCATCAAACGACCATCGAGAACGCAAGGAAAAAAAGCTCGGTTAATGAATAACAGAATCTAAAAACCTAATTTCGGAGGCCAGAAGAGATATTGAGGGGATGCTGATACACCTGCTGTCAAACGTCTTAATGTAGAAAGCCTCCAAACTAACACGTGTCGTTTTATCCTTACTCTTTCCAAGAATCTTCGTCTCATTCAACCTGGCCCCGCATCCGTTGCAGTTGATTACGTGCGCAACCAAATGTGCGTACTTGTCTTTTAACTCTGACAATTTTCGTGCATGTTCCCCCAAACGCTCGTTGATGCATCGGCCAGTTTGGCCTACGTAGAACTTTCCACACGTCAAGGAAATAGCATAGACCACTCCAACAGAACACTTTGTAAGCGGAGAGTCGTGCTTTATCTGGCAACACCCTTTTCTTGGGTTGCAAATTCGGGGGCACAACTTTCCCAACCTGTTAGGAGCCGAAAAAGCTACACTCACGCCATGCCTGTTGGCCACTTTCCTCAGGTTGTGCGAGGTTTGTGGTGTGTTGATTTCGGCGCAGTTTTTCTCAGTACAAATATGAACCAACTAGCCCAAGAAACGATAATAATAAGAGATATAAGGAGTTCGACAACCCCATGCACACTGCAAACATTTTTTTTTCAGAGGACAAACCATTTGATTGATTTTAAGCGTCTGCAAGGTCCTTCACTCTGGACAAAACGTAGAAAGTTAGCGAAACTTTAGCTATACAGTTTTTTTTCGATAGGAGCTCGACTTATTTTTTGTATTTTCGCCGATTACGCTGCCAGCTTGTTCTATTCTGCTTGATGAAAAAGACGTTTCAGCTAGGTACTGGTCAAGGTGTCTATTGTCATGTACATGTATGGAAGTCCGTAAGATTGCGTTCGTTTTTACTCTCTTGTATTCTTGAGAAGGCTGAAAAAGCGCAAATGAAAATGTTTCCCTCGAGCTTACCGCGAAATGTTACGCTCACTGTGCTTAGATGGTTTGTATACGTTGAAAGTTTCTTTTGGCGCGCCAATTTTCTCTGCTTATTTTGCATCCCCTGTAGCCGATTTAACTTTAAAACTTTAAACTCTATTATCCATAAATACCTTTTATCGTTATAAATTAAAGCGCTTGCCACGTAGACGTTCTTCGTAGGCATCAGGTTCTTGATGACCTTCATAAATAAAATTCAAGTAATCATGTAAACAACACTGAAAGACTATGTGGAGATCCTAGCTACGTTTACACGCTTTCTAGGACGGATGATGACAAAGTCATTTGTTAAAACTCGTGCAAGTGCAAACAGCGAAAAGCGTGCTGCTTCACAAGTACGGTGCTCTTTCGGAGACATCGGGCTGGGTGGTTCGGCGAGACTGCTCAAGGTAACTAGCAGTAGCTTTTGTCTCCTATTCTGTGCGGAAAGAGTTGTTGCAGCGCTCTTACGGTAGCGCAGGTGAATGGCATCTGACAGCGCGACTTCTCTCCGATCGACGTAAAATATCACGCATACACACATGAAGTATCGCCTCTAAATTTGCACAAATAAAGAACGTGCACAATCTTCAAGCTTTAGTTCTGCCGCTATTCTTCGCAGCGCTGAATAACAGCCGCAAACAAACTCATCACATTTTAATGCAACGCCCTTTAGCACTTTAACCGCAAACGAGATCCGTCGCCCGAGGGTCCTTTGTCACGCTCCGCGCCGCAGCTTTTTCCCTTTCACCTCTCTTCAACTGCAAAAAAAGAAAATTTGAAAATAGGGCTTGTTTTCTTTCTTGTGCCTCTGGCGCAACCGACTGCACAACTGCTTGGTGGAATATCGGGAAGCATGCTCTAAAACACAGCAAGCGCACCACAATTCAAAGCAGACAGCCAGGATTTTGCCTGCACCAGGAAACTCATTTATATCGCCAGTGCTGCCGCATCTCTATTGAAGCCAGGGGTTGACGCTTGTGTATAGGCATGAGACTGCACCAAGTGAAGGCGAATAACAAGTGATTATATGGAATCAACGTTATGAGCGAATCGGTTTCCAGCAATGGCTTGATATGGTCTCACTTTGACAGCTTCTAATGTGGCTTAGGGCAGCAGTGTTCAAGTAGAATAATTTAAGCCCAGCCTGAGCAACGCATATTCCCTATGCACGCCGCAAGACCTTTCTGGGGCCATTGAAGTGGCCCAGTTAAGCTGGGTCTGACGAGACATTTCCTTTCAAGCACACTGGCACGAAAGGTGCGCCTTCAACCCTATTAGGACGCCTGCGCGCTGTTCTTTATATGCAAAGTGGCCAAGGCAACGCAAAGTGGCTTAAAACAAACGCACAGTCGAATCTGCCGTTGCTATTCATCATCCTTTTTCTAGTCATGCAATCTACCTGCTGACAATTTCTAAACCAAAATTTTAGAGATGTTACGCCATCGTTTTGTAAAAGAATCGTTTTCTTTAGCTGGTTTATACATGTATGCTCTTTCAACTTTGGCCAGGACCATTACAAATCAGCCCTTGCTTTTTCTTTAGAGGTCAAACCTATTTGTTTTTTGAATGTTGAAACATAGACACCTTGTGCTGAAATTTTGGGGCCTGATGTAAGACGTCATTGGTGGTGTTCTCTGTCCTTGAACATTGATTTTAGTGGTATTACATTTGATTTATTTTTATTCAATGTTTTCTTGCTTCGTAAAGCACACCTCCATCCCCAGCGTACGTTCACCTAAAGAGAGGCAATTAGGACCTTACTCCTTGCAGACACGTGCTGCACGCATATAGTGACTTAACAGGAGTAGAAAAAGCACCTTAAAGACGTCTACGTTCACCAATCGCTTTGGGAACATTTCTCACATCTTTCCGCTTTCATTGCCCTTCTTAGTTCACCAGAGTGCATAATAAAGTCATCCCAATCAAGTGATGCCTCTAAACTGTGGCGAAAGGGGGCAACTGTTGCGAATGCGCAGAATTGAAGAGGCTGGTCAGCATCAGGGAGGAAGGTGAATGTGGTGGTGACCCGTCTTCCTGGTTGCCCACGCCACTGGACGGCTGTGATTTGCCAGAAACAGTTCAAGCAAGATCAGTTTCGATGGCTGTCGCCCCCGTATCCTCCCTGCTTACTGCTTAAAATGGCAAGCTCATTCGCTTTTCCATTTTGGAAATGACTTGACCTACTTCAGCAGTTTTCTCAAAAGTCAAAACTGCCATACCAAATGCTGTTCAATCAACATGTGCTTCCATCAAAGTGCTATGTCATACTAGAACCCATTTAAATAGCCGACGGTTCGTAGTTTTGTAAACTTTAATTTTTTTCAAAGTAGACGATATTTGCACGAATTTCTGTCAGCAGTCTGTGATCACATGTCACCATTAGAAATAGTGCACCCTTCTTTGCAACCGCACAAGTCCCCTGGCATCAGCTATTAGGGGTAAATATACTGGAATATTTCATTAATATTAAAACAACATCATTCGTCGCACACTAATAGTCGTACCCTAGAAGTCGTGCTCTATCGCAGTGCTTCCCTCATCGAACGTACTTATTCAATAGATTTTTCTGCGGTAATGATAGCATGCTGATAGCCTTAGCATAATTTATATTTTGCTAGAAATATCGCACTGAAGTCGCCATTAATATTTCTACTTCACTAAATTTGTTTCAAATTCCCGTTTGTTCTCCAAGATGATCGATGTTGTGGTATCCTTAGCTGCAAAAGCGCATCACTAAAAAAACAGAATTTTTCCTCTTTTTTTTTTGCATTTTACTCTTCAGGAGATCGGGGGTGTGGTGCAAAAGATATTCTCGCCAGTCTTCATGAGTTCTCGCCGGGGCGACGGCGCTTCCGCAGTTATGAGGTCAGTAAAGGTCGAAAATTAGGGTCAACTTTACTGCTCCAGTTTTTGTTTTAATTTCTCCCCCTATTATTCTCTTTGGCGATTCTAATTTGCATACTCCAATTTTTTTTTGTTATGAACGATAACAGTGCATGATGTTGTGGCTTGTCTCTCTCTGTTCTTTCGCTGTTAGATCAGCTCCGTCGGCGACGAGCAACTCGTCTCGGCGAATATGCCAAGGCCGGAAGAAGTGTGGGAAACCCTGCAGGGCAAGCTGTCTAAAAGGACAGAATTTTTGCCGACATCATTGCGAGTGAATAACACTGATAATATCTCATCACTTTGCGCGTCTTGTTCTATATTTCTGCCTTCACTGAAGACCACTCAATGTGACCACTCCGGCTGTATATACCGTTTCAAGGCTTGGTCTCGTATTTGCATAGTCACTCTCAAACCGTTACATAGCTTTTCTTCTTACTGCACTAAAGCGTACTTGCTCGTCCACCTTTATGGGGTTGACATGAATGTTGTCACATATTTTCTGTAAATTATTCCTGAAAGCTTTGCACATTGCATAAGCCCAGAAGCCGGCAATGTGGGGCAACTGTTTTTTTTTTCGCAAAATTTCGAGATTGATCAAGCAGGACTGTGACGTCACCGACCTGTAGACTAATCAGCAACTGGCATCAAATTCGAAAAGACGTCCGTAAAGGGTGTCTTGAAAGCGGTCCTGTTGGGTAGGTCTGCTTCGCGGTTTCTGTGCCACAGCTTGGCAACTTGAGGTAAATACAAAGTAACGTTTTTGAATTTCAGGACGTCGTTCCTTCTGTTGTGAGTACTCACGCGCCCGGACAACAAGATTCAATCTTCAACATCCGGATCAGTGGTGCCGCTATGATAGGGCATCAAATAGACCCTTGGGCCCAGCAGAGACAACCGAAGGCACCGGGCCGCTGGCACTTGATACGGCGTGATCATACTAGTTTCTTTGCGGTGGTAAATTGTGGGTGCCAAGTTCCAGGCTAGTATAATGAATAAGTATAACGAATTCTAAGAGTGGATTCATTTATAGGGGTCTAGGATCCGACTGCTCAGCAACCCGGTTTCTAACCCAATAAAAATTTTCGGCTTCTACCCCCTGTTCCTTCACTAGTCACAGAAAGCAGCCACTTGGTCATCTTCGTCACAACAAAGACAATTAATTGAAACTTATCTCAGTGCAAGAACACTCGATATAAGCTATCCGACGAAACAACACTGCTGGCTGTGATACTCTACATAAGATACACAGCCCGCGCGGACAATATTTGTGCGCACATTCACGACAAACATTGCGTACACACGTTCCATACACACGTTTTGCACGCCGCGAGCATGGGACAAGGAATGCTGCGCATTGACATGCCACATTGTGCGTGACATTTGTGTTCTGAAACGCAAGCATTTTATCTCCAGAAAATGTTTCAAGTACTACCCCCAAATACGGCGGTCTTTGCTTTTCCCAACCATAGAAATGTTATTGATATCTACTTTGGTTAATTCCTCGCAAGAACACTTAGAAAATTTTCCATAGCATACTTTAATTGCTGACAATGAGGCAGAACATGTGAAAATAGCTGGGGTTGCTATTGCCTCATCTCAGTTTGATTAGGCTTTCTGTCTCTGCGTGCCTCACTACACCGCCATTTTTAATGGGGGTATTTGAGTATGGGGGGGGGGTACTAGACACGTACAGTGAATGTACTCAACAGGGAACGGATGTTATTTCTGTTTTCATTTGTTAATATCTGATATTCGGTATACTTTGTTCAGCCACTTCTCTGGTTAGGACTCATATCCGTAGAGATCACGCTTGTGTGAGTTAATGGGTGCAGTTGAATATCAATGATTCAGTTGGTGGACTTTCCCGTCGTCGTGACTTGGCTTTTCTTGCCCTAATTTTCTGCTTTCATTCGTGGTTGGGAGCATTTTTATACTAATTTCTTTTGCTGAAACACTCCAATTATAACTTATTTCGTTTGATAAGTTACGGCATGAACAATATAGGTGGATTTCAAGCCACTGCTGTTGTCATAAATGCGAGGTGTCCCTGACTAGCCTTAAGTGAAAGGTACGCCTCCAAACTTTTTATCTGCACAAATCCGGGGCCCGCTTGCACAAACGATCTTAAGACTGTCTTAGCTAAGTCCAGACTTAACTGCAGTCTTAAGGATAGGCCGTTAGCATGGCTGCTTAAGACTGGAGCCAAGACTGGGCTTCAGTCTTGACTTGAATAAGTCGCTTGCAAGATTACGACTCTAGTGCCGTCTTAGCTAAGACACAAGGACGGCAGGTACCTAAGTAGCGAAACAGGGGAAAGCAGGGACGTGCTGGCCCCGTCCCAGCTTTCAGATGTAAACATTGCCATCCTTGCGTTGTGCTAGAACCGTGCCGTTGCTTTTTTGCGGCTTAAGATTGTGTCATGAGGTCAAATGACCAACGTGGTTGTTGAGGGTGTTCATGGAAGCTACTCTGGTGAACACGGGCCGAGCCGAAGTGAGCAACGAAGATTGCAGTCGGGTGTTTTGCTGTTTGGCCTGTGCGCTCACTAGTTCGTTTTTTCCTCTGTCAGCATTGGTTCTCCAGCAGTCTATTTCTCTGCAACTGTTGAAATCACTGGTTCTGCGTTTCGGCATCCGGCTGCAAGCGTACGAAGCATTTGGGCCCCTTTCGCGGCGCAGTAAGGCAGCCAAGCACATCGTTAATCAGTGAGCGTTCAGTGAAAAGAAAGAAAAAAATAGAATGTGCAATAAAATCGTCCTTGTGACTAAGTGCGTCTCCGGTGATGGCCGAAGAGCTTCCGCGTCCAACGCGCATGCTGTGATGTGTAATTTTATTCGACGTATGTGTGTGTGCGCGCTTATGTGTGCGCGCTGTGCACCGTGTGCATACGTCTCGTGGCGAAGTGATGAGTTGTGCGCGTGATCACATCTGTGTCACGTCTGTGGTCGTCGGTGGCTTTAATGCAATGCTGTGCTCTCTACATGCCTCCATTTTACTGTCTCCGTACTGTAAACTACCGGTGATCAGCACAAACTTTCGTCCTTGGGTCGTGTTTGTGTTCACAAAGCATTTGGGCTGCGATTGGCGTGAATTGCAGTAACATTCGCGCTGCAATTAACGCACAAATGGCAAGAAAGGTTTTATGAAGTTGGATGTGAGGAAAAATCGGGAAGAGACGCGCACAGACCACGTTTTCACTAGTTGCTGCTATCGCATTTTATTTTATTCCTTTATTTTTGCAATGTGCGCCACAGATGTGCTACCATTTTTCCCCCCGCTTTAGTACAGATATGTTCTTAGTATGAAGATTGGGAAAGACTCAACCTTGCTATTATCTTTGTTTTTGCTGGCCGTATTTTTACCTTTTGACATAATAGGAATTGCGGTATGGTGTGTTGCACTGCAGAAAACAGTCTAGTTTGATAGCTAACAAGGGGTATATTCATTACCTGTGTTGCTTGATGTTGATTAAATATAGTAAGCTTGACAGACAGGACTTTTTGTGTGGCACATGTCTTCAAAAATCGGAACAGCTGTCAGACGATTTGGTGGTGCTCCACATTTGTGAACAGGGCATACACATGCATACACATAACAGCGCATGCACATAAAACATCAAGTGCTTAAGCGACTCTTACTAAGCGGTGTCAATGACAGGACAATTGTTGCCGCTTGGCTGGAATACCAAGCACTCATACATCAATTGTAGTCGTAACAAGTCATTGCTAGACATTTGGTCATTACAAGTCATTTTATTCATTTCTAATCAATTGCAATTACAGGTCGTCGGTACACATGTGGGTCATCACAAGTTATAACCTCTAATAATCAATACCACTATTATTTTTCCTTTCACCTGTTCTCATATGACAGACACTTCCCGGTGACCGGTCCGCCGCTCACCTACTGAAAATTAACAAATCGACTAGGTCTTCATTCAAGCACCCATTTAGTGCTGTCTGTACATCCTCTGCCCATACGTTTTGAGAACATGATTTTTTTTTGTTTACAGGATTTAACATGTCAAGTTTTAAGCAATGTCATAGTCGGGATGTGCACAAGCTTACTGTGCCTTTTTTTTAACATACACTGAGATTGCCCAGTGCACGGCCAGCTTTGTGTTAAGTCACCATCGAAACGCAGACACCAAGGCAGTTCGAAGTAGGGTTCTCCAAATCTAACAGTGAAGTTCCATAAACTGGGCCACTGCGTTGTGCTGAGACAACATTAGTACCCATAGGCCACCGAGCTGCAAGCTGTGATGTGAATGATGTAATTTAGGGCCTAGGAACAACACAAAGGCTTGGTAATGAGAAATTATTGAGGCTGAAAACAAGGCAACTAATGAAGGAAACAGTTTATTTTGCAAGAGGAAATTACTGAGAAAAATTATTCTTGAAAAAAACAACAACAAAGAAACTCATAAGCAACAGGCATGCAAATGCTTGCTGGGCACTGGCCTTATTAGACAGTGACCAACTAGCATGAGCCTATTGCTGCTGGCTGAAAACATTTTGCATGCACTTGCACAATGACATCGGCAAAGATGTTCATAGAACGGCTGAAAAAAAGAAACATGCAGTAGACTGAAATCAGTGACCCCCCCCCCCCAACAGTCTTAATAATAACTGTCAGCATTTCCAAACAAGGACCACTGAATAGGAATGTTGCATGTATATGTAATTTTATTTAATATTTAATGTATTTAATAAAAATTGCATTGTAATATTCTAAATGTTACACAGGTACCTCTTGAAAAATTCAGTGCACTATGCATCACATTGTGAAATACAAAACAGCAATTTAATAATAATAATATTATAATATACTTTATTTTTCCTTTAATACAAGGAAAGGAGCAGCCGCTAAAAAGCTGCTTCGAAGAGCAGCTTGACTCCCCGGCTGCCCCTGTATGTGATGGCATTTAACAGCAGAGAAGTCACGCTTACACAATGAATAAATAATGAATGGAGAAATAATTAAATTAGATTACAAAAAAGCACAAGGTAAATTAGGAAAAATACATGAAAATAATACAGAGACATGCTGCACAATAGAACATTTAATTTAAAAATATGTATTCATTGAACATTTTACGGATTAATTTAATGGGAGGAAGAGAGAAACCTTGACCACTATAAGGGAATTATTGATTTAATATGGTAGAAAGCCTGAAGCGAAGCATCTGCTTGACATAGTTCGTCCGGCATGCTGTAACGTGCCAATGCTCCGGGTTATGGGTGTCGTATGTGTGTGTTGTCTTGGAGCGTTGCTATGAGTGTTAGTGTGTTGTCCTTTTTATTGATGTCTTGCTTATATAATCACAAAAGCCTGTAGGTATACAAAGATGTTACTTTACCCATTTTTAGCTGCTTAAATATTGGTCCTGTATGTTCGAGGTAAGAAGCTTTAGCAATATTTCTTATTGTACGTTTTTCTGCTGTTGTCGTTGCCCATACTAGCAAGGAGTAGTTCAGAACTGACGAAAAGAGTGAATTATAAAGCATAATGTTAATGGTAAGTAAAATACTGGGAAATGTCGGCGTAGAGAACCTATTGTGTGTGGTAGTTTGTTGACTAAATATTCTATGTGAACTTCCCATGTCATGTGCCCTGAGAAGTACACGCCTAACGTTTTCACAGAGTGAGCAATTTCTGTTTTAGTGCCACTGAGTGTATTGATAAAGCTCGATTGCTTTATTTCTGGGATGGAAGAGAACTGCTTTTGTTTTATTGTCAGTGAGTTTTAGACTGTTTTGACACGCTCAGTGTTCAGTTTTTTTCCAAGGTTATGTTAGCCCGACTGGATAGCTCTATGCCCGAGTGACAGAGAAAAACAGACTTGTATCATCAGCGTAAATGTGTTTTGCAGATGAATCTATGGAAACAAGATCATTACTGTAGAGAATGAAAAGAAGGGGGCCTAAAAGACTGTTTTACGGTATTTCTCTGTATACCATATTGGTGGGCATGTCCCCCCCCCCCCCCTTATTTTTTTCCCTGAAGTTTCGTTTAAACCCAGCCAAACACCCCATTAAAATTGTAGCATCCCATCTACTTTCAAATAATAGGTTAACCATTGTCAATATGAGCTGCTAGTGCACATGCAGTTAAAGAATCACAGTGTTCGGATATTAGCGAGGACAAAGGACATACTTTCATTAACGGTATTTAACGTCCCTTATGAAATCAGGTACGAAGGAGAGTGCATAAATATGTCAACAACCATTTATTGGTGCTGGGTGTTGTGACCGTGACCTACTTTGTCTGCTGTAATCATTAAAGGTATTGAAAACCTCTGCCTGGAGGCTAAAAACCACTGAAAACCTCATGCCTGGAGGCTTTCACTTAACAGCAAAAGCAAAGATTAAGATGCTAGACAAGTGACGATACTGCACTTATAGAGCTGACGTGACGAGCAGTATGCAATTTTGTTCTGCTGTACCACAATCGAGCTATTTCTCTGCTGAAATATTCAAATTTTTGTAAGCAGGAATGTGTTGGAACAAAATGCTTTCAAACTTGGCATATTGCAATCATTACACTCAATTGTTGGCCTTTTGTGATTCACACGAATATTTCAATGATGACCATTTGGAAGTGGAGTGCGGCATAACACAACCACAAGGAAATGTGTGCAAACAATTAATATATCATGATGCAGAATCTTAGCAAAATAGCCTGTTGTGCACATTGTTTCCATGCACTCAGCCTGCTCAATAACCTAAAGAAAAACTAAGCAATTTAAAAACATCATGAGCCTTAAAGGGTTGAATGTTGAAGGATTGTAGTTTGTCATGTAAAATATTGTGATGCTACTATCTGAAAAAGCCTGAGCCAACGGCAAATAAAGATGAGACGGTTTTCAGCGTTCTGTACGTCGTAGTAACTAAGTTTTTGTGCCAGCAATTAAGTGCGGTTCGTACAACACTGACAAAAATTCGAATAGTTCAGGCTTATAAACAATACTGCGGGCATTAACATTTAGCAAATTGAGTTCCTTATTGAATATTTGTCAATGGTCTTTATCGCATGAGCTGCCGTGAGTGCTGCTCAGCTTAACACGACTGCTAGTTTCCATGTTCCAGGTATAGGCTACACCATTTACTGTCAGTTTGTCACCGATAAGTTTAACTTTTGTGCCTGCGTCTTTAGCGTCTTTTGCTGATTGCCACAGTAGCTTTCACAGTAACATAATACATATATAAATAATGCATAAAGGACAAGCCTTGGTTCAGAGCTGGATTTTGCTACAACACATTTTTATCGTGGTAATGCAGCCTGAGAAAAAGGTCTTCGAGACATGGGACAGAATATTCAAGGGAGTTGGAAACATCTCTCACATTCTTGGCAAACACATAACGTACCTGCCTGCAGCAACAGGTAGTATCAGTATTCAAAACACATTGCTCACATTGGATACAGGAGTATGAGTATGTGAACTCTGTGGGATAATGAAAGGGTTCCAAAAGTTGCATATGCAGTAATACATTTTAAACAGTGTATTGATACTTTGCTATAAATGAATGCAATTGCCTTTTTAATTGCATAAACACTTTGCAAACATCTGCATTCTTGTGAATCACACTTTAAAAGCAGGCCGGTCGGACTCCACCAATTGTCTCCACAAAAGTGAGTGCTTAAATATGCTGGAGCCTGATACAGCAACTTTTGAGGTTTGCTAGATATGTGAGAAGTCCAACATTGGCAGCTGCAGCTTCACATGTGTTGACACTGATTTCGACACCACACAAAGCTGACAAGGCTGACACCAACAGCACAGATGCAACGGGTCTCACTTCTCTAGCGGCACGGTGAACATCCAAGTTGCACACACTGAACACATAGTGCTGACACCAAGCACACATGAGCAATCAAAACGATCTGCAGCTGGTCTCACTTCTGGTGACGCTGTGAAGGGCTCCACACAATAAGCACGCAGCGTTGACACCAAAAGCAGCGGGGACGTATAAACATCCAACCATCAACGAGCTACTTGCGAGCTGCTACCTGAGATGGCAGAACAAGCGCTGTTTGAACACCGCAAAATCACTGAAGCACTAATGCGAAGACGATCAGTTGGTTTGTGCACGCTCTCAGATGCAGCCCAGCACTAGGATCTTGAAGAGAGTGCAATGGATGGCGCCCACGACACGTTGGAAGCCTCCCAAAGCTTTGATGTATTCACGCCAGGCCCATCCTCCGGTGAATGACGGCTGGAAACAAGACGTACGTGTTTCACTTGTGACACATGTTTCAATTGCTCTTGATTTGGAACCTACATGTAGCGGTACGAACGCATGTTTGAGCTGCACGCCCCATTTTACACACTGGGCGGAAAGAAAGAGGCGATTAGCAAGCGAGACTCATGCGAGGTTTGAAACCGGCAGCTCGTGCCGCGTTTAGCCGTATAGTCACACCACTAAAGGCCCCCGTGGGATATACGATGCCAGTACACACAACAGGGAAAACGAAAAAAGAAAATAAATATGTGCGTCGCAACAACTACGACGACAAATACGGCAACCAAGAAATGGCTTCGGAAACGCACCATCAATTATTCTGCATCGCCCGGTGTCATAGCACAAACAAAACGGTGATGAAGAGCATCACTACGTTTCGCGTACTATTATTATTTTTTTTTTACTGCATTCACCGTTTAATACACGAGAGACGTATCATAGCAAAGTACCCGCGCAAAAGAATGGCGAAAATGTTCAAGCTCACCTCAAGCCGACGAAGCCAGCGCGACTCGCATGGCAGTCCAAAGAGCAACGGAAGAACTCGACACAAGTTCCCAGTCACAAACAACTCCGAAAGGACGCGTGTCACCTCTGCATCAACACGAAGGGGAACAGAAAAACTTAGTTGCACGTTTTCCACGCTCGAAGGGGTCTATCATGTGTATCCAGCCGTAGCAGCCGCACTGCAGCCATTTTGAATCTTAATAAAGTTCGCAGTTAAGACTGCCTGAACGCTGTCTTTAAGCTCCGTCTTAACCGCAGTCTTAAACGCGCACTGAAAGTTTTGTGCAAGCGACTTAAGCCGTAGGGAAATCTAAGCTAAGAACGCTGGCCATAGGGACATACAGAGCCAACCGAGATAGACTTGATGCCTGCACAAAGCCTATGAACGAGCTGGACAGTCACGACGTTTGCCGCAATATTTCACCGAGAGGTGGCAACACCTTAAAAGTAGCCCTTGGCTTGACGCTCATATACGCGTTTTTGTTTTTGTTTTAACCCATTGCCTTTCTTGCGTTGTTTTGTCAAATAAGGATGTGCGCGCCGCTTCTCGGTAGCTTTACAAAATAACTGAAACTGCACTAAATCCCCTCGTCATGTTTTGGGAGGCCGTAAAACTAAATAGATGGTCACTCGTTGTGTGTTGATCGGCGTGGTGTGCGTTCGCTCACGTTTTCTCGTTCGTCGAATGCCTGCGGAGCGTCAGTATCGCGTGCTGCCCGTTGTAGATCTCCACTTGTGTTGTGAACGTGCTTTCAGGGACAGGAAATATCCCTGCGAGTTTGAGCTGCAGCTGCGATCTGGCTTCGGCAGGGTCAGCATCCGTTAACCGAGCCCGACTCATCGCAGTCATGCGGTAACTTCATACTGCCTGGTGCTACTGGCGTTGAAGTTTTTGCCACCGGCGGCTTTCTCATAAAGGCTAGTGAACCGGTCGGCGCGGACGAGTCGACGGCAAGCCGGGCAGTAAGAAGAGTCGTTGTCGCACTGAAACGGAACGCCGCTGCCTGGACACGGTAAGAGCCGCCGTTGTCATTTCACCCATTTTGCCTATTGGGATGTTTCTTGACCAGTAGAGTCAAGGCAGGAAGAAATAGAAGAAAGTGCTTAAATCGTGTACCTTTATTTAGCGGTTGTTGTGATATACAGGGCCCATAGCGGACGTTAGCAACAGCGCAGCAATATTTTCAGGAACGTTTATTTTTTTCACCTATTACGGTCATAAGCGTTTATTGCCTTGATCGAGCACAATGGTACCGATTGCGCACCTTGACGGGGTTTGCATCATACGGGGTCTACGACAAGTTTTTTTTCTTTTTTCTTTTTTTTAAGGCTTGTCATGTGGCATAGAATGAGGCTGTTTTTTAACTTAAAGGGTATCATGCAGTCTATTTTATTCAAGGAATCGGAGCAAGCTCCGGCTCTTATTTGTCCATTAGCCACAAGTGTAAATGTTCCTCCTGTGTAGCCGACAGCCGATCCAACTTCTTGTAGTCGTCTTATTCTTGACGGCTGCATTCCTGGGCATGTCCATAAAATGTGGCGAAGATCCATCTCGGCAGCTGGCCTTGGACACTTAGGGCATGTGCTCTGCACTGCATCCTCTTCAGAGCCTCATCGGCACGTCGCCGATGGAGTAAGGGACGACAAGTCTTGCTACGCAATAGCATCAGCGTGGAATTCAATCTCGGTTTTGTGCCGCCACATGATTACCTGCAACTGTAACCGATGAATATGCGCACAAGAAGTGATACAGGTTTCCTGCTTTACAGCTGGCCATCCCAGGATGAGCTGCCGGGCTGCATGAGCGACTTCTGTGCTGCTGGAGGTTTCCCTGGCATCGTGGGCACCATCGATGCCACTCATGTCAAGATCCAGGCCCATGAGCTGTACGAGGGAGCGTACATATAAATAGGCATTTCTACCACTCCATCTTCGTGCAGCTTGTGGTGGACAGCAAGTGCCAGATCCTCGATGTGGTCGCAAAGTGGCCCGGTGGCACATATGACGCACGAGTGCTCGCACACCGCGACCTCGCTCAGCTCTTCAAACCGAGCACTTACACCGGCATCCTGCTGCAGTGGCTATCCATGCAGACTTTGGCTCCAGAATGCGGACATGTGCGGCAAAAAGCGATACAGTGCAGCTCACGGCACCACCAGAGCAGTGATTGATAGGTAGGTGCGCAGCACATTCTAAATATTGGATTGCATGGTATCCCGGACACTGACTGGTTGTGGATGTCCGTGTTGTTCGAACAGCTTGGTACAGTTGCAAGTGTTGTTGAGCAAACAATGTATGCTGAAAGAAATTAACTTTGATGTCGCATTTGTTTACTAGTTAAATAACACTACAGTCAAATAACTTTGGCCAAGCCTGTGGGGGGGGGGGGGAAGCTTTTCAGCAAACAAACAAATTATGGTTGGGTGTCAGTCAAGTTATATTTGTTGAATGACACATATCAATATTTACTTAGCAATTAGATTTGTTCAAAAATCATAGCATTATTTTGTCATTTGAGCATGATATATATTTCCTTAAATGAAGGTATCGAAATATTTCCATTCATTATTGATGCAAGGGTATTTACTGCAATAAATTTCACCGGACACGTTTACAGGTTGTGTGATAGCCTGGAAGAACAAATGCTCAAAACATACATTCCATGTACAGCATATTACGAAGCTGTCAGTTCCATAAACCACAGGTTACTCAGAGCAGATGTGGCGTTATTTGAAATGCATCATGATGGAGAGAAAATTTTTATTATTCTGCATATGCATTCACTTTTACTGCAGCAACTTGCGTTACGCGCGTCACCAACTTTATAGTGGCATTGCATAGCCCACTCACGATGTTTTTTTTTTGTAGGACAATAGGGCAGCTGAAACGCTGCTTCCATTCCCTCCATGATCAGCAGCACATGTCACTGGACCATGTGTGGACCAGCATCATGACGAGGTGCTAACTCCACAACGTGTCCAAGGAGTATGCGTGCAGCATAGGCAAACAAATGGAAGTGCAAGATGAAGTGTCTGTACATGCTTATCCTCACTGGGGTTATAGATTTATGCTGCGCAAAGGCATGGTGCAGCAAGATTTCTCCTGCTTTAAGTACAGTTATGTGAAATGAATTATGCCTGTGCTAGTCACTGAGTTTAATGTTTTCACTGGGTGACTTCTCATGACCGGATAACTATGCAAATGCGCTTATTTCACTATGTGCTACGTCAGTCTTGTATTGACATTCTGAAGCCTACGCAAGAGTGCGCATTGAAGTATTTTCTGTTGAGCTGTTTAACATTGCAGTACATATAGAGCATAACAGATGGAGCATAAACATCTTCTTTTTACTTCATTTTGGTTGTAACACCCAATTCGAGACATGTAAACAGGAGATTATATTTGAGCACTAAGCTTAATGTCTACCTGCAGTGGAGTTACAGTGGTTAGGGTGCTCAACTACTGCACCCGAAGGTGAAGGATTGAATCCTGGCCATGGTGGCCACATTTCGATGGAGACAAAAACATAGGCGCCCGTCTGCTGTGCAATGTCAGTGATTGTTAAAAGATCCGAGATGGTCGAAATTTTCCTACTTCTCCACTACTGCATCTCTCATAGCTTGAGTCACTGTGGGATGTTAAGCCCAATAAATGAAACCAAGCGTAACCTTAACATCGATTACACCAAGAGTAGGTTCAGTGTGGTAAAGTATGGTACTTAACAGATTACAGATATGTTTTTAAGCTGCGAATTTGTTATTTTAATACCTACGATATATATTTTGTTACAGTCTGTGCAGTAAATTGTTAAACATGCAATATGTTTTTCCATCACTCAAAGATTGCCATTTTGTCAAATACTTGCATGGCATCAGAGTGCAATGGTAAACTCTGGGAGACTTGGTGAATGTATGCAAAAGTAGAAGCGCGGGCTACCATATTGTGGTAGGTGTTCACAGCCCCAGGTTTTGTATAAATTGTCTCGTATGGCATCCATGGCAGCAATGCTCGGACAAGCCATGTGGCATAAAAATAAAATGCGAACTACCTGCTCAAAGTGTAACGAGTAATTTTGCCATCAACTTTCAGTGATCACACCTGTATTATTGGCAGTGCTTACATTGCAATTATAGTTGCCAAAACTAAAGAGTATATATAGGGCCACAGAAAACTGTCTTATTATTTGCAGGTACAATATTCAACAACATTTTGGTTAACTTTGTATTAGAATGTTTATAGCCTTTTGTAGCACTCCTAACCCACCGTGATTCAAATCATGTGCATGTTTTGTTGTGTCAAGTTTTTATGTCAACTAAGCTTTTCTGCATTATACTCTTGCAAGTGCTTCAAAAGTATTAATTCCACCCTTTGAGACCAATACCTGTAACCATTACAAACTGTTGTTTGTTATTTATTCTCTGCTGCTCACTATGTAGCATGACCTGCAGAACAAATATCAGCATGTCTGGTGTGTGTAAGGCATCTACAACTGTCATTTTGTACTTTTCTCAAGTATATGCTGTTTTGCTTGTATGATAATATTTCTTGCCAATGTGGGCCACCATTTCCTCAATTGTATGCTGTGAGAACAGTATGTGCAAATGATTTTGCTCAATGTCGTGCTGGTGCTGGTCACATGCTTGCATTAAATCACCTCAAGGGCTACTGATCTTGCATATCTGTATATGGTTGCAATACCACTCGTAACCTGTGCACATCCAACACCCAGAACAGGCCAAAATTATATGACTGGAAGAAAAGTACCTGGTCGTTTTTGTTTATCTGCAGGAAAAAACGGTGAGAGCAAATGCTGTGGTTGCACAAGTATACCACATTACTGTCATTGGTGGCAACTGCTGTAGTCATATGAACAGCTGTATTTGTCAACAATACTGTAACATATTTGTGTTCATTTGTGTTTCAGAAATTGGGGTGTGGAGTACTGACATTTTGATATACAAATCGAGTACATTTGTGGGGAAGAATGCATTAGAATAAATATTCTACAAACTGGTGCAAAAATAATAAAAATTAATAAAAATTAATAAAAATAAAATTTTGTCATTTTTGCCTAACATTTGCACATGACTGATATTGTGCATAGGCATACACCGAAACTAAAAGTACATTACAAATGTTACACAGCTTTGGACATACAATTTTTTTTTCAATAAGGCCCTGCATAAAACTAGTGGGAGCTGTCATATCGTGGCAGAATGCAGTAAACTTCCATATACCTATATCAGCCTTTAAGGATCCAGAAAAATCTGTGCTTTATAAGAAAGCATTATTTATTTAAGGGGCCTGAATAAATTGACAGAAATCATTTGTACCTGACGTGCACTTGCGCGATTTTGTCTGCTTTTTAAATGAAAGCGTATTGAGAACGACGTTATTATCGGTTTTCGTAAAGCGCTTTATTGGGACACCGTCGCAATGGCCCTCTTTATGAAACGGCCCCGTCGCGTTTTGACAATACTTCACTGCGTGGTCCACGCGATCACGGTGAAGCGTGGAAGCTTTCAAAGTAAGGTGATTGAGAAATTAACGGTATATTTGGTATTTTTACACTAGTCACAAATTCAAATCAACTTTTCGGAAGACGGATAGATTAACAAGCATATTTCAATCGTATAGATTTTTTCGCGAAGCCCCTCTAAAACGAAAACCGCATATCTTGAAGTTCGTCAATACGTCCCCGTTTTCTATTCAGGGGTGTTGCAGGCATGTGTTCCAACCTGTGCCGCTGCTAAGCGCAAGTTATTCTTTTAGTGCTATTGCGGTCCGTTTTGTATACCGCTGGTAAATAGGTTTACAGGCAACGTTCCGAGCGACGAGCCTGTGCCAGCAGTGGGTAAGGAAACCGTGTCGAAGAAAGGATGTGGTGACGGCTCCAAAAATTGGCATGTGTGAGCGTGGCAGCTAGTGAGGCGTTTTCTAAAAACGGAATGATCTTGAATATTGGATTGATATTGGTGAATGAGCGACTCGACAGTTTCGCGTCAAGATAAAATGCATGATTGGTGAATCTTGCGTCGAGATAAAACGCACGATCCGTGAATGAGCGACCTTTAGAGAGGTCAAAATTCTGTGAGCCTTCCAATACGGCATCTTTTGTCACAACCTGATTTTAGGTCACATTTGCGGCGCACATAACCTCAATTGTAGCTGCAGTGCGTATAGTGCTCTAAATTTGTGGGAGACAACTCTCAGCTTTTGATAGCTGTTAGGACAGCGTCTAAATGTAACTGGTCGATTCCTATAATATGCCTCAGTAGCGATTCAACCGGCACTGACGTCAGCACAATACTTGCTTTTGAGGACTGCAGTTAATTAAAGCTCCCTAAAAGCGCTGCTACGTACAAGTCTGATATCCGCAGCCTGTCTGCCCCCCCCCCCCCCCCCCCCTCACACACCAGCACCAGTACGCGCACGTACTTACAGTGCTTACCCAAATGCATATAACCGCTGCCCTAAGAGGCTTTTTGAAGTCATCCCGAAAACGTGTTGTGGAAGGGCGTGGCGCGTTCCTGTAGACATTTTATGAGAGGAAAAAAAAAACCCTAGCAAAGACGTGGTAATTAATCAAAATGAGGCAAATGCTTGAGAAAAACTAGCGGCTTAACATTTTAATTGTCATTGCTAGAATGAACATTCTGATTGCCAATGAAGCACGCACGACGGCTACGGTTTCTGCTGCTTAAGACGTGAAAGTCGCGTCATATGCATGCGAAGTTGAGCTCTGTTTTAGACACAACGACTGCAGCACGCTTTAACGTGCGCTCGCATCATGCCCCCTAAGAGATTAGACATGCAGGAAAATATTCGACTTTGGAGGCGGCCTTGCTTAGCTGCTCATCGCTAGAGTCCCAACTGGCCCTGGCCAACGGGCAATGGTGATAGCTTTGTCCAGTGGCCTCCCATACTAGGCGTTCCACTCATGCAAAGGACCCTTAACCTGCACTCTTTTTTTTTTCTTCAATAAAGTTTTTCACCCTCACCACGCCGTGACAGACTGAAAGCACCGTCAGGTGCCACGGCGCGTTCCCTAAGCAGGGGCAAGATTTCCCATGTATAGGTACCCGCTGTCCTCAAACTAGGTATCCACTGTCTCTATGGGTATGTTAAGACAGCCCTGAATAACTCCGGTCTTGAAAAAGTCTGGTCTGACTAAAGACACTGTTTAAGTCTCGACTTAGCGCGGACTTTATCGTGCAAGCGGGCCCGGGTGTTCTCCCTCACTTATGCGTGTGCTCATTGTGCAATAAACATAAAATGGCGGGTCATTTGTTCCTATCTTGTGACCGTTTCGCCACTCTCCAAAGACTTCAAGAAATGGCTCTCAAACTTTGTCTATGATTTTCTAAGTTAGCCATTTGCAGCCACTCGACTGGGGTTCATAAATGCAGCAGTTAGCTTTGTTGTTCAGAATCTGATTAATATTACTCCCTCTCGAACGACTTCTCTGCTGGATGCATCCATTCAAGTGCTCTCATTCATATGCTTGGCTTTCTTAATTTATTCTGTTTGTTTTTGTTTGGTAAGATTGACTTGGGGGGGGGGGGGGGGGGGAGTCTCTCCTGTTATAAGAAATTTAAACTAAAATCCCAAAAAATGTATGCAGTTTTTCTGCTTAGAATTGTACCCGATCCCCTCGTAGTCCTTTTTCATTCTCAAGAGCCACAACAGCAGCAACATTGCATTGCGCTCTAGGCTGCCTTCAGCTGTGGCATGTGCCTCATTCACAGAGGCGAGAAGAAGAAGAAATTGAGCGGTATCGCACGAACCCCAGTACCTTTTGCGAGCGGCACGCGAGTAACACAGCACCGGCAAGGTCGACCTTGGTATTTTACGCTCGCGGCTGTCTGCCTGCACGAGGTAAGTCCATGGCAGTCCTTTACTGGTAAGCAGTAACGGCAGCCATTGACCTGTGCTCTAGCTCCGGCCGGCGGTGTGCCTTGGAATTTTGTGGCGCCTTACGCAGCGAGACCAGTGCCAGCTCCATCATCCCGTTTACAACAATCTCCAACGCCTTGCATGATGACGTCATAACTATGCATTTGGTTTGGCTTTTATGAGCGTCCTAATACAGGCTGAACTGCATATACATCGCAACCAAGCCGTGTAAGGACTATAAGCGGCTGGTCACTGCAATCTTTTCCAGAGTTATAGTACTCCTTTCTCCGCCACAGGATTTCTAAGATATGTATACGGAGCCAAAACCTAAGAAGGCAGCATCACGAGCTAGAGGGTGTCTTGATCTAAGGCCCGAACAGTGGAACCGGCAACATAATTTATTGTGAAATTAGCGTTTCCTCTATTACGTGACAACAATCGTGACTGTGGTGCCTGAGTCGCTGTTCTCGTGACGTCATTATTATAAGGGGCAATATAAACTGTGCACATTGTACGGCAAGTTTAGGACATATCATGAACGAACAATAAAAAAGTTGAAGAAGGTATTTTCCTACTTGGTTCGAACAGTGTCTAGCGCGCGTATGAAGGTTCTATAGGGCAGAATATTTGGAAGACCTTCGTTTTGAGTAAATCGAGTTGAAATGCTGTCGTTTTCTATCATCGCAATTTTGGGCAACTGCCATCATATACTTTGCTCCCGGCGGGACGAGTGGAACGAAAGCGGCACTTGGAAAATCTGCCCTCAGAATTTAACCAGGGGCGGGTTAGCGTTCTCAAAAATGCTTCGTAACGTATCACATGTTCATGGCTGACACAAAAGAGCCGAGCTGGAGAGAGCAGCCCGTCGCTTATTTTTTTTTTCTGCGCGGGACCTGTAAGCTCTCGTAACTATTAGACATAACGATACTCAATCTTAAGTGTACTTACCTCAGTTGCGCAACTGCTGCACCTAATCGGTGTGCAAGCCGATTTTGTTGTGGATCATGGCAGTTTTTATTTGCATGCAATAGTCTTCACAGACCTCTTGTTTTTTCTACAGATATGTTACTGTCCCGTTGTTTCCGAACAACCATCTCGATATTCGAGAACATGACCGCAAAACGTCATTTTTGGTGTTCTGCACCATTGCCTTTGCTTCCATTGTTTTTCTCTTATGCAAATCCAGGCCACCCGTCGCTTCGGCCCTTGCCCGCGCCAGGGGAAAAGCGACCCTGAACTGCGGACTCCACCTGCTATTTCGGCAACAACATTTGCTGGTGAGTAACTGTTTAGGTCTACCCTGCCCAACAATCACGCCCTCTGTTTCCGGCGTAGCTTCTTCAAGGAATGCCTAGCGCATGTATGCAGGTCTTATCAGCTTTTTTATGGGAATTCTCTGCAAATGTCAAGTTTCGCGATATTGACATCGTTAGGCTCCGGTCGTCATACGTCTTCCACGCCCACAGCATAGAGGAGACTGATACGGTACACTGATTTTTTTTTGGAAACACCTAACAGTAACGCAGGATCACTATTATCAGGAATTTGTGCACTGGGTCCGCATGATCAAGGCTGGCCCACAAAGTACCGAGCTAGAGAGAGACAAGGATTCGAGAATCGGATTTTATTCTCTTATTGATATGTCCTCTCAGCTGTATCAATCAATAAACGTCTCGGTATTGTATTCAAGTCTACTTAACCTCCAATACGAATCACACGCCAATCTTAATATACCCTCTGGCAGATTTATTGCAGCGCACCATAGTCGTTGATTGCTAGTAATAGCCTGCACACTGCATTTATTTTTAAAGCGAAGAAGCTGTCATGGTTTTTTTGAAGAGCAAACCTATCCAAACTATTGTTTTTAACACATCTTTACCCGCATCCGCTTGCCTTAGGCAAAGACAGGGTTGCAAGCAACGACAAATGTAAAACGTGTGTCCGCCTATGCCGCATCAGAGACTCCTGTTTTAACGACCACCAGGAAAGCCTAAATTTTTGGGGGTCAACTGGGCGGCGTGGTCTCACTCGGGCGGTTAAACACTGCGCGGCACATTTTGGCGTTCATGGGCTTGGCGAGTTAACGCCACGTTTGTAATAAGCCTAACAAATTTTTTGAGATTATTGCGCAACGACCGTACAGCCGTATGTTTATTACCTCGCCGCCACTGCGGCTGCAGTGCGTTACTAAGTGGCTGCGCTCAATGGACCTTTTACTCGTAGCGTATTCTTATTGCGAACGACAGGCGAAGTACGTTTGACGGGACGGCTTACGGGACTACCTGGGGGTGGGCTTATTCTTGTGGGGTGGGCTTATTCTTGAAGCCGTAGTTCAAAGCAGAGCAGGTCTAGCCTAGCCTGTGGACAGACGCTTGAGTCGTCTGTGGACACACTGTAACTTTCCCTCATTGTAGCCGACGCGAGATGAGTGATATTAAGGATTTTAAGATATGTTAATTCAATTAAAAATTGTGAGCCCCTGAATCACTGCACGAAGTAAACATTTGCACTCGCTTCACATGATACGCCACCGGCGCGGTTTGATCGGTATCGGCTGCTTTTCCAATCGATGTCGCTGCCGCGGCATTCTGAAGGGCTAGCTTCGAACGTAGATTTGGTTAGACTGCATCAGAAACATGATGTTTGATGCCATATGAAGCGCTTCTTTTGACAATATTAGCAAAAATGTGCTCGCAACTGCACGAAGACGGCCGGTGGCGGCGACCATTAGAGAGGGCGGGTCTATGAGACCGAGCTTTTTCCATGGCGCATTTTGACATTCCTTCTCCTGGAAATAAAAAAAGTGAGCAATAGTAGACCGATTTTTGTTTTTAATTTGGGGAATGGGGGGTGATTAGGCCTATGAGAGGTTAATTTATCGGAGGGAGTGTATATGAGAGGGAAGGCGGCTGTAGTCGGATACAACTGAAGGAAGAAGCGGAAATACCCCTCAAAGAGCTTCTTCAGAAGAGAGTGGAATTAACAGGCGTGCCTGCTATTCACGGTGAGGAATAAATTGCGACGTCATGAGAAACAACCAAAGGCGTTGGGTAGAGGGCTCCCTTTTTGCTACACTCACCGCTGCATTCTTGAGTTGTATCCGACCATAGTAAATCACTGTTCCTGGAATCCTAGTCAAGAAAAAATTTCTCCCCTCTTGTTTATTCAAAAATTGCTGATTAAGAGGGACTTGTTTCCCCTCCTGTCAATCCCCGCTGTACAAGTGTCGTATTTCCAAACGAAATTCTCGCTTCAGCGTAGGAGTGGCAACATCTCAAAGTCTCCCCGAGGGTTTTATGCAATAGCGCCGGCAGTAACTCTCTTTATGTTTGTCCGTCTTACTTGGGGTCAACCAGCAGTAGCATCGCCCTACATCGAGGTGTCTGACGGTGCCCACCAACTGCAGTAAAGCAGCGGACGGCAGCTAAGCTGGTACTGCTCCACTGGATGAGATCCTTGTGATCGGTGAGGACTTCAGTACCTTTTGTCCGCCAATTTTTCGTATGATTCCGTGTCAATGAGGCCGCATAGTGTGTTTTTTTTTAAATGCTCTGAAATTTGTCCGCCATTGCAACACAGCCTCCGCGGCGAGGTGCCGAGAGCTTTTTTACCGTTTTCAGCACCAGGGGAGGTTGTTTGCCGAGGGCAGTTGACGAAAAAGCAATGATACTCATTCTGCTTTTTCCCGGTGTGGTGTGGTGGGATCTGCTTTCTCTAGACATCCATATTAACATATAGCATAAAAAAGAACATAGTCGGGGAAGAGATTCACAATTTTTTTTTTCTGTGAGACAAAACTAAGAGGCCTAAATAACCTCAAACGCAAGAACAGTGCGTGCTGGTAAAAAAGCTACCGAGAAGGATAGCTGCGAAATATATGACACTGTTGAGCCATACCGCGTTTACATTCGACAGATAGTGTTCGCACTAACATAAAAAACTGCTATCGCTAGCTTGTAAACGCGGCGTTCGTTCACATCAGCGCGCCGTTAGCTTTCTCCAGCGTGCTAGTGTTGTGCAGAGATGAATACGATATGGGGTGGCCCTTTCAGGCAAGTGCAAAAAAATAATGACAACGTCGCTTAGTATCGCGTCCACGGTGATCGAGGCTGAACAAATCTCCCCTTTTCTAGCGGTCGCGACTCAAAGCGGTAGGTAGATTTATTTGAGCACCAAAATGAGGGATTTTTTTTAACGGTGAAGGAGCTGGGACGAGCCGTCTGCATATATGTTGGTCGCCGAGCAGTTTACGACTTATATTGGACTCATTCCTAGCGTGTGTTTGAGCGCCATCTGCATATGAAGAATACCAGCTTAGGACCGCGAAAGGCTTGCAACGATGGCCTCTCTTCTTGGTGGTCCAGGCGCCGCTGTGACGCGCTCATCGGTGCAGGCCGATCATTTCGAATATCCAGGAAACGTAGGGTGCTACACGTAGAAACACGATCGCGCATGCGCCCCCTCGTACGGAGAGCCATATATTGCAGGCGCTTTGAGGCCTTGTTCGAAGCAGCAGCCTCTCTTGTGGCGGCGCTTACATATGTTCACGCGGGTGGTTTCATTCGCAGGTTACCGAGTTCCGGTTATTTCAACATTCCGAAAGAACGCGCGCTATCACGTCTGCACACATGAATGCAGAAATCAAAATAACATCATCTTCACACTTCACATTTAGCGCTAAGCAAATACGTACACACGGGAAGGTGAAAACTATCCAGCCAGTCTACAAGGTCTTTTAAAAGACTAAGTCAGCATCGTTGAGGTATGCTACGAAGCCTATATGCAGCTCGTTCCGTCGAAAAGGCGTCGCCGTTCCCCACATTTACCTCCAATATTTTCGGGAGTTGTCGCAAGTCTTCGGAATGTATCAGTGTGGTGAATGATTAATTGTCAATAATCAAAATTACATAGGTTGTAGAATAAACTATATATTTAAACAATATATATGGAGGAGTTATCTCATAGCTCGTTCATAAAGAAAAATTATAAATGCTGAGCGATAGCGTCGTAGTATTTAGTAGCTAAAATATAAATGAACGAAACGAACATTACTGTTAAGGTGACATTTAGACGCCCTCATAATTTTTCTGAGCTCCGATTCAATATAGGCTCCATCTAGCGTGTATATGTACAAGCGACTGCACAACACTCCCGCTCCCGAAGATGCCGCGTTCGACTCTCTGCGACGTACCGCAAGTTGTGAAGGCGACCTTTTCTAATATAACAACTGAGCTCCGCGCTGTTTTGAGTGCACGTGTTTCGCCCGGATTTCACGGCTCTCTAATGCTCAGTCGGTAGCTGGCGCCTATTTCAGCGGTCCAATTCAGCGATGCTGCAGGTTTAAAACAGCACTGTCTATGCTCAATTTTCGCTTTTAGTGTTGTCCGTATAACCCAAGGCACTAAGAAAAGTTTTGTTTTGAACTTAAAATCGGAAGTATAGAAGCCTAGCCAAGCAGTCAGTGATGTTAACAAGAACCAAGCGGAACTCAAAGCCTACTCACGGAACGCTCCTAGGCAAAATTTCAAGTTTTGTACGATCTAGCCAAATATCTAAGCAAATATAATGCAAGTTGGTACTCCCGTGACTCCATCCTCCCGCATTATGAAGCAGCAAAAAACTACTGCGCCGGAAAACTTTTGCACTTCATGGTTATCTTCGCTTCTTGAGCCTGAATGCTTTTTTAAACCTTATCACGCATTGCTTCTTTAAGTGGACGAATTTTCAAGATGCAACGCACTACAACAACGCAGCCATTCATGGCTCGACGTTGTGAGAAGGGTGTACACGATTTGCAAAATCTTTCACTCGCGGAATATATGAGAGAGAGGGAAAAAGGAAGCTTTACACCATAGATCATAACGTGACTAATAATGTTTTCACGGGACAGCCTCGTAAGTAGACGGCATTTTTATGCCGATGCAAATTGCCATGGAACTGGTATATTGCACATAAAGATTTCCTCTACTGGAGATCAAACGGCTCTTCAATGCTGTGGAAGGACATAAGTGTTCAGCGTGCAATCAAATCCATTTTCAAAACAGGCGCTGACTTAACAATATCTATTACTCGATGATGATCTCAGAAGCTTACTTTGTCACGGACCTACACAATGGAAAAAGAAAACAAAACATTCCCACATTAAGTACGCACCATATGCGCAGGGCAAACGAAAATGCAGTAATTGGGTAGAATTATTGAGAGAAATGCGCACCATGCGACCGTAACGGTAGCATTAGTTTGATATATCGTACAAAAAGAAGGACAAATCGTTTGGAGGTAACTTAGACAGTTCGCACAAAATGTAGGAACTGCATGTGCACACAATGCAAAGGTATTTTTTCGCTTTAAGCAGCCCTTTTTCAATGAGCTCCGCATGATTTCCCCAGGACTTTGCACACCCTGAAAATATGCTAGGACAAATGGGGTCGGTAGGCACTAAGGTCTGGCCTGTTCTCAAAAAAAAACATTGTGCCGAGTATCTAAACCAACACTCTAGGAAGAAGCACTGAATACAGGAACACACTTTGTACAATGTCTGTAGCCCGAATTCCAGTTCGAGACAAGCACTTTCTTCCCATTGCAAGCACGTCTGATAAACAAAGAAACAAACTAAAAACCGAGCTGCTACCTTCGTCTATGCGGCGCTCGTAAGGTTCCGACTACTGTGCCGACTATAGGGAAACAAATGTTTTAAAACAAAACACAAATAACGCGTTTACAGCAACACGAATGAAGCCGAACCAGCAAAACCGGGGAAAAACGGAAGCGCAGTAGCGCAGCACGCCGGACAGGGCCACCTACTCTGAGCCCACGCTTCCCAGCGCCCTGAATGTCGCGCCGGACTTGATGGTGGGAGTGGCAGCGCCATAGAAGAAATTGTGATCGTGATCGGCAGGCAGACCTGCGCGCGCGAAGAGGGGAGTGTCAGCTCCATAGCATAGTATTCTTACATCGGGCGCCAGTCACACTCGATGCTGTCTTTTTCGAATGTTATATTTCTAGGGAGCAAGTCAGCGGAACATTTTCTACAAGATTCGCTTGGAACTAGACATTCGTTTGCAAGTCTTGTAACGCTAGCAGCTGCATTTCTAGCCGCGTAATAACGTTGGTATTGTTCGTATGGGGCTATGCTGAATACTCATAACCAACGTTTTCCGAATTCTGTTTCAGTGTTTCTGACCCCCCGTGGCTACCGCAAATAGGAAAGGCTACGCGTGAGGATGAGCTGTTGAGTGATGACAGTATAGAGTCGTGAGGTGCGCAGTTTTTCGCTGTGATCTAGTTTTTAAGTTTTTGTGGATATGTATAACAAAGCCTGCCCCAAAAACAAACACCAATATCTGCACAAATGATTCCATGTTCTACAGACGCTGGCCCTACACTGTATGCCAGTTTACTCAAACTTGTTATTATGGATTGAGAGAAGACGCTTGGCTGGTTGGCTGCTTTACAAACCAGATACAACCAGTCTAGTAATGATTGGAAGGACGGTAAATTAAGATTCGTCACCGTCATGTGTGACAGCCGACGCGACCGCAGCGTAAGGTAGCGAACGCATCAGTCAAAGCAGCGAGCATTTCAGCGCCGTGCAATCGGCCGCCCAACGCTTCCTCCCGCGTACATGCTCCGACATGTGGAACTACACGTGCCGTCATGTGTGTGCAAGTGCTGGCCAAGCCCTACGCTCGTGGGAGAGAGAGTCACCATCGCCCATTAGCAGGAACTGGAGGAGGTTCTGTCGTGCCCCCGTGACAGTCACCAGAGCTTGCTCTGCCATGAATTCTCCCTTCCATCTCAACTGCCGAGCTTATAAAAAGTAGCGGCTGTTTACGCTGCGATAGAGACTTAAGAGAGACTTCGCCGAGATGGCGCTAGACAGCTGCTTAGCGAGCGTGTCAGTTTTCTCTCCGGGTTTGCTTCTCTGGCCGATCCTACGTGATGCTGTATTAAACGTTGTTTTTGCTAGTCGATGCCTTGTCTTTGCCGGGACCGCTGATGCCTTCCGCCGAGCCGCAGGGCCAACCAACGCTACAGATGGAGCCGCAAGCCACATTTAACAGGTCGTAGACCAAGCTGATGTCAAACAGGAAGCACGGCAACTTTGTCAAGCATTTTATTCGTCCTCATGTCCGCCTCTGACAGCGCCGGAAAGGGCCATTCTAGATTCGTTTCGCTCCCGCTTTTGCGATAGTGAAGAAGCCACGAAAAAGAGGTGAACTGGTGGAGAGTAAGCGGTATACTTATTATTCACTGTTAAGTATCTTTATCTTCAGCACCCTTTCACGCTTGTTTAAATATATTCATTTTGAATTTAAACGCCATAGCTGTAAAGGTGCCCTGCTCGAGGATATACGGCATCGTCGTTTTGAGCAAAAGGTCGCGGGTCTGCCTGCGGCAGTCGGCAGGTGGCATTGCTGGGGAATTCTCGCCTTGTTGCGTGACGTCACGAAGCCACATGACATGAAAGGAGGTGTGGACTGCCGAGATTAAATTTGAACCATTTGGGACCCTGGATCCGCTTCAGACTCGCTACACCTTAGGCCAACGCCATCTCCAATCAAGCCGTAATGCTTGGTGTCTAGCTTGGAGGTACATCGTACGTTTTGGTTTGGGCTTCATAACTTTCTCGGGTGGTCTTTCACGAAATGTGGTATCTTACGACTGCATGCTAGCGGGTATGCGTGGGAATAATAGAAGCACAAATTAAGGGATAAGTAAATGAGCGAGGGAATGTACTTGAACGAACATCTGCAAGGGGAGCCGTTGACGGATGCCGTTAACGCTGTCGCGTTGTATTCTTAACAGCGGAGTCTAATCGTCTTCCAGACTTTTCTCTGTGAACAAGAAGCCGTGTTTCGCATCAAATACATAGCCTTGTAGTATAACACAGCGAGCATTGTTAGTTGGTAAGACATTGTGCGAAATCCAGAGGACAAGAAAGACGACGAGATGTGCGCTCGTCCTGTATTCTTTCTTGTGCGATGTGTTTTTTGCTGTTTCCACACACACACAAGTATGTAGTTTATTGTATACTTTATAAAACAGTTACTTTTTTGGCTTTAAACCAGGGCTATTCTCTATAGAAAAATTGCAGATCATACCTGCATCTTATTCTTGCTGAGCTTCTCCAGATCAGTGGGCAGACAAAGCGGGCGAGGGAAAATTAAATTTGTTTTTTTGTTATTCTCTTACGGGACCTTGTGTAACGCAAATGAAATTTAGAAATATTTAAGCTTGGATAGAAAAAACGCATTACAATATATTATTTATCACCAACAACATGTTTAAAGGCATCTCTTTAGTAGCCCTCTGCCATGTGGAGAAAAGCAGGAACAATTTTAACTTCTGACCATCTCACTCTGTTTATATGGTCTCACTTGTGATATTGTCAACGTCAAACAGCCAGAGCAGCCAACGTAGGTTAGGAAAGTAGGTTTAATAACAGTGACGCGGCACTGGGACGCGGAAAGGGCTGGCGAGAGCTCGAGCGAGGAAGACGAAGAACACCGGGCTCCCTAGCATGGCTAAGGCTAGCTAAAACGTCGGTAATCCAGTCCAGCCGTATGACAGCGCCACATGAGTCGGAAAGAGTCGATAGTGGTCTCTAAGCAGCGTTTTTGATTAGGCAGGAGATCCGAGTTGACGTCGATTTTAAGCGGAGTAGTCGACGTTTCTAATGACTTCATGATTTCAGACAACGAATACTGTCCTGCGCATTCCGGGAGCTCTTCAAAGTACGCAATCGTTGTTTTTCTCGCCAAACATTGCGGTTCACAACCGAAGTTCGTCACCAAAAGTTCGGTTCGCCTGTCCTTCAGTTCAATAAGTCCTCGAGCTACACAGACTTGTCAACCCAGGAGCAGTGACATGTTGGCCTCGGCGACGCCACAAGTTCCGGGGTGGCTATCGCACTCTACAGTCAGAAACATGGTGGATCTTTGCGGTATCATAACGTGGTCGTCACAGACTCGCAGCTTCGGCATGTGTTGCTGGGGTTCGGCGTCAACAGTGCGGTGGGCGGCAAACGACACGATTAGGTTCATAAGGTCAATCACAGCGCTATACTCCCGGAGGAAATCTAAACCGAGTATCAGGTCCTTGGAGCACTCGGGAAGCACAGCGAAGCAGCCTGGGAAAGTTACTCCTCGGATCTGTATTCGCGAGGTACAGACACCAATCAGTATAACCATATGGCCGCCAACTGTTCCTATCTGCGGCCCAGTACAAGGCTTCAAAACCTTTCTGAGGGTTGTGGCTAGCCGACTGCTCATTACCGAAACATCAGCCTCAGTGTCCACGAGTGCATTCGCGTTACGGTTGTCGGCGGTCATGGTAATGTCGGCGGAAATTAATTTTTCGCGGTTCGTCTTGTCGAGTCGCCGTCGGTCGGCACGTCGCAGTAAATCGTCGGGTGGAGGCTCTTGACTCTGTACAGCTGCGGCGGTCCTACCCCCGGAGGACGCCGTCTTTAGTTTTCCCGCCCTGGGGACGTGCCTCTGAATTGGCCAGAGGTCGAAGGGCGGTTGGGAGACTGGACTGGCGTCGTTGTGCAGTAGGGGGCTGCACGTTAGCGGCCAAGTAGTCCTCAATCTCCTAAGGTCGCTCACCGTAGCGCGTTCGAGGTGCTTCGGGAGAAAAACCCCTGTGGCCCATCTGGCGGTAAGGGCAGTTGCGCCGAACGTGGCCGGGCTCCCAGCAGTGGTAGCACAATGGTCGGTTGTTTCGCGTTCGCCACACGTGTGTTTTACGGATGGTGGGCCCGAATTCCTGCTGTGGAACGGGCACAGCTAGGACTTGGTACTGCACAGAAGCAACAAGAGGAAAGGCTTGTGGTACTGGCGCAAGGTTTCGCAGCACGTCACTGTAAGTCATTATGTAGGGCTCTGGTGGCGGCGTTACCGGAGCTGGCTGCACCACTCGCCGGATTTCATCCCGAACCACGTCCGCTAGTGCAGCGACGCTTGCCTGTGGAGCTTCAAAGCGTAGTTTCTAGAGCTCTTCGCGCACAATGTTCCGCACAAACTCTCGAAGTTCCTCAGCGGGCAGAGGCGTAGGCGGGCAGTGATAGGCGGTTGCTGCAGAAGCAAGTCGGCCATACTGCGCGCTCCGCTCTTGCAAGGAGCGCTTTATACTTGTTGCCTCTTTTGTAATTCCGCCACAGTTGTCGGAGGGTTGCGGACAAGATGGGAAAACAACTGCTCCTTTACGCCCGCATTAGGTGGCGCACCTTGTTGGCCTCGGGCATAGCTGCATCAGCCCGACTGAAGAGTCGCGTCATGTCTTCAATGAACATGGCAACACTTTCATTTTGCTGCTGCGATCTTGAGTGCAGGGCGAGCTCGGCTTTCTGTTTCCTCTCGTCGGTATGAAATGTCGCCAACAACTCTCGACGAAAAGCTTCTCAGGTGATAAAAGAAGCTTCGTGATTCTCGTGCCACGTTTTGGCCGAATCCAGCAATGCGAAGTAGACGTTTTGTAGCTTGCGCTCACCGTCCCACTGGTTGAAGCCCGCTACACGATTGAACCTGGCCAACCAATCTTCAACGTCCAAGTCGAACCTATCACCATGGAACCAAGGTGGTGGCCGAGGTGTGTGCTGGACAAACGGCGGCACCGCTCCAGTCTGCTGAGGAGGTTGGCCGCCCGAGGTAGATGTCATGGTTCTTGGAGGTAGTCTCACACCGCTGAACTCAGGCTGTAGGCCTCGCAGACGACGACTCGCCTAGTGGACAGGTGTTTTATCCACACACTCGGAACTGGCTTCAAAGGTGCCTTTGAAGTCGGCGTGCATGTGACGATACTCCGCACGGCTCCACCATATGTCACCGTCAAACAGCCAGAGCAGCCAACGTAGGTTAGGAAAGTAGGTTTAATAACAGTGACGCAGCATTGGGACGTGGCAAGGGCTTACGAGAGCTCGAGCAAGGAAAACGAAGAACACCGGGCTCCCTAGCATGGCTAAGGCCAGCTAAAAAGTCGGTAATTCAGTCCGGCCGCATGACGGCGCCACACGAGTGATTAAGAATGCGGCAATATGTTGTATATCTCTCTCATTTACGTACAGCAGATTATCTGTCACTATCATGTCACAATGTAGCAATATCCAGATACCTCACATGAGTTCAGGGCGTGAACTCGTCATGCTGGTACCACTAAATGTGACAGCTGTGTCTTAGGCAGCTACTGGTGCGGCAGAGTACTCAGAGTTATTTAGGGCGCACTGCCAGAATCGATGAAAGAAGGCTTGCCCCTAAATTCGCAGGGATCTATGTTTTGCTCCTTCCAATTCGTATCTGGTTCTGATCTTTGCCTAATCGTCGAGCGCTGCACAGCAAATGGTAAGTGAACGATTTAGTGGCCGCCCAGAAACGCAGGGACGTTGTTTCACGGGCGTGGTAGCACGTAGTAGCCTTCCGCCTTTCCGAAGTTTAGAGATAGCGCCGACTGCTGCCAGTACACTCAAGAAACTCAAAATAAGTGCGAAAAAGCTCAAATTTTATTTCTTATCATTTTATTGCAAACATCTGAATCTTCTGCTTACATTACTCCTGCTTTTCTTTCTACCTTTTCATTGGCCAGTAATTCTAAATTCACTTCTTGCGTCACCAAGCTTACACCTGAAATTAGAAGGGCCCATATTGTTTCTTCGTTATAGGCAGTTCTTTGTTAAAGTGATCACGCTTTTACGGGCTCACGCACCACAATGAGGACCAAGAAAAAATTAACTTGCATTCAGTGTTGGCTATGTGCGTTCCGGGAGCTGTGAACACGCTCAACGATGCGCCCACCCCAAGGCTGTGTGCACCAATAACTCTTGTCAGCGCCTACGAAACGAATCGGTGCCCTGCCGCTTCTAAATCTGATCCAGAAGGCTTATTTGGTTAGGTTTATAGGATTAAATGTCTGCAAGCGAGTCAGGAAATGATAGACGCTGTGGTGTAGAGTTCCAGAAATGTCGACCACTTGAGATTCTTTACGTGCGCTGTCATCGCACAGCACACGGGCGCAATACTTCCCGCCTCCATCGAAAATCGGCCGCCGTGGCGGAGATTCGATTGCGCTTTTTTGGGCATAACGCGAGAGCGCCTTAATCACTGAACACACCGGCGGGTATTCCGAAGGCGCCGGGTCCATTTCTGCTGCGGCAGCCGTGTTTCAAGTGAGACGGAAGACACCCGTTTACTCTACAATGTTAATGCATGTTAACTTTCCGGAGTCCTACACAACGCCGCCTCTTATAGCTGATGTGGCCTGAGACGTCCTACATTATTAAAACATTGCGCAAAGTTTATCTGTCAGGAATGAGCCCATAGAAGATAGGGAAGGAACTGTCCGTCCCGTATAGTTCTTGATGGATTCATGCGCATCGCGCAACGTGGCATTGTTTAGTGTGCCGCTAGCCGATTTTTGTGTGACCACAAACCGCCGGCATCAAAGCCCGATAAAAAATTATCTGGCCAAAGAATGCCTTAATTTTGTTGATTATGACGCGATAATAATTGCTGTAGGTTTCGTTGCAGCCTCTCTGATTTTAGATTTTTCTTAGCTCCTGTCCGTCCATGCTCACTTTAAAGTAAGATATCAGTGCATGGTATGGTCCGCCCTCTACTCGTGTTAATGTTACTGGCTAGACGCCATAACCTAGACGTTGCAATGAGTGATAACGAAGAAATTAATTACAAAGTTTTGAATTTTTGGGGGTACATTTTGTTGAGAGGGTAGTTATAGCTATATTAGTCCCGAGTCTGACTGTGTCATATGAATCACATGACGGCCCATATCCCGAGGGTTCTAGCAGGCTTTAAATGGCTAGGAGCACGTGATAACGAAACCAGAACGGCAATAAGAAGCAGCTTATTCTGATGGTGCGTGCTTTTTGAGAATGGGTGTGGGCAAAGTCTGCCACAATGTAATGCTTCATTTGGCCAAAGTAACCAAACTTATGTAGCCTGGTGTTGTTTCTGTTTCTAGTTTCATTTGTGGCTATGTCTGCATTTTAGGTTCTGCTTTGCTTTTCCGTGTACACGAGAGTCATTTTCGGCAAGCAATATCATAATTCCTCTGACCGGGACATCAATTTTGGTGGAATTCAGAAGAATATAATCTGAACGTTTCCTGTGACTATACCAAAGTGCATATTATTTAAAAACTAAATGCTTCTCCTCATGGAACCCTTGAAGTAACACGAGCCCCATGACAGTTTAACGACCCACAGGTCATTTCTCTTCGCAGCCGAGGGCGCTTAGCTACTACTCTCCTAACTTTCTCAGCGCTCGTTACAGAGTGTTCACTTGAATGATATCAATAACTTAGATTATGCAATTGCACTTTCTCTGGAACTTAAATTCTACAGCCGAACGAAGCACTCAGACGCTAGCACCATAAATTAAGCGATGACCCATGCAGCCTCGAGTCAATTTATAACCAGAAAATGTTGAGATGTCTGAAGATACTAACGAAATATTTATTTGGGTGGACAATTCCTAATGCGATGAGAGTGCGTTAAAACGTATAGCCTCTTCTTGTTTTATCTAAGTGGGGGCCACGTGGAGGTAACATAAAGAAGGACAGTATCATCATATTCCTGTTATATTACTTGTATGAATATTGCGCCTCTGCATCACACTGTGCGCTGGTGGCTAGAGTTGGTATCGTTCTTGTATGAAACACGTGACCCCAGAGTTTCCTGGAGCTTCCTACTTAGAAGACGAGGCAACCGCACTGGGAGATGTCCTAACAACTGAGGCAGCGGCGCATGGCCCTTGACGGCCGTTCAAGTTGTGCACCTCTCCAGAGGAGACTCGTGCTCGACTCCGGATCCCGCAGTGTTCAGGCTGGCGAGTATACAGCGTTCGTTGCTAGAGAGCGCCGAAACTGAGCTGTCAGCGCACAAAGAACTGTAATCTGAAGATCCACTAATGCCAGGTAATCTGCGGAAATCGACACTCAGGCGTGGCTCATCGATGCATGGTGGCTATGAAAGAAGTCGTTCACAGAAAATCTTCCTGGCCATCAGAATGTCCTTTTAAGTGCCATTTATGTCACTGTTATTCCAAAGCCAGATTAGTGGCACCTGCGCAGAAATGGAATAGACCTGAAACGCACTGCTCATGCTTCGTCTTGATTTTACAGGCCGTGTCAATAGAAAGTGCAAATTGTTTGTGGTTGAAGCAGTCATAAATTATGTTCAAGTTCGCAGTTACAAAAATTAAACTCAACTACTCTCATCAAAGAGTTGCGTTCTATGTCAGCCACACATCGCATTTCGGAGATATTCGTCAGCGAGAGTGACGCTCAAAATTTATCGATCGAGCACAAATAATTTTTTAAGGGGAACACCATGTTACGTTTCGCCACCGACAAGTGTGACAGCTGACGCGGCCACCGCGTAGCAACAGGCAAAGCAGCGAGCGGTTCGGCCATTTCAGCGCCGTCCGGCCGGCCGCCAGCGCTTCCTCCCGCGGGCGTTCTCTGACAGGCCGAAGTCACACGTGTCTGTGAGTGCGCGTGCGTGTCTGTGCAAACGCTGGCCGAACCCGGCGATCGAGGGAGAGTGCGTCGCCCACGCCCGTCTGCAGGAGGGCGAGGAGATTCTGTCGTGCCAACGACAATTGAGTCATCTCGTCTTGTTCGGACTTGCGGGCTCTCCCTTTCCCTCTGAACTTACAAGCCTATAAAAAGCAGCGGCCGACTCCGCTGCGACAGAGACTACTTGAAGCGTCGCAGAGACGACGCTAGACACCAGCTGTGTGATCGTGTCAGTATTCTCTCCGGGTCAGCTTCGCTGCCCGTTCCTTCATGATGTTGTATTAAACGGTTGTTTTGTTGGTTGACTCCTCGTCTTTGCTGGCACCGTTGATGTCGTCCGCCGAGCCACGGAGCCGCCAGGCCAACGCCACAGATGGAGCCGCGAGCCGTAGGTAACAACCGGCGTCAGCGGTGGGACGAGCCAGGTGAGAGAGTCTCCAACAACTGGTGATGAGCGGTGGTATGACGACGACCAAGCCGTGACCGTGGTCGGTGAAATGAGCCAGGTGCGACATCCGGTAGGAAGAGCTGAGAAGTCCCAGGCGTGACCCGTGCAACAAGCAGCTCAGCGGAAAGCCGGGATCAGTGCAACGACCCCTGTGTGATGAATGGTTGCCCGCAGATTAACGACTGCGCTGAATTCTCGGCTGCGAAGTTTGGTGAGTGCGGGACTTTCGTCTACTGAGTTTTGCCAGGCTTTTGGTAAGTAGAAAACAGAGCTGGTAATTGTTTTGTCATTGTTGCTGGGTGAATTTGCAGCAAGGCAATAGTGGGCAGTCAGTCGATATTGTCGACCATAAACCCTGACTGCTCATTGGAGGGTCAAATTCTAAAGTTAAAGCTCAGCTGCTTTGGTCATCTGATGAGAAGAGAGGAATCGCTGGAGAAGGGGTAGGTAGCGAATGCGATGGTTAGATGGCATCCTCGAGGCGCTGCAGATGTAGTTATGTGATGTTAGGAAGATAGTGAGAGACCGGAAAGCGTGGCGTGACATGGTTTATAGGGTCACGAAGAGTCGCACATGACTGAACGACCGAACTGAACTTAACAGTGGGAAGAAGAAAAGGCAGCACTCAGAACAGCCATGGATTTGGATTTGAAGTCGTTGCGCAAACCGAAATTGCTGGAGCTTGCGAAGGAGTTCGGTCTGATTTTGTCAAAATCAGAAAACCAGAAGTGTTAAAGGCTATTTTTGCGTTGGAAGCTGAAGATGACGAGCTTTTGGAATGCCTTGAGTGCACTGGCGAACATCACGAGAAAGAGGAATGTGAAAGTGAACGTCACGAGAAAAAGAATTGTGAATGTAGGGAACGTCACGAGATAGAGGAACGTAAACGTAGGCAACGTAACGAGAAAAAGGAACGTAAACGTAGGGAACGTCACGAGAAAGAGGACGCCCGCGTAAAGAAACTGATGCAGCTGGAGATTTCAGTACATGGAATGAGCGTGGAAAAGCTTAAAGCTTTCAATGCCATTCAGTGTAACGGTTCAACACCATTAGACGGTCCACCATCATTCCTCATCGCCGAGGATATGGCAGAGTATTTGACAGACTTCGAGAGTGTCTGCAGAAGTAAACGCTTCGAGCGAGATAGTTAGGCGCAGAAGTTGGTAGCGCATCTCTCCGTTGAACCGTCGGAAGAAATCAAGCGCTTGTTTGGCGACCACTTGAAAAATTGCGATGAACTAAGAGCGTCATTGCTGATACGATATCAGATAACGCCTCACGATCTTCGGAAGAAGAATGGGTGTGAGAAAAATTGTACCAAGTCGCACTTTGATTTGGCGTATCAGTTAAAAGCCGCTGTAAGCGAATGGCTAGACAGAGCGGAAGTTTCGGAGTAAATCGAACTTGTTCCGGAGTGTGAGACACAGCTTGGGGAAGCGGCTGAGTAACGTGACCGCAATAGCGCGCCGACCAAGCCTCGAACAGAATAGTATCGTGTTACCTTGGTCGAGCCACTAGCTGAGGCGGTTATCGCCGGCTTGAAAGGCGAGAAGTCCGAAGTGACGCCGTTAAGCGAAGTGAACTGCACGCCGACCCAAGTAGATGTATGTGATACGGTTTCATCCAATGAGTGTGGGGAACTATCAGTAAATGAACCGCCTCTAGATTCGAAAGCAGAAGCTTGTGTAGAGCGCGACGGAGATGAAAACCAGCTAGGAAATGACAGAATTGCGGTTTCCGAAATCGACTGTGTGGAAGAGCAGGACACGCAGAAAAGCGAATTGCCGATCAGGGAATCTGCGCAGCCCACGATTTGTGATCAGCCAGGGCAGACCCACGATGAGTGCGCGTCTGCTGTAGAGAGCGAGGCTTGCGAAGGCGACAGCGAGCGACCAGAGCAGAGTCAGTATTGTTCGTGCCCCGATACCGCGCTAGGTTCTATTCACGAGAGCAGCAACCCCAGCGCGAACGCGGATGCGGCACACATACCCCTAACGCAGTCCGAAGAGTCCCAGCTGTCGACGAAGCTTGATCGTGCGCCGGTTAGCGCTGAAAGAGGCGACACACTGAGTGGCGAGCCGCCAGATCAAATTCCTAGCAAGGGGACTGATGTGAGCAGTTGTTCGCACTTGACTGAAAGTGAGTCATAAGCTGCTGGCCGCGATGCAGACTCGGCGCCACACTTTGACCACTTTGACAACACCGGTGCCCTACTAGCTACGGTTACCACTAGCTTCCCTACTGAAAAAGTTTATGCGAAATGTGCGAGATTGCTACGATGTGTACGAGAAATGTGGGAGATTTCTAAGAGCTATGCGATTTGTACAAGAATTCTATGAGGTCTTCTAGAGTGTCTACGATGTCTCGTAGAGTTATACAAGGATTGTACGATGTCTCGTAGAGCGTCTACGGTATCTCCTAGGGCGTGTACGATGTCTCGTAGGGTTGTACGAGGGTTGTAGGATTTCTCGTGCACATGTACGAGGGCTCAAGCAGCTTGAAGGAGATCTCGTACAGTTGTCGTAAAACACCGCAGACACTGTACGCGGTCTCGTAGAGCTCGTACGCTCAGTTGTAGGAGACATATCGTACCGCTCGCGTGAAATCACGATGCTCGTACAGCACCAGCACTCAATTTCGCAGTGCTCATTCAGGGTCCATGCGAGTTCAGTTGGCTCACTAAGCCTCCCTGTAAAAAAAATTAAGCAAGTTGTCATAACACGGTTCCATTCGGCCCCACACTGACCCAATTAGATACAGCCATATATGAACTCAAATGGACACAAAATTACGATCAATTTGGCAGCTAATGAAATTACCCAAATGGTTTTGCAAACAATGAACACTCCCAATTGTTCCCATGTTCATAATGGTCATTTGGAATCCGAACTGGATTTTCCATATTATACAAGATTCCAATTCATATACGTCCTATCCTATTGGATATTCAAATTGGCTTTGAAATTTGAATTGGTCCCCGGGATTCTAAATGGCACTTCATGATATATCTGTAGCTTTAATGGATGTATTTCTCAATTGGATGTTCTAGTTGGTTTGGAAAATTCATAGGTATATTTCCTCATATTTAACAGTTAAATATAAAAGATTATTAAGAGAATTAAAGTTTGTGTGGTAGTTTTACAGTTTATCACCGAGTTAGACAGTTCATACCAATTTCCTTCATCTGGTTGGCGAACTATATTGTATTTACATGTTAATTCCTTAATAATCATTGATATATATGTCATATATACTTTTAAGTTTAATGCTTTCGTATATCTACAGGGGCGTGCTGCTTATATTGAATGCAAAATATAAGCAATAAAATACATATTCTTTAATAATATACAGAGTTCAGCATGACCATATCAGAAAACAAAAATGTATCCGCAATATATATCATGACATGAAAGAAATACAGAAGAAATAAGATTAACTAAGACAAGATTTGAGCATTGTAACTTAATCCCTTGAACGCACGTCAGTGGCATAACATGCAGAAGATCAAGGAATAACTATAATTATCAGTGCAAAATATAAGAAGAGAAAGTAGTTACACAAAGTTAAAATAATTTGGGAGCTTCAGCTAGTTTACCTCAATAATAGACATGACAGCATCTTAAACATGAACTGCATTTTCATTCCGCAAATTTTTATATAATTTTTCTCGTTTAAGGTTATCTACTTTGCAAAATTATTACCAATGTAACAGTATTCACTAAATGCCCCACTAACACACCTTTGACCCTACGTGGCTATAGACATTGCATGCAGAGGGCACACATGGCTTCGAGCTTCAGTATCAACGTATTTATTTTATTAAACTACTATTTTCTGAAATGCCCTCATTAGAAGAGCTTCCTTAATATTTGGCTTCAATTGCACCCTCCCCTATTTTGGTAGCTTTATTTCACTGAGGGATGCTTTGAAATTCTCACGCGAGGTCATGTAACTGTGATGTCATGACCAATATGTCGACTAACCAGGATCGTTTCAGTATTTATTCTGCAGAATCTTTTCAGTCGAACGAGAACTGTTCTCTTCATCATCATCATCAGCCTGATTATACCCACTGCAGGGCGAAGGCCTCTCCCATATTTCTCCACTTAACCCGGTTCTGTGCTAGCAGCATCCACTTGACCCCTGCGAACTTCTTAATCTCATCCGCCCACCTAACTTTCTGCCGCCCTCTGCTACGCTTTCCTTCCCTTGGAATCCAGTTTGTTACCCTCAGCGACCATCGGTTATCCTCTCTTCGCACTACATGTCCTGCCCATGTCCATTTCTTCTTCTTAATTTCCACTAGAATGTCGGTAACTTGAGTTATTTCTCTGACCCCCTCTGCACGCTTTCTATCTCTTAATGTTACCCCTACCATTTTTCGTTCCATAGCCCTCTGGGTTGTCCTCAACTTAAGTAGAACTCTCTTGGTTAGCCTCCACGTTTCAGCCCCATAGGTGAGTACAGGCAAGATGCAACTGTTGTATACTTTCCTCTTGAGCGATACCGGTAAGCTGCTAGTCATAATCTGCGCGTGCTTGCCAAATGCGCTCCATCCCAATCTTATTCTACTTGTTATTTCCTTTTCATGGTCCGGATCTGCGGTTACTACCTGTCCTAAGTAAACATATTCGCCTACTACTTCCAGTAATTCGCTACCTAATGTAAATTGCTGTTCCTTCCCGAGGCTGTTGAACATTACCTTAGTCTTCTGCATATTGATTTTCAAGCCTACATTTCTACTTTTTCTGTCTAGATCATCAATCATTATTTGCAGTTCATCCCCCGAGTTGCTTAGCAAGGCAATGTCATCAGCAAATCGCAGATTACTGAGGTATTCTCCATCTACCCTTATCCCTAACTGCTCCCATTCCAAGTCTCTAAATACTTCCTCTAAACAAGCTGTGAATAGTACTGGGGAGATTGCGTCTCCTTGCCTAACACCTTTCTTTATGGGAATTTTCTTGCTTTCTTTATGCAGAACTATGGTTGCTGTGTAGCCACTATATATATCTTCCAGCACTTTCACGTACGGCTCGTCTACCCCCTGATTTCGCAATGCCTGCATCACCGCCGAGGTTTCAACTGAGTCAAATGCTTTTTCGTAATCAATGAATGCTATGTATAGGGACTGGTTATATTCCGAGAATTTTTCTATCACCTGATTGATGGTATGAATATGATCGATAGTAGAGTACCGTTTCCGAAACCCTGCTTGATCCTTTGCTTGATTGCAGTCTAAGGTTGCCCTGATTCTATTAGCGATTACCTTAGTAAATACCTTATACGTAACAGACAGTAAGCTGATTGGTCTGTAATTTTTAAGGTCCTTAGAGTCCCCTTTCTTGTGAATGAGGATAATGTTTGCATTCTTCCATGGTTCCGGTACCGTCGATGACACCAAGCACTGCGTATACAGGGTGGCCAGTTTTTCTAGCACGATATCCCCCCCGTCCTTCAGCAAATCTGTAGTTATCTGATCCTCTCCAGCTGATTTCCCCATTTTCATAGTTTCTAGTGCTTTGTTGACCTCGTCCTTCGTCACTGGGGGAACGTCTGACTGTTTTTCCCTGCCGCCAATCTCATTACTGTCCTGACTACTTTGGCTACTGTAGAGATCTGTATAGAACTCCTCGGCTACTTTGACTATCTTGTCCATATTAGTAATGACGTTGCCCGCCTTGTCCCTTATCGCATACATCTGGTTTTTGCCTATGCCCAATTTCGTCTTTACCGCTTTAAGGCTTCCCCCGTTCTTTAAAGCGTGCTCAATTTTCTCCATGTTATACTTCCTTATATCGGCCACCTTGCGCTTATTGATTAGCTTTGATATCTCGGCCAATTCGATCTAGTCTGTTGGATTGGAAGCTTTCATACTCTGGCGTTTCTTAATCAAATCTTTCGTCTCCTTAGACAGCTTACCGGTATCCTCTCTAACTATCCTACCGCCTACTTCTACCGCGCACTCAGTAATGATATCTCTGAAGTCATTGTTCCTTGCCTCTAGGGTAATGTCGCCATCCTCAGTTAGAGCTGAATACCTATTCTGTAGCGAGATCCTGAACTCTTCGGCCCTCCCCCTCACCGCTAATTCGATGATGGGTTTCTTTCTTACTAATCTATTGCCTTCCTTCTTCAGATTTAGGCTAATTCGGGACCTCACCAACCTGTGGTCACTACATCGCACTTTCCCGATTACCTCTACATCCTGCACAATGGCGGGGGTTGAACACATTATGAAGTCGATTTCATTTTTAGTCTCTCCGTTAGGACTTTTCCATGTCCATTTCCGGTTCTTCTGTTTGCTGAAGAAGGTATTCATGATTCGTAAGTTATTGCGCTCTGCAAACTCAACTAGTAACTCCCCCCTGCTATTCCTAGAACCAATGCCATAGTCACCTACTGCCGTGTCTCCTGCCTGTTTTTTCCCTACCTTGGCATTGAAGTCGCCCATTAGTACAGTATACTGCGTCTTTACTTTTCGCATTGCCGATTCTACATCTTCATAGAAGCTTTCAACTGCCTGGCCATCATAACTACATGTAGGTGCATAGGCCTGTACAACCTTCAGTTTATACCGCTTATTAAGCCTAATTACGATGCCTGCAACCCTCTCATTAATACTATAGAATTCATCTATATTACCGGCTATATACTTATTGACAAGAAAACCTACACCTAGTTGTCGCCTCTCTGGTAAACCTCGATAACACAGTACATGCCCATCCTTCAGAACAGTATATGCCTCATTCGGCCTCCTAACCTCACTAAGCCCTATGACATCCCATTTCATGCCCTCTAGTTCCTCTAACAGCACTGCTAAACTAGCTTCACTAGCTAGGGTTCTAGCATTAAACGTTGCCAGGGTCAGTTTCCAATGGCGGCCTGTCCAGCGGAGCCAGGCTTTCTTAGCACCCCCTGCTGCGTCACAGGTCTGACCGGCGCCGTGATCAGTTGTTCCGCAGCCGCTGGTGACTGAGGGCCGGGGTTTTATGGAGCTTATCATAGGAGGTTGTGGCCAATTACTGCACCAGGGTGGCCAACTCCTGTTCTGGTGAGGGAGTGCTTTGCCGGAGGTGTTCGCCGGTATCAGGTCGCACCCCAAACCTGTATATGCAATTCCATCGACACGCGGACGTTTTTTTTTTTCATCCGGTGGAGAATTGCGCGGCACCGGGATTTGAGCCCCGGTCCTCTTGCATGCGAGGCGGATGTTCTACCGCTACGCCACCGCTGCACCCGCTCACTGTTCTCAAAGTTTAGTAAATGATGTTCTTGCTGCACACCTTGACTACTAGCACTGCCATTCGTTCATTGTATCTGCCACTATGCTGTGTGCACAATGTTGAAGTGTTGCCTGCTATGTAGACGATAGTCAAACTGGCAGTCAAAATCACCCTTATGTTGTGTTTTGCATATAAATGGAGGTGACGCGCTATAACTGCACAGTATTAACACCATCAGGCATCACAAGTTTGTATGAAGAATTTGGTTGAAGTTTCATCTGTAGAAGGAAACGTAAGTGCGATAGCAGTAATGTGAAAGCCAACTCCAGTACTGAACTTCATGAGCTCATAATTCCTTGCAAAGACCACAGAAACACAATTCTCAAATGACTGAACAGCACTAACAGGTGGGATGGGAGAGAAGATGACAACAATTCTGCTTCTTTTTCTACATTACTCTTTTGACTTATTCTAAACAACCGGACTGACTCTCTTTTTCAGCAGAAGGATATGCCGAGCAAAAAAGCTGCTACAGCCTTTTGAGTTTTGACTTGAACATCTACATCTATACACAATTTTTAAGTTTCCTGAGACTATAACAATCCCTTGCTGAACTGAACTATTCTGAATTGACCCTTTCTGCTGCATAATGACGCTTGCAAATGCTGTCCGTCTCATTGTCAATTGAAAAAAAAAAAGAAACAATTGAATCGGTGATCTTAGACTGATGAAGAGATGCAGAAATAATAGTACTTTATGAGAGGCAATACCAACAGTATATGTGTTGCATCTCGAAGCTATGCATACTATACACATATATGCTGCAGCATAATATTGCAAGGAAATGTCTTTAAGATGGCATATTTTTCAGTGTCACTGTAGGCTGCGTCATGCGAGATGCGTAACCTATTGAAGAAAGTTGCACGTGCAACTCCACCAATATATGCTGTGCAGTTTCCAACAGCAGTGCATACTTATTTATGCTGCATGGAACAAGCAGCTTGGCTGATAATGCCCCGCCGGGGTGGTGCAGTGGTAAGACACCCGACTACTGTGCCGAAGTACCTGGGTTTGAACCCGACCTCGGAGGCTGCGTTTCGGTGGAGGCGAAACGAAGAGGCGTCCGTGTGCTGTGCGATGTCAGCACACGTTAAAGATCCCCAGGTGGTTGAGATTACTCCGCAGTTCTCCACTACGGCTCCTCTTTCTCTCTTTCCACTTTCACTCCCACCTTGCTCCCTTCCCTCAAGGCTCGGTTGCGGTGTCCACAGAAAACAAGTGAGACAGTTATCGCGCCTTTCCCTTCCTATAAATAAATCAGTTTTTTTAGCTTCTTTACTGCATGTGTGCTGTAGGACACAGAGACAAGTTGAGATACTTGTATGGTCAGTTTCATTAGTGCTGAAGTAAAATAACGTGCACGCGAACGGGTGTAGGTAAAAACGTCCCCGAAAAAAAAGGTCCCCGGAAGAAACGTCCCCGGAAGAAACGTCGCCTGAAGAAGCGGGAACTAGGAAAAACGTCCCCAAGGCCAAAACCGGCCCTAAAAAAGATTTCTTCCAAGACACACATAAAAAAAACACAGTTTATGTCATTCTTTCTTGGCTTTAAGTTAAATGTGATCATTATTTGGAACCTGCGTCCTCTGGGGGCCCGAAATGTTTACAAGAACTGCGTAAATAAAGCATGTCACTGTCACTGCATTACCGCTGTCATAATTTTTTTTTGGTCACGAATGCCCGCATCAGTTCGATGTTCGCGGCCAATTCCAAGCCGACAGGTTAAACCGCTGTAACAAGGTTAACATGCATCATTCATCATTGCAGCTCGCCACGGGGAAAAATAATCTACGTCCTATAGCGCAAGACTCCAGCCCCGTTCGAGGATATTTTTTCCTACTTCGTCAATAGGGACATTTTTTCCGGGGACGTTTTTATCGGATCCCCACGCAGATACCACTACACTGTCTTTACTTGAAGCTTGACCGCGGTAAGCAATTTTTTCATGTCGCATATCTTGCCTGAATGCAGGCGTCTTGATTTCACGCAACAGATTTTGCTTTTGGTATAAGCTAGAGCCAATAAAATTTCGTCATCATTTAAAAGTTAAACACTGGTAGTAGTGATGAATACATGACAAAAGAAAGTATCGCTCGCAGGTGACCAGTGGAACAGTGTACGAACACGATTCGGCGTCTTCTGTTTCCAAACAAATCACTTGACCTTCCAATATAAACACACAACTAAAACAATGGCCACTGTCGCTGTTTATGATCAGGAATTTTCGCAAGGAACTTGGCGATGCATTGGGCCAATGCTCCGATTTACTGAACCACCGCAACGCATTTCTAATCTGTCAACCCGACGTCCATGACAAGCGCGTAGATAGTTTGTCCAGCATCGCAAAAAAGAAGCGAAACTCGCGGTGGTCTTTTCCACCACTGCTAGCGTTCCCTAGCACCGCCATATTTCTGAATGCGCAAACTACAGGCGCGCATACACGACACGCATGTAGAGTTAGCGCGTCGACACCCGACATCGTGCTTGCCGCTGTTAGGCGAACAGCAAAGCCGTTGAAGTCGGCGACTTCCGAAACCAAAACAAGTCGAAATCGGCCGAAGCAGCCGAAGCTGATCGAAGTGCTAGTCATAGCCAATATGAGTTGGTGGCCATTGATGGAGGCGTCGCACTTTCTTTTGTGCTGCTGGCGGCGTCATGCTCTCGAGATTTGCGAGGCACAGAGCGCAGCAAAATAGCTCGTGCGATGTGCAGAAGCGTCTTCAGGTTCTGTGTAAACCTGTGCACAAAGTGTGCCGGGTGTTCAACAGATAGTGCGTCTTCATTTGTGCACTTTCACTGGAAACACCACGCTGACGGCGGGACTATTGGAGGGCGGTCACCACCCGGGACACTTTTGGCATCTCAGATGTAAGTGAATTTCCTTCTGTCCTGCACATTCTCCTGAAAACAGCGCAGAACTGGTCATGCATGCCAACACAATGCTAGTTCGTAAGTTCGTAAACAAGACGCGTATGTCATAACAAACAGTTGTTTGGTTTTGACAAAGTAAGGGAGGGGTTAATGCTTTTGCAGTGTCTTGGAAAGGAGACAGTGTCATGGGCTGCACAATTGGAGCAGAATATGCCGTGCAAATCATCATTCGTAAGCTCATTGCGGGGGGCATGATGCCGGCGCCGTACTGCGATTCAGCCTTCGGCTAGAATTTAGAATAGACCACTTCGTACGTGCCTCGACCCGGTCCTTATGTTGCGCTGCAGTTGAAGCTCCGGCGCTTGTGCAATTGAATTTACACGGACTGAATAAGCGGTAAAACCTACCTGTGTTACGACAGGGCTAGCTCATTATTCAAATGTTCCAAAAGATATCGGATTATGAGATAAGGAGCCGGCGAACACGCGCCGGCAGTATGATTCAGCTGCAACCATACTTAAAGCTACATTGTCGAGCCTTGGGTGTAAGTAGAAGGTAAAAAAAGTTTTTTAGATATTTTGAATTTTTTCACCTGTATTGGCTTGACATTTTCTTTTGTATAATTTATGTTTTGACTGAAGTAATCAACAAAAACAACAAAGTGCATATAAATGACAGACACCCAACTCAGGCCTTCAGTCCAGAAATGGCAGTAAGGTGTAAAGTTAATTATGCATTGAACAGTACCAATAGTATTGAATTTCTTCTGTAATTATTTACAATTGAAGCAAAAATCTGAACTAATTGTGCTGAGATGCCCCATCGACATCTTCCCTGATATTAAATGTGAATCAAAATGATTGCAGGCTTTTTTGTATTCAGTGTATGAAATTCATGCAGGTTTTAAATTGAGGAGTGCATGCAGAATTTCAAGCAAAACAAGCCTGTGCTTAAGGTATCATTTCATTGTGGTGTTTTTGTTTAATTTATGCATGTTTTGTAGAAACAACTGTAGATGTTGGTAAGGAAGTGGTTTCGGGGAGTGGCTGCTCCTGGCCCTACGGTGCTGGGATTGGTAGGTCACCGCCGCTTGCGGCGGGGGCTAGCCTGCCACTGGATTTCTATCTGTTGCAAGCCGTCTTCGCACCTACTACCGTTTCGGTGGTGGACGACGGCTGTTGCGACGCGTCTCTCTCTCCCTCTTTTTTCTTCTCTATTTTCTCTTCTGTCTGCACGAGGCAGTGGAGGTGGCTCAGCTACAGAGCCAGTAGCAGACCTGTGCATTTTCGTTTTCTTCTTCCTTTAGTCGCAACAACAAGTGGTGTGTCTGGATCTAGCTTATGAATGGCTACCACATTTATGAATCGCTTGTTGGCCGCATGCATTTCCATACATGGTTTGAACAGTCACGTTACGTTCTGCAATTGGCTTCTTTTTACTTTTTTAAATGGATGTGTTTTCACTTTTGAGTGCGTAGCCTTAAACAATTCATAATTGATCAGGTGAGTGTTTTGACATGATAAAAGGTTTGGCAGTTCAAGAGCATTGGCCCTTCATGATGCACAAGCGGCAGACTGCTTGCTGCGCTGGTGCCAATATCTTCCTAGATATCACTTGATCATCATGTCAGTGTTGAGATCATTTAATGGAAGTGTGCAGATAGCTATAATCCCACATTTTCTTCACTGGCTTGCAGGCTGGAACTTGTCAGCAAATTAGCTTTAAAAAGGAAAACTCACAAAATTGATTTCTCTAGTTGGCTCTTACAGCTGGGAAAATTTTTTGTATAACTAGACTACTCACACGCCATGCCAATTTTAGCAAAAAAAAAAAAGGTTGGATAATAGAGACAGTTGCACTGCAGTCCTGATAAATATGTTGAAGTTGTTGAAACATAACTTGAGCTTTGAGTGCAAAATGAATCCCAGTTAGATCTGCTAGAGAGCAAGTAAAGTTGAAAGGTGGAAACATGGCACTTGACTGAATTCTCTTCTGAAAATTTATATATCTGGTCCGACGCGGCACATTCTTCAGCGTTGACGTAGTGGGAGCTAGGGATGAACTTTTGCCTTTCTTGGTGCACTGCTTGTGTGTAAGCAGAGTTGGGGGGCGAACACTGCATCTCCAGAGGGTGGTAGGGAAGCAAACTTGGTGGTACTGGGAAGGCTATGAACAATATGAGGATGATAGGCTGCCTTTCGACTGACTGGCATGCATTTCTCGGTGTGTTTTGTATGTGCGAGTGTTCCATAAGCTGCCACATATATGGCTTGGATTTGATGTTGAGGTGACTGGAATGATAAAAAAATGTTATGATCGAAGTCCTCATAACATGCTGTGATTTTACTTCTGGATTAAGTTGCAAACATTGTTTGCTAGGCATACATACCTTTGAGAGGAAATCTAGTAGATGAAGCTACGGGCAGAGCGCTTGGTTATTATTCAAACCTAATTGCCCAAACAACGTCACCGTTTTCTGGAAACAGATTGTTTAGGCTTCCAGCCTTCTGGTTGTTCACTCGTGCAATACAGTGAAGCGCATTTACGCCTTGGTACATGGCAGGCTCAGGGGCTTGTTCATCGCTACTCTACTAGGTTAGACCTCAAGTGGACTCGAAATGCCTTTTGCCATTGCCATGAAGTAGGGTTTAAAAGAAGGTTTGATGACGGACATACTGTTTGCTCTGTTAGCAGGTAATGAAGAGTTAGCATAAAATTTCTTACAAGTTACACTATCTGGCACCTCTTGATATGTATTGTGCCTGATACGGGCACTAAATTCTTTGTGTGAAGTCGGAGGTCCCTGCAGGATCGCAGACTTTTATAATGCTACTTAATTTATGAGCAGATCAAGGTGGTAGATAGTAAAATTCTGCTAATCGTGAATTCCAATAATTGACTGTGGTCACTTACAGAACATTCTTTTCTGCTCTTTTTGGACCAACTGTATTCCATATGCAGATCTGGAACACAGGTTTCATCTTCCAAATGCAGATGGGGAGCGATTGCTGAGCCAAGATAGCTCCTTGGAGCAGTCTGGATTGCTCTGCCGAAATCAACAGGAGGGGCTGGAAGTTTACTTGAGTATTTGTTCAGCTGCACCTACCATTTCCAGTAGATTGTCTCTGCAGCACTGGCTGTGCCCTCTGCAATAATGGACTATTGGTACTTGTTGCTGCTACGAATGCAAATTGCTGTCATGAACTAGTGCTCACTTTTGAGATCAGCAAGTCTGAGAGCAGCAGTATTCTGCAATAATCTTTTTTAAAGACCTCAGCTCAGAGTGCGACTGGAAAACTACGTGCGGAAACAATCTTTATGTGCTATTTGTGAACTCGAAGCCATTCCTCAACTCTGAAACAGTGAAAACGGTGATCTGCGTCTTTGTTTTATTTGAGAATAGTGCGAAAGAAATCTTACCATGCTTGCCCATACTCGACTATCCGAAAGAATGACATAAACTGTTGAGGTCAACACCATTCTAAGAAGCAGCAGGAGAAATGCAGACCTATTACAGGTTTGAAAACAGACGGCATGTGTACACGAAGCACAGGCTAGCCCACAAAATGACGGGTAATTCCTCTGTCAGTCCATGGGCACTACCTACTTGCGCTAGCATGAGTTCCAAACGCAGTCGGGACACAATCTGTGCTGGATTCAGGTGCTCTGTTGTGAAGCAGGCAATCCACTTAAGTTCTGGGATTGTAATTCACTATGTGCGGAGGAAAAGCAAGTGAACATGTCTCTCTGCTGGCATATGCCACATTGCCTGCTGCCATCGCTTTTGGTTTCAATATGTGCTAGTGACAGGAATGTTCACAGCACAAGTGGGAGTGGAGACACCGATCTGCACCATTATGGAAATGCCAAGATGTTAGCATGGGCAAACATCTCTTTGCATCACCACGAAGGTTGCTAAGGCTCAACTCCATGTACGAGTAAGCTAGTACAATGCGGGCATATGTCAGACAGCTGGTTAGCTATGGGCCTACAGCAACAGTTGCCATACCTTTAGCGAGCACTCGTGACTAAAAAGGCAAAATTTTACAAAGAGCAAAGTAAATGATGACAATGACTTTTTTCATTTAACAAAGCAGGTGGTCAGAGTGAAGAACTCATGCCACGACTGTTAATATGCCTCTGCTGCCCCATTTGTAAAGCAAGATTGAAGTTCTCGAATGAGCATGTATACAGTCGTGAGCGGGTCTGTTAGATGTGTGTCCGTAAGGGTGGCACGTTGTTTCATTGTGCAAAAGAATTCTAAACAATAGGTGGTCTGGAACTTAAAGGGGAAATAACAGGGAAGCTGACTGTAGATGCAGAAATACTGTGAATGGTGAGAGGTGGACAGGTGCCGAGCAGTCGTGAGCTGCACTTGGACCTTGCAAGGAGCCTCGTGCTACCCATGAGCCGCAGCTTGGGCATACCTAGCTTATATAAGCTTGGTTTGTACAAAATATGCCTGCAAATGTAACCCTGACTCAAGGCTGCCTACACCCTACCGTGGCAGCTTCAGCGTTTAGGACATTTGACTAGTGAGTTGGGTGATGACGCGCGCTCGGTTCGAGCTGGGGTGGTTACATTTCAAAGGTGGAAAAACGCTAGGTGCCCATGTGCTTTATAGTGTCAGTGCACATTAAAGAAGCGTAGATGGTCGAAATTATCCAGAGCTATCTACAATGGCTGACCCTCGAAGTCAAAGTTTCTTTGGCGTGCTGAACCCCATGATGAAATCAAGGGTGCCTACTGTTAGCATTAGTAGGGTACCTTTGCAATGCCACAAAGTCTGCCCCTCACGACACTCCTAAATTTTGTTGTTTGCAACTCTACTCAGGTCACTTACAGCTTGATGACCCCTTTTCCTGAAACAGTAGCAGTTGACGAAAAGAAGTTTAAAAGCATATCTCACGCTCATGCACTGAACTCCGGGAAAGGTGCAGATTTGTTCATAAATGTTTTTTTCATGAGAATTTGGTCACTGTCATAATATGACCCTTGAAAAGTCATATCTCTGCTGAAATGTTCATGTGACAATCTGGGTAGCTTTTATAGATGGCTTGGACATGATATCATAAGTGCTATGGTGGTGAACTGTGCTTAGTGTCTTTAATACCTTCATGAGGAAGGTGGTGGATGCAGATTAGACAGATGTTTGCTCTACTTTTGGTTCACCAGTGGGTGCCTGGTGAGTCGTCAGTGCAAGCCATCCATAGGTTCACTTTCTTCATGCAATTCACATAGCTGTGCAGTTCTCATAATAGCAGAGGTATCATATTTATTGGTCACTGGCATCTTTTTTTAATATAAGATAAGTAAATACGCCGTCAGCAACCTTAGAGCACAGCGTGCTCTTTGCCTTTATTACCTGTATATCATGGATAGATTAATGGTGCTGTACTCCGGTGCTACTTTCAGTGTTCAATTCTACAAGTCTTGATCACGGTAGCACCTCACTATACTCGGGGTTAAATGTCTGGCTATACCGCTGAAGCTATGCAAGAAAGCGAAGGCAACATACCTCTCTTCCCTTGCCATGTAGAGTGGGTTACTTGAGCCCTAGTTACCTTGCATTAACTCTCCAACTTTCTCCCTTCACTTCAACCCTGCACATGCCTAGCCCAAATAGTGAGCAAATCACTCTCCTCGGAAAAGAGACTGAAACTTGTCTCCTTTCCTTTCGTACCTTGGCTGAATAGCACACAACATGCTCTCCGTGTATAGCAAGATTCAATACCATATTTCCTCTTACTGTCGGAGCACCCTCTGCATCCACTGTACCACCCTTGCAGCAGTCCAGTGTTTTGTTTCCCACAGAATTCATGTCTGTGAAAAATACACTGCCATGGAGAGGTGCATTTCAGAGCCAACTTTCATGCTTTATGATGATGCTCTCTTTGATTGCCTTTAAGTTTCATCAAACCTGGTCATGTGTGTTGGTCAGTACCAAATGAAGTCAATTTCTTTGACTAACATACTTTGAGAAGGATGGCAATTTGCATGAGTTGGTAAAGCATCATCTTGAAGGTAGCAGCACGAAAAAACAAGGACGTGAAAGGAGGCAAGCAGGCAATAACTCGCAACTGAATTTTATTGATGCAAACATGAAATATATAAAGCCAAGCAACACCGCAAACTGCTCAATCACTGATAAGAAGGCAGAAAAACATGAATCACTAAAATATCCGAACGGTTCCATTTGCGTAGATATAGGTAGAGGGGCCAACTTGGCTGTGCATTGTAAAGAATGCACTGGTTGCTTTTAGTTTCTTCCAGCTGCGCACATTCTGGCTGGCATCCATTGCAAATCAGCCGGGAAATCATTGAATCTGAAGGCATTTCACGACTAAGTAATGAATGTGCTAGTGAGCCGTCCATCGTGTTAACAGGCAGTGAGTTGGGATATCTAGATTAGGGAGGTGTTCTTAAATTTTAGTGACTCATGTTTTGCTTTCTGCTTATAAGTGCTTGAGTGATTTGCATTGTTGCTTGACTCCTTTATATGTTGCAAGTTAGCGCCTGTCTTGTCTCCTTTCACAGCCTTGTTTTTTCGTGCTGTTTGTTTCAAGATAAAATACAATTTCTGATACTTCTGTCATAAAATCAATTCTAATGAAGTTGCGCATCTCTTAGAAAAGTAGTATTGTAGTTGCAGGCATGTATTAAGGTCCTGCACTACAAATTAAGTCTCACTCAATATAAAGCATAAAGAAAGGGAGAGCTTGCCTGATCTTGGGCCTAGTGGCCAATAATGGATTATGGATAGGTTGATTTTAAAATGCACTTGCAGTTATAATCAAGTAAATGCTTTGTTATTTGTAACTAGGGGCACTGTGATGCTTGACCTTCTCGTTTGCCAGCCTGGTGACGAGAAGGAATGAAAGGAGTAATTTTATTTCAGTGTTGGTATGTCTCGGGTGATGTCAAAATTGTTTTTTCTCTGGCTTTATAGGCAGTCACCCTTCAACTAATTCAATCCTAAAGTGAAAGTTCGATTAAAAGAAATAATAATTTAAGATTTTTTAGCAGGCAGAGGCGAATTCATACAGTGACTTACATCAGCCTGCCAAGCATCATTTCAAGAAAAAAAAAGCATTATGGTGTTCCTACTCTGTGCCTTTATTTCTTGCTCACAAAGCCTCTGCATGTAGGTCTTGCACTATATTATGCTTTAATTTGTTGGTTCGTGGTACTATTTACCTTACAGCAAGTTCCATGTGACTTCATAAGCAATGGCTTCTCCAAGATCTGCAACACCCTTTGCCGGAATCGCACAGTGCTATGATGGGCAAGGAGTATGACATTGATGTAAGTGCTGAAGACATTTTTCAGCATGTGTAGTTTCTTATTTGCCTAACCTACTACTGCATTTTTGACCCCTCATGTTTATTTTGAGGTTTAGGTTTCTTCAGTGTTTGCTTGCTGCCGTTGCTGACTGGCTGTGACATTTGGCTGCTGAGCCTGAGAATAGGGAATGGAATGGTGCCTGTGGCCTGCCGATACAGGCAAAATGCAAATTTGCCTACATGTTGGGCAGTGCCAGTGCACAGTTTAAAGAACTTTTTGTGGAAGAAACTAAACATGCTGGGCTCTGGAATTTAGCCCAGAAGCCCTCTTTCATGATGTCTCTCATATCTCATGTTCAGCTTTAGGGTAATAAAAGGACATTCAGGACGAGCTGAAGCTGTCTTGTGTTATAAATTTCTGCATTCTATTCAATAAAATATTTTACTGAAAATGCGAGTTTCTTTTTAGGTTAGGAAAAGCCAAAAGTTTTGAAACAAATCTCATTACCAGCTGATTTCATAAGATGTGAGGATAGTACACCTCGAAGTGAAGGCTTATGCACCTTCACTCTGGTTGCTGCAGTTGTTGGGCTAGTTATATTCTTCTGACTGCAAATTAAATTAGCTGAACACAGCAGTGGCAGTGCAGTCGATATAGGTTTCAGTGGTCTTGGCATTGCACTGCTTTCGCATAAGTACTGCCATCTTTCATTTGATAATGAGTGACAGTATTCTAAGTGGTAGCAGGCCGGCCAAATGTGATCAGAGTCTTGAGTGCTTACTGGTTGCAGATTTTCACCATACCGCCATGGCTGGGATGCCACGTACCGGGATGCCAGTAGCATTGCGGCAACTGAGAAGGAACTTGTTGAGCATTTAATTGAATGGGAAAATTCAGTGTTATCTGTACTTTTAAGCATTAGGCTGATGTAATTTATGCATGTGGAATTATGTCGAGCAGTTATTACTTCTCGGCTAGCTGTATTGGCGGCGTAGGTGTTGCAAACTACTGATGAAAGTGTTGCTGGTTTCTGTCCCCATTGAAATGGAGCTGTTGATGATAACAAATGTGGCAAGAAACAGGTGGCCTTGCTTCCACCTTGAAATATGTGTGTGTTTGTGAAAAGCATTGTTTTGAGGCTTAAAGGTAACCGATACCATACCCCTTCCATGGAGAGTAGACCAAAGCACATCCTCATGATTTGTGAGTGAGGAGGGAGAACTCACAAGTTTCAGCTAATGTAAATGGCGGTATGGGGTTGTCCTGGCAGAATAATTCTGCAGTGCTTCTCTCCTCAGCGAAAACCCCTTCACTGTGGTGGCAAAACCTATTTTGGGGGCCTAAATAGGGTGCTGCCAGGAGACATCTCTTGTGGCAATGACCACATCCATTACCTGCTCCACTCTGCCTTGGTTTGCTTTCACTGTTAAGGGTATTAAGCGCTTAAGAGCACCTTAACCTCACAGGTACCATTCATAACTCCCCTCCCTTCCCTTCTGGTTTTCAATAGAGAAGGCATGCTCCTCCCGAGATTCGGGCATAACATGCGGCTCAATACAGAAATATTCAGCATTGCACCCAACTTCTGCCGCAACGGGGACTGGGAGAATATTTTTGCAGGTCCTCAGTGCACAATCACATGATACGTCATTGACATAGCCTACTATATGTCACGTACACATTACTCGTGGAGTTTGTATTCTTTTTTTTAAGAGAAAAGCGCTGCTAGGTCAAAAGGCACTATGTGGGGGAATGTGGAGTGAGCACTGATTTTGTGTGTTCGCAATGTTTGCTTAGCTTTCGTTCTTTTTCTTCTGGTGGTTTGGCAGGGTTGCTGATACTCGAGCGACACAAGAACTGAGTCATGAGTCTGCTTCTTCGCAGTGTGCAGCAGGAATTGTGCGTTTGCTTTCCTCATTGTTATGAAAATGGGCAAGGGTACTAACCCTATCTGGGGCTGCGAGCATATTTATAGTACATGAGTTATTTGCACACATGCACACCACACACATGCAGTTTTGTAGTGGCGGAAAAGAAATAACTATCAAGACTGAGAGCATCTTTTAAGCGCACATAAATGTTGATGTTTGAAATTAAGCTGTGAATTTATACACAATGTGCCTTAGTTTATGAACAAGTAATTTTTCAGCACTATAGTTGCTTCACATAACGGGTTTAACTGAAGGTACAAGGGTGGCCGATTGAGCCCTGTGCTCTAACATGCTGTGCACCGAAGCAGTCAAATCTTTAGTGCTCCCCATCTACTGCTCAGTCCAAAGCAACCCATACCTTGTTGCACATAAGTGACGTGTCTGTGTTATTCCTGCATATCCTGCGTGGCGTTTTTTTTCTTTTTCATTCTGCTGGGAGGGAGTGAGAAAAAGGCTTCAAGGTCTTTCTTGTCTATGCGGGAAGGACGACAGGGTGCTGGGTGGTTGGCTGTCAAAGTGCTTTAAAACGAGTGACTGCTTCAAGCTGCCCTGGTCGCTCGATAAATTGTGGGTGGGTGGGAAAGGGGAGTGGAGGTAGTGGGAGGGGTCTAGCGGTTCTCCTAGCTACGCGCACAGCAGCATGCATGCTTCTTCTTTTTTTTCCTCAGAAGTGCGGAAAGGATAAAAGAATGGGGGCGAGGGGGGGGGGGGGGCTGTCCTTGGCAAAGCACAAAGCAGTATGCGCGCTTGCTTTTTTTACCGCAGCAGTGAGTTGTGCACTGCGATGGCTTGAGTGGCAGTGGAGGGAGCACTGAAGGTTTGGCTGATTATGCGCCCGTGCACTGGGGCAGGTTTTGTACCTTATGTTAAGCCCGCTATGTGATACAAGCCTGAATCACTTTGGGGCGTATTACGTTTGGGTCGCGCGCCTGTGGTATCGCACCGCTGCCACCGGTTATTAGGTTTGGGGCTCGTGCGCCTGAGTACTCCGCCGCTGCCACCAGTTATTAGGTTTGTGGCTCGCGTCTCAGCCCACCGCTGACGCAAGTTGTTACATGCGGCGCGCGGCCTCTCGGTAGCGTTGGCCTGGCGGCTCCGTGGACGGCGGACGGCAACAACGGTCCTACAAAAGAAGAGGCGTCTTCTAACGAAACAACCTTTGCCACAACATCGTGAAAGAGCGGACAGAGAAGCTGACCCGGAGAGAATACAGACACGTTCACACAGCTGGTGTTTAGCGTCGTCTCCACGGCGCGTCAAAGTAGTCTCTGTCTCAGCGGAGTCTGCCGCTGTTTTTATAGGCATGCCAGTTCACAGGGAAAGGGAAAGCCCTCACAGGAAATGGAGAGCCCGACAAGTCTGAGCACGACGGGATGACGCAAACGCAGGTGGTCCGACCGCATCTCTTCCACCTCCTGCAGACGGACGAGGGCGACGCACTCGCCCTCGAGCTCCAGGCTTGGCCAGCTATTGCACACACACGCACGCACACACATTTGGCGCGTGGCAGGATCACGTCGAGACTTGCCAGCGGGAGGAAGCGTTGCACGGCCGATGAACGGCGCCGAAATGGCCAATCCGCTCGTGGTTCTGCTTGTTGCTATGCGGTGGCCGCGTTAGCTGTCACACTTGTCGGTGGAGAAACGTAACAGACTGCCCCGCCGAAGAAGGGAGATCCCGAAGGGCTGGGGACTGCATCCGCTGTCCGGAGGGATCGGGATGTTGCTGCTAGCCGGGGTCGTCCGACTCTGCTTCTCTTGAGCCAGTCAGCCTGAAGAAGTCCTTGGCAAGTCCGGTTTCCAAGGCACTCTGCACTTGTCTTCAGGAGAGATTTCTGACAACCCACAACGTCACAACCACGCTAAAAACTCAACCGTTCAGCCAGCAAGCACGGCACAAACTTCACTAAGTTATGCCAGACTATTTCCCTCTTATGCCCCCATCTATATTAAAGAGCAGCTAACCAGCACTTGGAAGGCGTCTGCAAATTTGAAAATTGCGCTTTCAAAAACATCATTTCAACCAAAGGTAATCAATACAAATGTTCAAAATCCTATGTCAGGAAGAAAAAGACCAACTAGTGAATAAAGGCTTTTTCTCACGTTATGGGCTTCGACTTAAGCCGTCGGCGTTACCATTGAGATCACCCTTTTCACGAAAGCTTCGGTTGTCCGTTTCACGGAACAACCGTACCTTCCTGTTTCTGTGCAATGAAACGCATGGGCCTGAGTCGCTCACTATTCTAAACAACCTATCCCTCTCCTTACGGTTGGTGCACCAGTCACGCGATTTCTCGGCACGGGCGCATTTGTGCCTTTGGGATAGTCGCTTTCTTTTTCGCGATAGCTTCAATTTGCTCCATTCTTTCTCGCGCCTGCCTTTCCGTTTTTTTCTGCGGCAGCACTAGAACACATGCTTTCTGCTTCCTTTTCGCAACCGTATGAATTTGCTCTCCTTACGATGATAGCATTCTTTCTCGCGCCTGCCTTTCCGCGTTTTTCGTCGGCAGCACTGGAACACTAGCCTTCTGCTTCTTTCTGAGCCATCTCTGACAAGCTAGCGGTCAACGTTCTAGCGGTAACCGGAGCTAGTAGGGTACGGGTGTCGTCGAAGCGGTCAAAATGCGGCGCCGCGTCTGATTCGCGGCCAGCAGCACATGACTTATTTTCAGTCAAGTCCGAACAACAATAACGGCTGACGTCAGTCGCGTCAGTCCCACTGCTAGGCATTTGCTCTGGCGGCTCGCCACTCAGTGTGTCGTCTCGCTCAGAGCTAACCGGCGCACGGTCGAGCTCCTCCGACAGCTGGGCCGCTTCGGATTGTGTGAGGGCCATTTGTGCCACGTCCGTGTTCGCACTGCGGTTGCTTTCGCGACTACAACCTAGCGTGGTATCGGGGCACGAACGATTCTGACTCTGCTCTGGTCGCTCGCTGTCGCCTTCGCAAGTCTCGCTCTCTACAGCATACGCGCACTCCTCGTCGGTCTGCCCTGGCTGATCACAACTCGTGGGCTGCGCAGTTGCCCTGATCGGCACTTCGTTTTTCTGCGTGCCCTGCTCTACAACACAGTCTATTTCGGAAACCAAAATTCCGTCATTTCCTAGCTGGTTTCCTTCTCCGCCACGCTCTACACAAGCTTCTGCTTCTGACCCGAGAGGCGGTTGAGTTATTGCCAGTTCCCCACACTCGTTTGATGGAACTGTATCTCCTACAACTACGTGGGTCGGCATGCAGTTCACCTCACTTAACGGCGTCACTTCGGATTTCTCGCCGATAAAGACTGCTAACCGTCTCAGCTGGTGGCTCGACCAAGGTAACACGATGCTCTTCTGTTAGAGGCTCGGTCGGCTCGCTACTGCGGTCACGTTGCTCAGCTGCTTCCCCAAGGTGTGTCTCACACTCCGGTGCTTCGATTTGCTCCAAAACGTCCGCACTGTCTAGCCATTCGCTTACAGCGGCTTTCAACTGATACGCCAAATCAAAGTACGACTCGTCAGAATGTTTCTCGCTCTCATATCTTTTCCGAAGATCATGAGGCGTTATCTGATATCGTATCAGCAATGACTCTTTTAGTTCATCGTAATTTTTCAAGCGGTCGCCAACCAATCGCTTGATTTCTTCCCACGCTTCAGCGGAGAGAAGAGCTACCAACTTCTGCGCCCAACTATCTCGCTCGAAACGTTTACTTCTGCAGATATTCTCGAAGTCTGCCAAATACTCGGCCACATCCTCGGCAATGAGGAATGGTGGCGGACCATCTCGCGGTGTTGAACCGTTACACTGAATGACATTGCAAGCTTTAATCCTTTCCACGCTCATTCTATGTGCTGATATCTCCAGCTGCATCAGTTTCCTTACGTGGGCGTCCTCTTTCTTGTAACGTTCCCTACGTTCACGCATCTCTTTCTCGTGACGTTCTCTACGTTCACGAATCTCTTTCTCGTGACGTTGCTTACGTTCACGAGCCTTTTTCTCGTGACGTTCTCTACGTTCACGATCCTCTTTCTCGTGACGTTCACGTTCCTCTTTCTCGTGACGTTCACGTTCATCTTTCTCGTGACGTTCTGTACGTTCACGTTCCTCTTTCTCGTGACGTTCTCTACGTTCACGCATCTCTTTCTCGTGACGTTCTCTACGTTCACGAATCTCTTTCTCGTGACGTTCTCTACGTTCACGAATCTCTTTCTCGTGACGTTGCTTACGTTCACGAGCCTTTTTCTCGTGACGTTCTCTACGTTCACGTTCCTCTTGACGTTCGTCAATGATCTCAAGGCATTCCAAAAGCTCGTCACCTTCAGCTTCCAACGCAAGAATAGCCTTTAACACTTCTGGTTTTCTGAGTGTGTCTGACAAATTCAGATCCAACTCCTCCGCAAGCTCCAGCACTTTCGGTTTGCGCAACGACTTCAAATCGAAACTCACGGCTGTTCCGAGTGCTGCCTTCTCTACTGCCCACTATTGCCTTGTTGCAAGTAACCCAGCAACAACGACAACACAATTACCAGCTCTGTTCTCTACTTAACAAAAGCCTGGCAAAACTCAGTAGAAGGAAGTCCCGCACTCACCAAACCTCGCAGCCAAGAATCCAACGCAGTCGTTCCGCTGCAGGCAACCAGTCATCACACAGGGCTCGTTGCACTGCTCCCTGCTTTTCGCTGAGCTGCTTGTTTCATGGGTCGTGCCTGGAACGTCTCCGCTCTTCCCACTAGATGTTGCACCTCGGTCGGGCCTGGCTCGTTTCACCGACCACGGTCACTGCTTGGTCGTCCTCGTCCCTCCGCTGTTCATCAGATGTTGGACGACGGTATCGCCTGGCTCGTCCCTCCGACCACGGTTACGGCTTGGTCGTCGTCGTCCCACCATTGCCAACCAGTTATTACATGCGGCTCGCGCGCCTGTGGTATCGAACCGCTGCCACCCGTTATTAGGTTTGGGGCTCGTGCGCCTGAGTACCCCACCGCTCCCACCAGTTATTAGGTTTGTGGCTCGCGTCTCAGACCACCGCTGACGCAAGTTGTTACATGCGGCGCGCGGCCCCTCGGTAGCGTTGGCCTGGCGGCTCCGTGGACGGCGGACGGCAACAACGGTCCTACAAAAGAAGAGGCGTCTTCTAACGAAACAACCTTTACTACAACGTCGTGAAGGAACGGGCAGAGAAGCTGACCCGGATAGAATGCAGACACGTTCACACAGCTGGTGTCTCGCGTCGTCTCCACGGCGCGTCAAAGTAGTCTCTGTCTCAGCGGAGTCTGCCGCTGCTTTTTATAGGCATGCCAGTTCACAGGGAAAGGGAAAGCCCTCACAGGAAATGGAGAACTCGACAAGTCTGAGCACGACGGGATGACGCAAACGCAGGTGGTCCGACCGCATCTCCTTCACCTCCTGCAGACGGGCGAGGGCGACGCACTCTCCCTCGAGCTCCAGGCTTGGCCAGCTATGGCACACACACGCACGCACACACATTTGGCACGTGGTAGGATCACGTCGAGACTTGCCCGCGGGAGGAAGCGTTGCGCGGCCGATGAACGGCGCCGAAATGGCCGATCCGCTCGCGGTTCTGCCTGTTGCTACGCGGTGGCCGCGTCAGCTGTCACACTTTTCGGTGGAGAAACGTAACAGGCGTTAAACCCCATAAACGAAACCTAATGTGAAACATATTGTATACAATTTCATGGCTTAATCCAAACATCAATGTTTACGCACCGTTTAGAAGATACTCTGTTTTGACAGAATTTGTTGCGCCAGTACAAGACCTCATGTGTATGGGCGTGTCCGCAAATAACTCACGCTATGGTACTGAATATATGCAGCCCCACATACGACAAGTACTCTTGAACATATTCATTACACTGCGGAAACAAATGCAACATCCCTGTGACATGATGCGAAAAAGCCGACTAAACTCCCGAGCTCCCGCGTCGCTTTGCATACCAGCCGCCTCATTAAACTATCGAAAGAAACAGAACGAAAGCAAAAAATTGCAAATGCACAGAATCAGTGCTCACTACATTCCCGTGCATCTCGTCTTGACTGAGCAGTACGCGTCTGTCAAAAAAAAAAATCTAGGAGATACATATATGTGTCGTATAGGCTACGTCATCAACGTGTCACGTGACGGTGCACCCAGGATCTGAAAAAATGTGTTCCCACAGGAATTGCGCTATGCAGGATAGCTGATACTCGTGAGTTTTGCAGAGTCTTTGTAGGTAATTGTGCTCCCACTTTCACTCTGGTCAGTTCAAGGGGCAAGAGGCACGTAGGAGCACAATTACCTATTATAATCTCTATGATCCTAAATGGGCCAGGCTCCTGTGCCATTCGCAGGGCAGCGTACAGCTTGTGAGATTGAGTATAGTGACAGGAAATCGACACTTCACAAAAAAACTTTCACTTGAACTTCAACTCCATGCAGCCCTCAATGCCTGCATTTCATTTGTTGGCAGTTAGGTGACCTTGAGGGCTCATCGACTGCCACTCAACTTGTAAACACGGGACATTATATCACTTGCTCGCAATTTGGGCTTTGTTCTGTGAGTTTATCAAGCTCTTTACAAAAGTGGATGCAGTGAGTATGCACAGATCTGTTCTGTGAAGCATTGGCTGAGTGACGGCCCAGGTCAACGCTCTTGAACCCAGAACTTCTGGCATATTGTTTCGTGTGTATAGCTTTGGCTACACTCCTGACATCCCATCCAAGTATGCATAACCATGGCCTATCACAAACTGCAGTGCTGTAATTGATCATCACATACTTTTGTGGTGCTGCACGTTTGAAATTGTCACTATATAGGAACAATGTTTCAGAACCTACTTGATGCCGAGCTATGATACACATTTGAGGAGTAATAGCAAGTTTTCTCTGCATGGTGACTTCCCAAGTAGCACAAAGTGGGCTATGACGTGGGCGCCCGCGTTGGGTCCGTGAGGGCAGCCCATACGGGCCCCATGCGTGATTTGCAACACGTACCCAGAGGGGCCCCGCGTGGGCTGCCCAATTTCGCCGCGATCGGTCCCAAACTGTATCCGTGTGGGCAGCCCAAATGGGGCTGCCCGCATTCAGCCCAAATAGGGCTGCCCGCATTCAGCCCAGGTAGACGAATGTGGGCAGCACACCACAACCATTAATTTGTCCCACGTTTGTGCACACAGTGACATCCCATTGATCAAGGTTTTAATTTTTAAGTCGATTAATCCCTCCAATACCTGAATTGTACAGGCGCGGGATTTGCGAAAGCCAGTCTGTTTCGGGCTGACCCACGTGCTACCCTCATCGGTTGAATCGGGAATTTTCAGGGCTGCCCAAGTTCCAATAATCAAGTGTGAAACAATAAGCACTATTTTTTTTTGCTTGTATGCTGCACTCAGTAACATGCGAGAAATTTATTCCCAACACTACAGTAATGTGGGCTGGCCCACATCACCCCAATATGTTGGTCTGAATATTTATTTCGGTGCTGCGTGCAGAATAGTAATGCCGTAGGAAACATTTGGAGGTCGTTCAGTACATACTCGTAAAGCGGAATAGTTACTGTTGCATATTTTCTGTCGATACAGCATAATTAACGTAGTTTGTAGAGTAAACATAGATAGTCTTTATTTATTGCATAGATATGCTTAGGACAGTCATGTGAAACCTCCAGAAGAGGCAATTAGTGGCCGGTATAACATGATTTACATAAATAAAATGGTGCGTTAAAGTTAGGGTGGAGACGTTTCAGAGCCATGCACGCCTACGGCCAATTTGGGGCCCACTGCGGTCTTTCATGGGCCGCCCCAATTGGGTTGACCTTATTTTTACCGTATAGACTACGAATATATGTTGCATTTTCCCGCATGTACCCCAAGAAATACCCGTGTGGGCAGCGTGGTGGTGTGCTCCGCTTTTCAGCCCGGCCGCAAACCATGTGGAACCTATTCGGTTTTTGCGTGGGCAGCCCCAATCGGACTAGCCCGTCATCTATTTGCTTTAGGCCCACACTTGCATCGCATATGCCCTAAATTGCCCCGCAAGAGACCGATGCGGGCAGAAGCGGGAAGGAGTACTTGCCTGCCCTGCTAACGGCCATGCGTAAATTATCTAGGTTTTTGGTGGGCAGCCCTATTTGGGGCAGCCCAGGAATTTTCTGCATGAATTCCACATTTTCGTCTGACCTTCCCTCAAGTACGCCTTAAGGGTCCCATGTAGGCAATGTGCGGGCATACCCGTATTTAGCCCCGCCACGACCCATGCGGGACCTATTCGGCTTTTGAGTGGGCAGCCCCAATTAAATTAGCCCAGGCTTTTCCTACACAGAGCCCAAATTTTATTTGCATCGGCCCTAAAATTTTCCAAGCGGGACCCTTGAGGGCCAGATGTGGGAATATGTAATCAGCTAGCCCTTTCCGCGCCTATATGATGCCCAGATAGAAAAAGCAGGGGCAAGCCCAATTTGGGCTTGCCCGCTTGTTCTCTAAAGGGGGCCCTCATGGGTGTCATTGTGGTTACCCAAGCCCAACTTGCCCAGACGGGCCCCAGGTGGGTCACGTAATGTGTGCTACTTGGGTTATAGAAACAGGGACGCACTTGTGGGGAAAGGCATGTTGCGTACATACCTTCCAACCCTTTGATTTTCCAGAAAACTAGATTTTTGACCGAACTTTCTGATTGCACTATCATTGCCCTAAATGTTCCGATAAGGGGCTTCTGCCTGCAAAGAATGGCTTTTGCAAAACCGGCGCTGCGGTATCAGCAGCCACGTCATAACTGCCAGCATCTCCATCAGATGCATGCACTAGCACTATTAGAATCATTGGCTAAGCAGGAAATCAATCAAAGCAGACTTTAGCTGAGCGAGAGTAGGTGTGGCTGGCCGCACACACAATTGGTATACTGCGTTTCTTGCAGGCAGCGGTGTGCAGCTAATGCAGCCACATAAATATAGATGCTTTGCTGGCTTCGCTTTCGATCTGAGCTAAGGGCAGCTGCTCGGTTCACTTCATGTTAAAGGGTTTTCCCAAATGTCACGCCATCTGATCCTCTTGTATTGAGCTCAGCCGCATGCCTCATGTTACCGAGCTGCTCTGTGCACAACAGTGGCGTGATTGCTCTTCTTTCAGAACCATCGCATCCAACAACGGTCGCAGACGACATTACGTGTAAAAGGGCTAGTAACGGTTTTGCATTAAAAACAGCGCTCCGATGGTTCTGAGAGAAAATTGCGGTGGTGGGCACGCAGATCAGTTTTGCGTTAGCTATGGAGACATAGCGAGAATACTCGGTGACAGCCTGTAGATATATCAGCGCACACCTTTAGACATGCATTGCACGCTTGCTGCTGTATGTGTGTATGCTCAGGATGTTTAGATTAGGACTCATCGGACACTGCCTGAGAGTGGCAGTCCCCCCCCCCCCCCCCCCTTTTCGGACATCGAAACATCAAACATGCCCTCTCCATCGCCCCCAGTTGGGCAGTCTTCGCATTTTTGGTCTTAGCACACACGTATAAAGGAAGCTGGGGGCCACTAGCAGCGCAGTTGAGTCTTTGTAACAATGTGAACATTTGTGCTAGAGGCATCAATGGCTTGGGTGTCATATCAGGGTAGTATATAGGTCTCCAGACACGCGGTGCTGTCTAAGCGGCTGGATCACTCGTTTTGTGGAGACACATTCACGATAGGCAGAAGGCATGGCTTTTCAAGCACAGTGACCATTGTGGCTCCCAGCTTTGTTTCGAAACAAATCAGGGAGTTCTATTCGTTTGTTTTGGTGTATATGTTGCAAAGTAGCATGCATGTTTTCTTCCCTTGCCCCTGAGCCCTGCAAGGTCAAAGAGCAAGTGTAGCAGAAACTTCAAACCAAACCTTATTAAACAAATGCGGTCACTAAATTTCACATTTCTCAATCCGTAAGTCATGTTCTACATGAACTGTATCACAGCGGCAGTGAGATTGCCTGACATTAAAGTGTTTTCAGCTGTTTTTCATAGCTGCCTTTTCATGCATCCTGGGAAACAAGTTCAGCTAGCTTGTGAATATCGAGGTTGCTTCTGAATGTTGAGATGACTTGACATTAGGACTTAAGTCTGTTATGCCTGTGGAATAGTTTTTAATTCAAACTTTGCCCTTGTGGTCGAATTCAAAAACATGTCTCGACTTGACACTACCTCAGCTCCATAAAGTCAGGAAAACCGTCTTCTCTACTTAAGGTTCAGTTGAGATTCTTGAATGCTTTTCAGCATTTCTTATGACTTCGTATCCTCTAGAAATATCCCTCCACTCTGGGCAGCACAGATGGCTTACAGGGACAAGACAAAGGCAAAATTTGGCCCGGAAAGTGCTTGCCACTACGTGTGACATGGTCATTTTCTAATGTCAAGTCCTTCTGAACAACATCAACAAGCTGCCACAATTGTCACAGCCTAATAGGTCGCTGCAGCCGCTTTTTGATGGCGACGAAAAGTAAGGCGTCCGTTTGCTATGCAACATCAATGCACAATAAAGAACCCCAGGTGATTGAAATTTCTGGAGTCCTCCACTACAGTGTCTCTTATAGCCTGAGTTGCTTTGGGGCCTAAAAAACATCCCAGCCCAGTAAAACTGCTCTGTCGTGGCCGATGAAAGACACGAACGCAGGCAGCCGGGAATGGTGGTGAGTTTTATTCACGAACGTCTCGGCCTATATAGCCCTTGTTTTGAGCAATATCAGATGTCAGTTTAGGCGCATGAGCAAGACGAGGGCTATATAAGCCAAGGCACTCGTGAATAAAACTCACGTTCCTGGCTGCCTGCGTTTGTGTCTTTCTTCGGCCACAGCTGAACAAAAATATGTTTTGCAAACTGCATGAACAAGGCAGCTGTGAAAAATGGCTGTAAACAATTCACGTCTGGCAACTTTTTCTGTCGTTGACATAAAGCTCGTGTAGAACAGGATGTAGGCATTAACAACTGCTAGAATTGCTGTGAAATCTAGTGACCTAGTGTCGTGTTTGCCCTCGGAGTGCTTGGCGGTGAGCGTTGAGCACATGTGAGGGGCAAAGAAGCATGTTGCAGCGCATGCACCCCAGCTAACAAATTTGACTTTGCAGAATCAAATGCCGCTTGTTTCCAAGCAAGCTAGGAGCTGTAATTGTAAATGTACTTAAAAGCCATGCTTTTCACCTACTGCGGATATACTTGAGCCACTCAGAAGACAGAATTGACCCCCCTCCCCACAGCACCGCGCGTCTAAAGACATTATACACCGAGGCAATCAGCAAGCCATTGATGTGTGCAGCACAGGTGTTCTATGGTACAACTGTACCTACGGTACCTCCCTCTTTCTATTTACAATATGCCATTCCTTACAATTGCACCACTGTTCACAGTGGTTCATAGAAACCCCCGCACAAGCTTTGTTTGCTGTTAGCCGTCAAATGCTTGTTGCAATTTGGCACTCGGCACTCTCTGAAATGTTGCTGAGGCATCCGGTGACAACTTGAAATATGCCTATACCACAGCAGCATAGTGCGATGATCAACAAGAGCATTGAAAGCTGCACCTAACAACAGTTATCCATGCTCATCGTCAGCTGCATGGACTTCAGGAGACTTGTCTTGGTCGTATTTGAAACGATGTTTCAGTATTTTCGAGTCAGATTGAGGTTCCCACAGAGCCAATGCTTCAGAGAGTGGGTCTGTGACTCTTATTGTATCCGTTTTAATGAAAGGCTTTGTATGCAGTAGAATGAAGTCTGCACAACGTGTGAACGTTACAATGCCCCATGTTTGCATGTGGAGGTCGAAGTGGCCCTATATAAGTGTCATTGCCACTTTGAAATTTGTGAGAAAACGCTAGTTTTCTCCTGCACTCGAGGAGCGATTGAAGTAAAGCTTCATTTCTAAAAAGAAATGCCTCGAGGATCGCTGGGAGTAAAGGTTTCAGTCAAGGTCTCCATGCATTCTTTCCGCATGGTATTTCTCAAGAGACTGTTGGAAGGAACGCTCGGGGGCCATCATGAATTCTAACCAAGCCTTCAGTAGAGGAACAGCTATTTCCTTCACTCTGGAGTGGAGGCAGAAGGTTGAGTCGAGGTACATCTTCATATCAGCGTATATGTAGGATTGCATAATCTTTCAGGTTTGGTTTTATTCTTTAGCTGTGTATGCTGAGCCATATCCAAGAGTGCACACTTCTACTTCTAGAAGGCCGTTTAAATCTCCAGTTTTGCACTGCTCTCTTGACTTGGTAGTTATTGTAGCTTTTCATGAAATGGTGTTCGAATGTCAATGATTGGTAGGATATGGTTCGAAGGCCCTTGAATATCTGTTCGACTGAAGTATTACATTTTGTGGGGGTCTGATGCTGAATGGTCTGTATGCATGTGTCAGTTCCCCAGATTTCTGTAGTTCAGAATCGAAACTTTTTGAATTGTTGTCAAAGAATAGTATAGCACCTACTTGTCCCTTTCCCAAAATGTTAGAAAAGACATGAGCTGAATTTTTGGATCTGGGATATAGCCTTGTTGTTTTTACATTTTGCAGACGTCGCACAGTGAAAACTTGTATCCAAGCCCGAACCCAACAGGTCCAGAGCAGCTGAACAAGGGAACCTATATCCAAGCTCAAACCTGGTGGACCGAAAGCAGATGTTTTGTGACCGCGGTGTATCAGCCATGCTGAGACATGGCATGAATAAACCAATCCGACCACATGTGTCTTTTCCAAGCATGCATGCATTACATATGAGGCATATCTCATGGAGAGCATCATTTCTGCAAAACATTTTGTCACAACTGCAGCAAACACTGATTGAGGTATTGCACAAGACCTAAAGCCGGGATATTAGTATTATATGCAACACAAAGATGAGGAGTGGTGTAGGAGCCTTGCAACCATGCAGTGTCACTATAGCATGGTAGCATTCCTATGTCAATGTCTCTTGTCCTCTGAGATCACACTGCTCTCTTGCATCTTTTGAGTCCTGATCCTCACGCTGTGTGCATCCTGACCCTCATCATGATCCTCACAATCCTCACGCTGTGTGCACGTCCTCACGCTGTGCAGGTCAGTAACCACGCACAGATTTTTGCATGCAGTATCTTTTGAAGCGAAAGCTCTACGCGTATCAGACTGCAGCTTCGCGTGGCTCCACATAGCCTAGTTCTGTGTATGCGTGTGACGTCCCAGCCACGGCCATCTGTGCAGCCTCCTCACCAAGCTTTGCCAGCATTGCCTAGCAACGCTTAAGAGGTGTGCGAATCCTCCTCAAAAAACAAAACATTGTCTCTACCGGGAATCTAACCTCCATCCCTTGGATCCCCAGCCGAGCGCTTTACCACTGTGCCACGCCCCAGATCGTTAAACACTGTTCATAATTACATTTGTCTAACGTGATCCAATTGCTTGACGCCACATTTGAATGTATCAAATACTAAAATATAGTTAAGTCAGTCAATTAGGGTGCGGCAAAGATGTATCAAAATTCTAAATAGTTAATTAAATCAGTCAAACCGACTTCACGCAACCTGAAGTAGAGCCCAAAAAGGGCATAGGATGTGACTGGACGTGCAATTTGAAAGTACAAAAGACTAAAATGGGTAAACAAGAAGTGAATTAAGCAACCAACCGCAGCATTCGTGCTTTCGTATTACTCCAATCCAGATTCTGCAGAGCTCTAATTTTTTCCATACCTGTCATGCAACAGTACTACGATACATATTTTCAAAACATATTGATGCAAATGCAAGAATCGTAACGCACACTGAAGAGTCTTCAAACATAAATTGTGTGACATTACACTCCTGCTACGTATTAAGGTTTGCATTCGATCGCCGATGTCAAATACATGACAAGAAAGCGGAACTTCCCAATTCAGCCTGAGAAGGTGACTGCCAGATCAGGTGGTGAGAAACTGATTAAATTTTGGCATGCAGCAGACCTCAAGGAGCAGAAGAAAATAGGACGTGAAACATCTGGCCCACAGACCAGTGATAGCTCTTAAAGGCCCACTGTCCACCCTCCGGTCGAAAATATACTGAGACTTCGTCCCCAGAACGCAAGGCCGCAAATGTTTTTGAGAAGAGTAACTAATAATGCAGTTACAGCCCCCGCAATCGCCCAATTCTGTCGTGTTTCTCTCCTCCTATTCCCTCGCAAAGGTTTTTCACTCTCCTGTCCGGTCGTCTAGCCTCCGCATGACAAATTCCTCTTCCTCCTCCACGTTTGGCGGGAGGTTGGGCGTGGCACTCCGCATGCGCGAAAAAAAAAGCTGGCGAGGGAGCCCGCGCCGCTGGATTCAGTTCGGCCGTGGCGAGGGAAAAGCGTGCAGTGAGCGGTGGACACCCATTATTCACCCTCGGACAGCAAGGGGGACCAATGGACGTCGTTTTCGACTAAGACGTCATAGCTTCGGCTCGACGGGCCAGCGCAGGGAATGGGGAGCTGGCTTCCCTAAGGAGAACATGAGAGCTTTGATTTGTGTTTTCGTTGCTTTGCGGCGCGCGTGTCACTGTAGCATTTTGCACAGACTATCTCCGCTACCTGATCGAAACACTGGGCTCCTTTGCTTAAAATGTCCTCTCCTGGACAGTGTACCTTTAACATACAGCTCTACATCATTACTCGTTTAGTTTTGTGATGGGATTGATGGGATTACGCAGTCGTGCACGTCATGTATGTCGTACACTTCACGTAGGTTGTATGGCCACGCTGGGTGTACGTTCGCGTAGGCTGTACGTTAGCGTAGCCTGTACGTTCGCGTAGGCTGTACGTTCTTGTCGGTTGTACGTTCACTGAGGCGTACAATCACGTAGGTGTAAGCGGCAATAATTGCGTACAGCAGTCACATACAAATCTTGTACAAGTTTTCCAGTAGGGTTGTCATAGCTGGCGTCAAACGAAAGCAGATAGCTAATATTCAAGTGCTGCCGACGAAAAACGCGGAAACGCAGGCGCGAGAAAGGATGCTGCCATCGTAAGGAGAGTGTCATGTAGTGGTGACAAGGCCGTAGACACCAAAAGAAGACACAGGCTTGATGGTACTGAAATTACCTCTTTATTGGGCTGACATGTGCCCGCAAAAGAACTAAGTAACTCGGCGACGGTGATAGCAACAAACGTGCTCGTCGGTCGTCGAGCAAAGAATTCCCGACACACTCGTCGACGCTCAATTTAAAGGCTGCTCAGGACAATCTAGATAACGTCGCAAACTGCTACTAGCACAAACTGGAACATTGTAGAAACATACGCAAATGATCGGAATCTTCGAGGCAGATGTCAGTGTATCGTTTGCAACAAAGAAAATGATACAGAATTGATACGCGTGAGAAAATCAGTTATAAGGCCGCATGCTGGCGGCTGTTAAAAAAACAACAAATACAGTTTAGAAGGCTTCGAGGCATTACTCCCCCCTTAAAAAACGTCGCCTCGATGTTCCAAAATAAACAAAGCAACTTATATAGAAACATTACAAAGTTTCAACACCAAGGATAGTTTTACTCGCGTAATTGGGCTTCAGACGAACATGCACAATTTCTGGGCGCGCGCGTCGCCGTTGGGATGCTGTCGTACCATTGGGAATGACTACATAGTCCTGTTGTCCGACGCGGCGAAGAATTTTGTATGGCCCAAAGTATCGACGCAGCAGCTTTTCACTTTGCACTCAGCGGCGAATTGGAGTCCAAACCCACACTTGGTCTCCTGGATTCTACTCTGCGCGGCGTCGTTGTAAGTTGTATCGTCGGGTGTCAGTGCGCTGTTGGTCGTTAATACGCAGCCGTGCGAGTCGTCGGGCTTCTTCTGCACGCAGCAGGTAGGCGGCGAAGCCACAGCTGTCCTCGTTGGTTACATGCGGCAGCATTGCGTCGAGCGTCGTCGTGGGCTCCCTGCCGTACACAAGCTTAACCGGGGTCGCTCTAGTCGTCTCCTGGACTGCCGTGTTATACGCGAAGATCATGTTCGGTAAGATGGCGTTCCAGGTCTTGTGTTCAGCGTCGACATACATAGCGATCATGGCAGCGATCGTTTTGGTCAGGCGCTCCGCATGACAATTGGTCTGGGGATGGTATACAGTTCTTCGTCGATGGCTTGTATGACTGTTCTCCAGGATGGCTTGCGTCAACTCTGCCGTAAACGTCAGTCCCCTGTCCGTGATGAGCACTTCTGGCGCCCTGTGTCGCAAGAAAATTTGCTCGACAAAACATTTGGCAACTTCATTCGCGGTACCATTGGGCAGTGCTTTTGCTTCGGCGTAACGGGTAAGGTAGTCAGTGGCCACCATTATCCACTTGTTACCCATAAAAGAAGCTGGAAAGGGAGGGAGGACATCCGTCCAAATTCGTTGAAAGGGCAGGTCTGGGGGCGAAATCGGGTTTAATAGTCCTGCTGGTCTGATCGGTGGCATCTTGCGTTGTTGGCACTCACGACATGTCTTCACGTAGTGGGGAACTTCGGCAGGCAATTTCTGTCAGTAGTACTTCTGGATTCGGCGAAACGTGAGTGCAAAGCCGAGATGGCCTGCTGTGGGCTCATCGTGCAATGCCTGCAGAATTTCCTGCCGGAGGTTTTTGGGCAGAAATAGAAGCTGCGCGGTCTTGCCGGGTGCGAAGTTCTTAACGGAGAGGCCATTGCTTAACGCGAACGAGGATAAATGTCGCCTGAACACAGCAGAAGGAGAATCGGTCTTTTCTTCTAAGTAATTGGCTGGCTCTTTCAGCTCAGGGTCTGATCGCTATTCTGCGAAACTGCTAGCGCTTACCGGTCCCAAAAAGGCGTCTTCGTCGTCTTCTTTCGCCGGCACATCAACGGGGGTTCGTCACAAGCAGTCTGCATTAGAGTGCTTGCGGGCTGACTTGCAGACGACTGTGATGTCGAATTCTTGAAGACGTAGGCTCCATCAGGCAAATCGGCCGGAGGGGTCCTTCAAATTTGCCAGCCAGCAGAGCGCGAGGTGATCGATTACCACCTTGAATGGACGGCCGTATATGTACGGGCGGAACTTAGAAGTGGCCCAGATGATCGGAAGGCACTTCTCGGTGGCTTTCAAGAGGGACCTGCTAGAGTAGGTGATTACTTTCTTGGTCCAGCATTCTGAATGAGAACGGCACCTAGGCCCAGACTGCTCGCGTCGGTATGTATCTCACTTGCGGCGTTCTCATTAAAGTGGCCTAGCACAGGAGGAGACTGTAGGCGGAGCTTAAGTTCCTCGAAAGCTTCCGCTTGCGGTGCCTCTAATTGAAATGGCGCCTCTGCCTTCGTAAGCTACGTCAAACGTTCGGCGAGTCGCGAAACGTTCTTGACGAATGGTCGGTAATATGCGCGCAGTCCGAGGAATCGGCACGTAGCTTTCTTGTCACCTGGCTATGAAAACTGTGCGATCGCAGCTGTTTTCCGTGGGTAGGGAAACCTCCTCCTTTCTTGCTGACAATATGACCAAGAAACAACAACCCGTTGTAGGCGAAGTGACATTTATCTGCTTTCAACGTTAAACCTGTGGACTTGATTGCGTCAAGTACTGTTCAAAGCCTTCTTAGTTGTATTTTACAAAGTTTTACGAGAACACAAAGACATCGTCCAAGTATACCAAAGCAATCTGCAACTTTAAGGCCGCCAGGACACTGTGCATTACCCGTTGAAATGTGGCTAGCGTGGAGCACAAGCCAAATGACATTACCTTGAATTCGAAGAGGCTGTATGGTGTTATGAAAGCCGTCTTCTCGCGGTCCCTTTCGTCGACCTCAATTTGCCAGTACCCGCTCTTCAGGTCCATCGACGAGAAGTACTTAGCGTTACAGAGCCGGTCCAGTGTGTCGTCGATGCGGGGAAGCGGGTAGACATCCTTCTTAGTTGTGCCATTCAGGTGGCGGTAATCAACGCAGAAGCGAAGTGTGCTGTCTTCACCACAACGGCTGGTGCCGCCCAGCGGCTGTTGTAAGGCTGGGGGACGTCATCACGCAGCATTTCTTCAACTTGATCGTGTACGGCCTGGCATTTTCGCGGCAATACATGGTAGGGGCTTTGACGTAGCGGTCGAGCGTTTTCGTCCGTGATGATGCGATGCTTTGTCAACAGAGTTGGCCGCACCTTCGACGCTGAAGTAAAGCACTCGCTGTAGTTTTCACGAAAAGTGCGAATCCGGTATTGTCGCTCTTGGGGGAGCGCTGTATTAATGTCGAAATTGGGCTGCTTAACTTGGTTGGGTGCATCGTCTTCAAGTTGGCTGGGGAGGGCGAAGACTTCTTTGGTGTCCGCTAGCTCGTCAAGGAAAGCAATCGTCATGCCCTTGTTCAGGTGCCGGTATTCGTCGGTGAAGCTCGTGACGAGCAAATCAGCTTGTCCATGACGGAAACGGACGATGCTTCTTGCGATGCCAAGTCCTTTGTCCAGTAACTACTGAGTATTTCGTTCAACAAACCCTTCCGTGATTTCGACTTCTGTTGTAACTACAGAGATGATGACGCATGATCGGGGCGGTACGATAAATTGTCCATTGAGGACATTGAGAGCGACGTGATGCGTCGAAGTTCTCGTAGCAGGTGTGGCTTTGTCGGTGAAGAACGTGATGAGTTTGGATCGGAGGTCGATGATTCCTCGATGTTCATTCAGAAAATTCTTGCCAGAATCACATCGCGGGAACAGTGCTGTAGGACGACGAAGCTGGTAAGGGAGGTACGTTTATTTACTGTAACCCTTGCGGTGCATCGCCCCGACGGCGTAATAAGGTTACCACCAGCGGTGCAGATTAGCGGGCCATCACAAGTGGTCGTCACTTTCTTTAGCTGGGCGCCGAAAGCTCCACTGATGAGAGAAGTCGGCACCGGTGTCCACTAGGGCGGTAACCGTGCGTCCGTCGACAGCAACCTGAAAGTCGCTTTTTGCGTCCTTGTATTGCACGTTGGCTTCGGTGTTCGATCTCTGCTTCGTCTTGTGCTGAGGTCACGGCCGGAGCACATCATCGTAACGTCGCTGGGCGGCGATGTCAACTTGAAGTCTGGTCGTGATCTCGTCATCGTTGTGTTGTGGATTGACGATTTATAGGCTGCGTCGTCCTCACTCATTGTCGGCGATGGAGGATCTTCGTGTTTTCGTCATGAAGCAACCTCACCTCCAAAGGTTGCTCTATTTAGTTCCCCTTGCGCGGGCTTGGGGATCTTCCGCGCACACTCTCACTGTAGTTACGGCCTGGCGACGCAAAGCGGGCCCTATACGGCGATGGAGACCTGAACCGATGGCTTGGTGGCACAAACTCACCGCTACGGAGATAGTCCTCGATTTCCGCGGTCGTTCACCAGGGCGTAGTCGTGGAGCGTCGACTGAAAATCCGCAGAGACCGATTCGTTGGTGTGGGTAGTGGCGCAGAATGTGGGCGGCCTCACAGCAGTGGAGGCATAATGGCCGGTTATTCGCTGTCCTCCAGGCGCCGCACTTCCTGGGGCTTGGGGGTCGTTAGTAGGCTTAGAAGGTGGGGCTAAGGGGCAGCGTTTAGGAACTGGACGGTAGCGGCGAGGGCTTGGAAAGTTATGTCAGGGCGCAGGGCGACGTAATGCAGCCGCGTAGTTCATCGCTGTTGCCTCTTGTGCTGCTACTGTCGCAGCCGTCGCTTTAGGAACGCCCAGCACCTGCTGGACTTTTTCACGGACGACACCCGTGAGCGTCGCCACCTGGGGTAGTTGCGATGATGGCAGCAATCGGCGGAGCTCCTCTCGCACGATCTCCCGGATGAGGTCCCGAAGGTTCTTTCTGCTTCCAGATGCGCTCGAGTAGTGGCTTGAGTAGTCCGGTTGAAGTGGCCGCTCATAGTGGCTCATCCGGGTGTCCAACGTCTTCTCGATGGTCAATGCCTCACTTCCAAATTCGTCCAGCTTTCGGTGGGTTCCGGACAAGCCCTGCAAGAAGCGAATTTTTAACGCCTCACAATAAACATTTCGCTCTCTCACCTTCGATCCTGTTAGGGTCGGCGCGGCGAAACAGGCGCTTTATCTCTTCTACGTAGACCAGAACGGGCTCGTTTGGGAGTTAAGTCTCGATTAGAGGAGGGCCTGAGCTCTGTCTTTTCGCACTGAACCTGCAAATGGTATCAAAACCTCTGCTTTGAATATCTCCCATTCCTTTAAAGAAGTCTAGTGATTTTCGAACCAAACTCGGGCATGTCCTTGAAGAACGAAGTAGGCTTGCCGGAGTTTCGCAGCGTCGTTCCACCCGTTGATTTCTGCCACACAGTCCAAAAAGGTCATTCCAGTCTTCCGCATCTTCACTAGGCAGCCCTTGGAAGATGGGGGCTCCCGGGGCTGCACGAAGACAACTGGTGCTGTTGACTGGGCCATTTCGAAAGTTGATGCCTTCCGGCGTAGAACGGGGTCAGGCAGCAGGCCGTGTTCAGGTTGTATACCTTGGAGTCGGCGGCTGGTTTGGTGACCTGTAGGCTGGTCTTCCAGGGTGACAGGAACAAGGCTGGGGTCTTCGCTTGAAGGATCAAAGGTAGCACCTCCACTAGGTGTCACATAGTTGTGACAAGGCCGTAGACAACAAAAGAAGACACATGCTTGATGATACTGAAATTAACTCTTTATTGGGCTTACTTGCACCCGCAAAAGAACTAAGCAACTCGGCGGCGGCGATAGCAACAAGCGTCCTGGTCGATCATCGAGAAAAGAATTCCCGTCACACTCGTCAATGCTCAATTAAAAGGCTGCTCAGAACAATCTAGATAACGTCGCAAACTGCTACTAGCACAAACTGGAACATAGTAGAAACATACTCAAGTGATCGGAATCTTCGAGACAGATCTCGGTGTATCGTTCGCGACAAAGAAAATGATAACGCGTCGTATCGCGACAACGAGCAAGAACAAGCACGGGATACAGACTTGAGAGGCTGCTAGAATCACAGTGATAAGGCCGCATGTCGGCGGCTGTTAAAAAACAACAAATACAGTATTGAAGGTTTGGCGGCAAGAGCAAAATCAAACGTTTGCGAAAAGAAAGCAGAAAGCCGGTATTAAAGTGCTGTTGACGAAGAACGCGGAAAGGCGGGTGCGAGAAAGCATGCTGCCATCATAAGGGGAGGAAACTCAAACGACTGCGAAAAGAAAGCAGAAAGCCTGTGTTCCAGTGCTGCCGTAGAAAAAAGCGGAAACGCACCCGAGAGAAAGAATGGAGGAAGTTAAAGCTATCGCGGAAAAGAAAGCGACTATCCCAAAGGCACAAATGCGCCCGTGCCGAGAAAATGTGTGACTTGTGCGCAAATCGTAAAGTGAGGGATAGGTTGTTTAGAAAAGCGAGTGACTGGTGCTCTTATGTTTCTTTGCATTGAAACAGGAGGGTAAGGTTCTTCTGGGAAATGGACAGCCGGAGCTGCAGTGAAAAGGCTGATCTCAATGGTAACACCGATGGCTTAAGTCGGAGCCCCTAACATGAGAAGAAGCCTGTTTTCCCTTGGTGTGTTTCTTCCTGACATAAGATTTTAAACATTTGTACTGATGATCTTTGTTTAAACTGATGTTTTTGAAAGCGCAATTTTCAAATTTGTGGACGCGTTCCAAGTGCTACTGAGCTACCCTTTATTATAGATGGGGCATAAGAGGAAAATAATCAGGCATAACTTAGTTAAGCTTGTGCCGTGCTTGCTGGCTGAACGGTTGAGTTTTTAGCGTGGTCGTGACGTTGTGGGTTGTCCGAAACTCTCCAGAAGACAAGCTGCAGAGTGCTTTGGGAACCAGGACTTGCCAAGTAAGCCTTCTGGCTAATTGGGCTCAAGAGCAGCAGAGTCGGACGAGCACGGCTAGCAGCAAAATCCTGATCCCTCCAGACAGCGGATGCAGTCCAATGCCCTTCGGGATCTCCCTCCCCCGGCAGGGCAGTCTGTTACGTTTCGCCATCGACAAGTGTGCCAGTTGACGCGGCTACTGCATAGCAACAGGCAAAGCAGCGAGCGCCTCGGCCATTTCAGGGCCGTCCGGCCAGCCGCCAACGCTTCCTCCCGCGGCGTGCTCTGACATGCCGAAGTCACACGTGCCTGTGTGTGTGTGTGCGTGTGTGTGCAAATGCTGGCCAAACCCGGCGCTCGAGAGAGAGTGCGTCGCCCTCGCCCGTCTGCTGGATGTGGATGAGATTTTGTCGCGCCAGACTCCGCTGCGACTCCGCAGCGCAGACTCTGCTGCGACAGAGACTACTTGAAGCATCGCAGAGACGACGCTAGACACCAACTGTGTAAAGCGTGTCAGTAGTCTCTCCGGGTCAGCTTCTCTGCCCGTTCCTTCATGATGTTGTATTGAACGGTTGTTTGGTTGGTCGACGCCTCGTCTTTACTGGGACCGTTGATGTCCGCTGAGCCACGGATCAGCCAGGCCAACACTACCGAGGGGCCGCGAGCCCGAATTGTAACAACCACAAGACATATCACAAGCGATCCGTATCCCCAGTCGAGGAACGGAGAGAACAAGAAAATGTTGAAGGGGACTAAAGTGTCGCTACAGAAACTTCAGGATTGAAGCAATACATATCGACTTCTAAGGTGCCAGTGCGACTATTCAGCACACTGGTGGCAAGCTTATGTTTGGACGACACGTAAGAACCTTAGGTTTGCTTTATCCTATAAGTTCACCGGCTACAGGAGGCGAAACCATTTCCGCTGCGGTATTTCCCCTCTGTGAAGGCAACCATCCTTCGTTCCCAAATTCGCCGGCTCTACGAATTGATTGGCTGCCAGCGTCACTAGAAAATTGGCCAGTGTTGTTTTGCGGTCTCGGTGCATTACGGCGGGCCACTGCAAAGTAGACATGCCGACCACATGCAATAGCGCTAGACTCCTGATGTCTAAGGCCTGATTCTCACAACCGGCTTTCCACTATTCAGTCGCCATCGTGCCGCCGGCTTTTGACTTAGGCGGGAGTCAATCAGATGGTTGTTCCCCGAAATCTGGCGGCCTGTGCCACGGGCCCCTACTCGACGCTTCTGTCGACCGGCAGTGACCGAGCTCCGCCTGACGTTACACGGATCTGAGAGCGCGAACTGGTTTCTCTTATATGAATGCGCCCCACGGCTTAGGTGTAGCTGCGAGCGAGAGGAGAGTCGGCAATGCTGGTGGCCACGGGAGCGTACTTTGCCATCATAACAAATACACGCAAGTCTCACACCCAGGCCTTCATGCGTTCTCATAAAATATCTTGCATGATTTCATTTAAATGCATATAAAATTCATTACAGCATTTAAAATTTGTACGCAGTTACTGGTAACTCACATCATATGAACGGCTAAAAACAACCAAATTTTCATATGATCTATGAAGACATGAGTATGAAGGCTACAGAAGCTCAAATGGCGTCGCTCATAGAGCGGGAGGCGGCTGTGGCTGCAGGTCGTTCATGTTTCATCTGCGCTAGTTGCCTGGACACCAGTAATTGGTGGAGAAAGGCGAGCACCTTTAAAAGCTGTCGTAAAGCGCCAAACGAAGTCCCAGTCGCGTGTATTGCGCTTTCATGTCTCAGGACAGATTGTAGTGCATGAAGCGTGAAATTCTGCTGAAAAACGCCGCAAAAAAATTAGAAGGAACGCACGACAAAGGCAAGCATCTGAATTGAGATTGACCGTGGTTGCCCAGCTCATCGGGGTTCTATCATGCGCGCCTCAGAGAGCGACAAAGCGGCAACTCGTCACGTGGTCGTTGGTCATTGACATCATCGTTTGCCATTATTCTCACACGTACATGAACAAAAGAATGGCTATCCATCTGAAATTATTGAGTTCCTGGATTGTCGCGACGCCTGGGATCGTTGAATAAAACTGTGTTCAACAGAAAATTTTGAGATTGCCGATATACTCCCCTCCACCCGGCAGAAAACTCATGGAACCAACATACTAACATAAACATATAGATGAAACTCCTTGTAGGATAGAAAAAGAAAACGAAAGAAAAGAAGCGTTTGTGAGAATATAATGTCGATTGTCCTATTGCGCCGACATCCGTGAGTAAACAGAGTGGCCACTGGAACTAGTTGTCGTGTGAAGCAGAGTCTGTCTACCGGCAAGATAAAGAGCTTGGGGTGGTGATACTAGCTAACATTTCAAGCAAATTATTATCAGCATCATCACAACGGCATATTCAAATAAAAAAAAAACCATGCTCGCGAGAAAATTGAAGTCTCGCGCATAGACAGCCTCGATTTTTCCTCTAACGCTTATCGTAACCTCGCCAAATTGTTCCCGTCTCTCACCCGCAGTGATACCTCACGAGATTCCATGAAGTCGCAATGCTTCCATTGTGCTTTGTTTTGAGCTTCCTTGCCGGGATGGTGACAACCGCAGCGGTCGCTGTTGCCCCTGCCCGAGGTAACACGCCGGGCGTCGACGTTCGCGGACCCTCTACGTTTGACGGCTGCCGACCTGACGTGAGTGACGCTTGGGGAAAACACTCGAGCCTTTTCGACTCGGGGCAGGTAAGCGGCGTGGACGTAGGAATAATGAGAGCAGTAAATAGTTCCTTGCGTGTTAGGCTATTTCTCTGCGGTGCTATATGCATAAATTGTGGATTTATTTACCTGGGGACAATATTGCATATTTGGAAAGCAGTAAATAACAGAAGGATGATACAAGCTGGGCACTGGATGCCTTGTGATTCACCGTGTGAAATGCAAATATTTCTTCTTGGCGAAGAGCTTGCATTGAATGTGTTTTCAGCGACCGCATTAGCCAGTGTAAGCCGCATAGGTATCGGCTGCACAGGGTTTGAAAGCGAGCTTTCTCTGTAGGTATGTGGTACAGCTATCGTCAATTCTTTGCCACTGTTAAAGGCGAAGTGTTTGGAATCAATTAGTACATTTATTACAATGCACATATAATTGTGTTCTCTTGCTGCCTGCTCCAGACTTATGGGTACTAATTACATCGTCAGATACGTGTTTCTAAGGCCTCAGGACCTCTTTCCCAGGCCCCACCGAAGAGGAACTTTGGAACTTGAGCATTAGGCTGAGGAACTGTCAGTCAACGCGTGAAAGACGAGCCGCGTTCCCATGCGCCAACTAAATGGAGAATCTGAGCTGTCTTTAAACACAAGGCGCTAATTAATTATTGCGCTAGAGTCTCATTTTGCTGAACGAATGTTATTGAACGCATTAGGCAGATTCCTTACGGTCCATATAGGTGAATCATATCTTGCGTGGGCTTTCGTACATCTGTAATTTCGTGCGTTGCGAATTTTTTGCGATACTCTACCTCTTATATTGCGCAGATTTTATGACAGCATTTATAAGACAGGTCCTTCCACTAACAGATTACAAAAACAAAAACGATTCGTTGCTAACAGAAAGTTTGTCACAATTATTCACAAGAACTGATGAACGGACTAGTATAAACCTCAATCGCGGCACTAGCAAGAGTTAAGGCAAATGATATCCGTGTTATTGAGAAGGCCATGCTTCCTTTTTTTCCCAACGCCTACGTTGTCTTTCAAAAGGGCCTTTTTGCGCTCTGATATATTTATCCTTGCTCCCTACTCCTTCCTTCCCTCTGTCCCTGTGGGGGATAGCTAAAGGGGATTTGCTTGACATCCTGCAATTTTGTTCGCCTGCAGCAGAAAAATACTTAATTGAGTGTCCTCATTGCTACTGTTTCAGTCTGACTGACCGAACAGAGGCTATGCAGGACATTAGAGTTATGACGAAACGGAGTTGTTATTGCGGCTTCACAACTCATTGTTATCCTGGAAAGTGATACAGGCAGCTTCTGTGTTGTACGGAATTAAATTGTTGAAGCAGGGACTAATATCAATTCTTTTATGACCTGCATGACACCTACAGTACATTTAGGTAGCAGGTTGTGTTCAACTAGTTTAAACAAAACATGCGAGATCAAATTTGGTTTCAAGCTATTTCAAAGCTTTAGGCGCTTGTTTTTGTAGGGATCCATGTATCCAGCCCGAAGGAGGCACGTACAACCTTTGTCAAGGCGATGAAGCCGATGGCTTTTTGCATGAATTGTGTAACGGGCTCCTTGTAAGATCAATAGGAGCGGTACCTTTCTTTTGGATAGAGGATGAAAGAAAACATTTCTTGTATGACCCTGGTTCAGGTCGTCGTCTCTAGTATATTATCAGGATGAAAAGCACATTACAGCAAAAGCAAGAGTTTGACCTGTTTCTACATTCTGAATGAAAAAAAACGCAATGATATCGGAGAAGATTGAAGACAGGACGACGGCCGGTAACGCCTTCTTGTTGGTTACTTTTCGCTGCGGGGTCGATTTCTTTCAAAGTGGGGATGAGGGCCACACCCTATTGAAATAAAACAAGCCACGACACCTATTCCGGCCAGATGGTTGCGCCGGTATTGGCTTTCCAGATTAGTTACCTCTACTTAGCTAAAGAGGCTCGCAGTAGCGACCTCTTGTCTGTTCACGGTGTCGTGCGCTCCCCGCAGCTGGTTTGCTCACCCCGTTTTCTCTAATATGACTTCTACCTTGCAACGCGGCTTTGAACCGTCCGAAATGTTATGGTCCACCATTTCGATGGCCCAAGATACTGGATCTTCTGTCTCACAACTTCTTGATAACGAGAATCTTTTCAAACATTTACAACGCCGCTTCCAGTCCAGAAGCGGACGCAAGATGACGGCCCACACGTCCGAGGCCTCACAACCTCAAGCCAACAAGGACTGTGGCGCTCAGCCCCATCCCCGTCCTGTCGAAACTACTGACGAACCAATAGCTGCAGCAGGCAGGCAATGGCCTCCACGATCCATGCTACACCCGCACCCCTAAGACATTGTTGTAATCCTCAGGCCCCGCGTCACGGCAAACTTGCGGAGTGTGTTCCCATATGGCGAACTGAGAGCGGCGCTCCCCGCCTACCTTGGTAAGCAGGCGGCAGCCACTGTCAACATCATCCCGGCATGGGACCAAAATCTTGTAGTAGTGAGCACCCGGACCCACCTACAGCGGACCGCCTAATTCGCGACTCTAACATGGACACCGACAAGGAACCCCTCCCTTGCGTGGACATTTGAAACAGACCAGCGAAATCTGCCGAGGTGTGACCTCTGTGGCCAACCAGGAGACAAGCAACACCCTGAAAGAGAAAGTGCAGTGGCAAGCGGGCGAGCTGACAAAAGTACGCAAGCTGGGAAAGACGAACGGCGCGGTTCTCACTTTCGTGGGGAAGATGGTGCCACCGTTTGTGCATTACAATTCGGAACTGGCTGTCGTGCCTGAATACAAGCATATTGTGCCGGTGTGCGTGAGGCGCGGTACTATCAGGCATTTCTATCCTGCCCCAGACCCCTCAAAGTGCGGCCTGTGTGGCGAATGTGTGGAACTTACTCCAGAAGGTCCAGCTCCACATGAATGTAAACGGTCGTGTGTAATCTGCGGCTTGGCCCATCCCACGGGCTCACTTGATCGCACGGCATAATTTTGAACACTTCGGACGCCCAGAAACAAGCCCCGGCTACGTGGCGTCTTGAAAACGGACACACCTGGCAAAAAGGCAGGTCACGCCACTCGCAGAGCGAATGACAATGTGGAACGCGGCAACTGCGCCGCCGGCTCACATACCAGTGACGTCAACGATTCTTCCTCGCAACCTGATGTCATCGAAAGACAAGAAGAAGGTGCCCCCCCGCCTCAAAGCGACAGGGATGACAGACACTTCCCGGCCCTTCAGACAACTTTCTTGCTTCAGACAGATGGCGCTGCCGGCGCCCATGCCTCCATGCCGCAACATAAGCAGGTGAGCAGCTGGGCAGGGGTTGCTTCCTCTCCTATCCCCTACTCACCTTCCTTCCCTCCCGCGGTCCCCGGCCTAGACGCCGAAAGCCGCAAACAATATCGAGCTGCTCAGGGCACACAACGAGCAATTGCTTGCTAGAATACAAACTTTGGAAGCTAAGCTCAGAGCAAAGTCGAGTCCCGAAAGCTCAGACGCCATGGAGAGTGAGCCGGAGTTGCCGGTCGCGTTCGCGGCAGCTATGACCGCATGGAGGCGCGTCTCGCCTCCCAACTGCAAAACATGGTGGAGGCCGCCTTGGACCACGTCACAGCCAAATGCTCGTCAATGGTTCCAGAAACTCTCTCCAAATACATGCAGGATCATCCCAGAACGAGCCATCGAGCTGGGAACCTTAAAAGTATGTCCCGTCTCACAAAACCAGGCCGCCAAGCTGGGAACCGTAAGGATATGTCCCGTCTCGCAAAATACTCCCGAATTATTACGGATTCGGATAACGAGGACTCCAACCCCGCACCTTCTTCAGGGGCCGGCTCCGGGGCGGCATCTGCTCCAGTCTCTCTAAATATCACTCATGGCGGGACAACTTAACCAGCGGTCCTTCCCCCCCAAATAATGTCAATCACTACTGGTAACGCAATGGAACTCTAGGGGCTTCAGGAACCGCAAAAACGCGCGAATCTGCGCCTCTACTTAGAAAATTTCGAACCTTTGCCCGACGTGGTCGCCCTCCAGCAGCCAGGAGCGGCGGCCAGATTAACACACTACAGGACGTTCCAGCGATACCCCTAATCCTGTCTCTTCGTACACAAATAAAAAATGGCCACACAAGTGTATCTAGACCTAACACTCCCCTATTCGTATGTCATGGTGACGATCTTACCCCTCCGCCGCTCAGATCCCCTATTCACATAGTGAATATATACTGCTCCCCTAACTAAAGCGAGTGACGTTCGTAGACATCTGTAGACGCGCGCTGAAGACAGCGGGTCGATACCTCCTCCTGATATCGGATGACTTCAGTGCCTCCAGTCAGCTGTGGGGGTACCATAAAGACGAGGTGCGAGGACGCAAACTGGCGGAGCTTGTTTCCACACTGGGCCTCACCGTCCACACCGACCCTGTTTACCCAACACGTATAGGTAAGTACGTGACGCGGGACACGTGTCTGGGTCTCACCTTCACTCGCAACATACGACACGCAGACTGGGTTAACACCGAGGAAACCCTCGGCAGAGACCACTGCCTTCTTAATACCATGATCTACGCACGCCCCCTCAAGCATCCTGCCACACAAGCCCACATCCCTAATTGGACTTCGACAACTATTCCGACATTTTCCCGCCACTACCAATTCGCCCATAGCAGAGCAAGGGCACACCAACTTGTCCCCGTCACTGATGTCGCACCTTCGCACATATTAAACGCACATCCAGCTCACTGAGGCAATAACGGACGTGGACAACCACCTCATTCAACTGTGGGAAGCTCGCCGCAGCGTTAAACGCCACTGGCGTCGATAAAAGCACGACCGCAAACCTAAAGAACATATTGTCGATACCACCGAGCCCCCGAGTACGCGGCCCAGCTCGCTGACTCGAACTGGGTGGTTCCTTGCAATACAGCGGCCCGACAAATGCCTAGCCGTAATGCATGGAGGCTCTTCTGAGCTCTCATAAATCCAAAGCGCACCCGCGCCGAAACCAAAAACATTTATACCGCGCAATACACTCCTTTAAAGGCAGCACTATGCCGCTGGCACAATCGTTCCGGAACCGCTACTTGTGCATAGCTCAAGACCCCCGAGCATCGCTCTACTCCTAAGCAGACAAGGAGATTTCGAAGCTATACAAACCTTTCCAGCTTAGCGATCTTCAGGGCAGTCTAGTCAAAATGAATAGAGGCACCGCGTCTGGTCGGGACAAGGTCACCATTAAGCTTTTGGCGAACCTGCCTTACTCGACGTACCATTGCCTACTCGAATACATTAACGGTATCTGGACAGGGGAAACTCCTTACCCATCAATTGGAAAACGGCACTTGTGACTTTTATCCCGAAAGCTGGCAAACCAATCTACATGGATAACCTCCGCCCCATCTCTCTCATATCCTGTGTGGGCAAACTAAGGAAAACTATGCTGCGCGATCGGCTATCCGAGTATCTTGAACACAGGCACACTTTCGCTGACACCATGTTTGGATTTCGCCCACACAGAACTGCAAAGGATGTCCTTCTCCAATTTAACAGAGAAATTCTCAACCCATTCGAACGCCTCCACAATGACCGGGTTGTACTCGCCCTAGACTTGAAAGACGCGTTCGATAACGTCGTACACGCCGTCATACTGACCCATCTAAGTTAAACACCCTGTTGCAGCAATGCTTTTAATTATGTCAGACAATTCCTTACAGACCGACAATCCTACATCAAAATACAAGACAAGGAGAATGGACCATTCATGCGCGGCACGCGGGGCACACCTCAGGGCGCAGTTCCCTCCCCGCCGCTTTTTAACATTGCCATTGTGCGTCTACCGGCCCAGCTGGCTGAGGTCGAAGGCATGCAGCACGCGTTCTACGCCTATGACATCATCCTATGGGCCACGAAGGGCAGTGTGAGCGATATTTAAACATGCCTGCAAACAGTGGCGAGCATAGTGGACCGCTATGCCCGGCGCGGTGGTCTTCAATGTTCCCCCCAGAAATCACATGTTGTGCATCTCGGCCCCTTTCCAAGATGCACTACACACTTCTCGCTCTCGCTTGCGAGCGGTCCCATTCATGAATCAAAAAAGATCAGAGTGCTCGATCACTTCACCCATCACCAAAGACTCCCTGACACAACACTAGCCAGGCTCCGCCAAGTGGAGGCCGAGGTGGGCTGTATGGTCGGCCGGGTGCCTAACAAACGCGGGGGGTCGCGAAGTAAGGATGCCTTGCGGCCGGCAAACGCCTTCGTTAGCAGTTGAATCCTGCATTCGACTTCTTACCTCCACTTGCGGAAGCACGAGGAGGATACCCTCGAGGTGATCCTCCGAAAAATCATGAAACGCGCACTTGACCTCCCAATCTCCACTTCTAACAGTCGGCTCATGACTTTGGGGTAATGGTGAACACTTTGAGGGAGCTTCGGGAAGCACACATGATGAACCAATATACCCGCCTCACAGAGACAGCGTTGGGCCGCCGCCTTCTTACCGGACTAAACATTCAACATAAACAGTTCAGAGAGGAGAGGCTCCGAATCCCAGAACTGTGGAGACGCGCCCCCAGAGTGTGGCCACTCCCTGCCAAAATGTCATGAGAAGACCATAATGGGCGGCGCCTGGCGCGGGCGGAAGCCTTGGCCCGCCATGACGGCAAAATCGGGAGTGTTCTACGTGGATGCCTCGGGCCCCCATCTGGGGGGCTGGTATACGGTCGCAGGCGTTCACAACGGGAACACAGTCGATGGCCTTACATTCATGGCCAAATCTATAACAAACACTGAAGAGGTAGCCATTGCACTCGCCGCCTCAGACCACACTTCTAAATATATCATCACCAACTCACGAAAGCTTGTGGGAACGTCGCCCAATGGTGCACCACTCCCTTAGCCTATAGACTATATCAAAATTGCAATCGGGACACGGACCGCGCGTGCCGATATCTCGTCTGGGCTCCTAGCCACCAGGGTCTTAAAGGGAACGAGGCAGCTGATGCAGCCGCCCGCGCGCTTTCTCTCCGGGCAGTTTCCTCGGGACTCGAATCGGCTAAGGACATCGATTCTAATCATGCCTTCACATTCCAAGGTATTGTAATTTTTTATCAAAACTCGCATCGCCAATACCCTAAGCCCTGCAAAGGGTTAGGAAAAGCGAACGAGAGGCTGCTACTGCGCCTCGTCACTAACACGATGCTGTGCCCGGCAGCACTTCAACAATACGGAAAGTTGAGCTAGTTGGTACATGATTGCAAATTACGAGCGCTGCGACGGAGAACAACAACGAGAGAGTAATGACAAGGACAGGCGCTACTATCAACTGAACGTTTATTCGAAGAACAGAGATTAAATACTCGCAGAAGACAACCAAAGGCACATGCGCTTCACAGATGTTTCCTAGGTATAAGGATATAAAATCTCACAATCTTGGATGCTTACAGATGGTGAGCTCACGCACGTGTCACTGTTCTTATGGATGTGATATGACTCTGACAGTTCTCTAGTCATTTGATCTTTGTGTCTAAACTTAATCTTGGTTTTGTTAAAAAGCGGTAGGCATTTCTTCCTACTAGGCACATTTGACCCACTAGGTTTATTCAAATGACAGTCCCTGTAATGAAGGGCCAAATTGGATGAGGGGGCACTATTCAAAGAAGTGTTATGCTGGCGCAGGCGCGTATTGATACATTTGCCGGTTTGCCCTATATAATTTTTCCCACATTTAAAAGGTACTTCATACACAACCCCTTCTTCACATGCGACAAAACGCGAATCATGGTCCACTTGGCACGCACCTTTTCATGTTCTACTTTTTTGTTTCTGATCTCTAGCCCTTCTGTCAACAACCGCACAAATTTTGCCCAGCTTATTAGGAACCGAAAATAACACTTTAACTCCATATCTACTGCCGATTTGCTTAAGCCTGTGGGATAACCGATGGATATACGGGATCACTGCATACTTCTTTCTATCGCTATTGATATGGACTTGTGTATCTTCTCTACCAAAAGCCTTAATCTTCTTTATGATTTTATTGCTAGCTAGAATTATCACATCCATCGGGAAGCCCGCTAACCTTAACCTTTGGACCTGTTGTTTGAAACTACTATCTATGGCGTGAACACATGATTTTGTAACAGCAGAATTTAAACAAGACACTGCAATGCCACATTTTACTATCTTCGAATGACCTGAATGGTAACTAAGCAAGGGCTTCTCTGACCGCTGTAAAAAAGACCAACAAACATGATCCAACTTTTTTTCCAATCTTATATCCAAAAATTGAAGCTGATTTCCCTCCGGTAATTCAAACGTAAATTCCAATCCATACCTACAGTCTACAAATGTTTTTAAAACCATTTCCACTTGACTATTGAAGTCCTGAGCTTCAACAAAAACCAGATAATCGTCTACATATCAGAAGACTTTTTTTACATAGTTACCTAATTTGTCATTAATGGATCTGTCCACGTAAGAAAGAAATATGTTGCTAAGAACTGGAGCCACTTTTGAGTCAATGCACACCCCAAATTTTTGTATAAATAGTCTGCCCTCCCATTCAACAAATGTGGATTTAAGATAAAAAGACAAAAGCTCTAAAAAGGAGCCAACCGATACACCGCACTTTGAAATGAATGCCCCCTCATCATTTTCCTCTTCTATACATTTTTTAACACACTGGAGGAGCCTACTATGCTATAATGAATAGAATAAATCCTGCACATCAATACTGAACATGCCACACACACCAGGATTACTGCGTTTCAAAAATTCTACAACTGCCACTGAATTAGGAACGAGAAATGGATCTACTACGGAAAGCGAACATAAATTACTTTGCAAAAAACTTGAGACAACATGTTGCCAGGTTTCCCGTTCAGTAACAACGGAACGAAAGGGAATGTCAATTTTATGTGTTTAAGCAGAAAAAAATACTTCTAAAAAAATTCCCTTCGTCTTTTTAATGGAGGTGTGCAATCTGTCTAACTTCATTTCTCCTAATAGCCTTAACGCCTCAGTTTTTTGTTTCACGGCACTGGTGCGCACAGGCTTAAAATTCTTGGTGATCGAATCCATAGCCTTCTCACGGAAAAGATTCTCTGGGAGCGTAACAAAATAACCTTCTTTATCCGAAACAACCACACGCATTTTTGCGGACGTCAGGAATTCGATCAATGGAGCATAGCCCCACCTTCTGATAGGCCCTCCGTCACACTTCTTGAGGGCATCAACACATTCTACAACGCACCTGGGTTGATCTTCTTTCCGGGCTTGACGCGCGCGCGGGAAAAATTATATAGGGCAAACCGGCAAATGTATTAATACGCGCCTGCGCCAGCATAACACTTCTTTGAATAGTGCCCCCTCATCCAATTTGGCCCTTCATTACAGGGACTGTCATTTGAATAAACCTAGTGGGTCAAATGTGCCTAGTAGGAAAAAATGCCTACCGCTTTTTAACAAGACCAATATTAAGTTTAGACACAAAGATCAAATGACTAGAGAACTGTCAGAGTCATATCATATCCATAAGAACAGTGACACGTGCGTGAGCTCACCATCTGTAAGCATCCAAGAATGTGAGATTGTTTATCTGAATACCTAGGAAAAATCTGCGAAGCGCATGTGCCTTTGGTTGTCTTCTGCGAGTATTTAATCTGTGTTCTTCGAATAAACGTTCAGTTGATAGTAGCGCCTGTGCTTGTCATTACTCTCTCGTTGTTGTTCTCCGTCGAAGCGCTCGTAATTTGCAATCATGCACTTCAACAATTTGACTACCAATTCACTGGTAAGTGCCAGTACTGTGGGGAGGTAGCTGACACCTATGACATAATATTGGCCTGGCAAAGAAACCCATCCCTTTCCACATCCCTAAACCTTCCCGGGAGGACTGGGCGTCGACCCTGCTCGGCTGCTGCGACCTACAGGCCCAAAGGGCCATAACGCGGCGTGCGCAGGCGGCGGCAACCGCCAATGGGGTCCCTGACTAGGGTATCCACCCAGTATTGCAAGGCCGAGGCCCTAAAACTCCGCGTCAAACCTCCAAATCTACAATAAATGTTTCACCACCATCCCCTGCGACTTGAACTGGCGCACAGTGCTTGGTGTGTTTCGTGACGGGCTAGCGTTGAAATTACTATCTGAACTCATGCTGCTGCTCTCGGGTGACATGGAGCTGAATCCAGGCCCCGACCTTTCCTCTACTGTAGATGCCCTTAAGCATTTAGAAGAAAGCCATGCAGTCTTACGTACCGAATTTAATCAGCGAAAACAACCCCAATTTTTCATGAAACACAACAGCACTGTCAAACCGAGTAGCAGCGCTCAAATCAAACGAAGATAAAACGGTCCCGTATTCAAAGCAGATAGAAACCAGTCATATTAAGAAAGATATAGCTGAACTGGAAGCTGCCAGCATAGACTAGAAAAACAGGAAGCTCCGAAACAATCTGTTCCTTTTCGGCTTAGATGACTTCGACAAAGAAACGTTGACTGAGTCCGAGGAAGATGTTCTCGCGTTATGCAAAGACAAACTAGATTTGATTCTGGAATCAAACGCGATTAAGTGCGCCTTCCGCATTGGCCGATTCTCAAGCGAAAAAAGCGCTCGATAATAGTTCAAATGACTCACTTGAGGGCAAAAGAAAGCGTGCTTTCATGTGGCCATAAATTTAAAAACACACTTGATGTAATCAGTGAAGATTTTGAATTCGCCAGTTCAGGTGCTTCTGATATCAGATAGCAGATACGGGGTCTGGCAAACATCTTTTCCTACAATAATAACCACTACAACAAAAACTCGACTCGCCTGCTCCAAATTAATTTAATTCATTATGCACCAAAATCGCAGCTCTAAACTACGGTTTGATAAACATGTCGCCGGCGAGAAGTACTACAGTTACGATCACGCTTAGGATACCATAATGGAAAACTACACGCCATCCCACGAAGATAAATGAAACACCCGAGAATGCATCAGCGTAAGACGATGTCGCTAAGTTGCGTAAAGAGATTTTGCCCCGCAGATGCCCTTCATCATCACACATCAACACCGCCTTCATGAATATGCGCAGTGTTCTGTTTAAACACCCCCATAGTACAGCTTCATTGAAATCATAGACTCCGATATAGTCGTGCAAACACAAACATGGCCAAAGGAAGATAAAGAAGACTGCGAAGTGCCCCTTTCAGACCTCCACTTCATCACATACCGCAAGGAACGCACTAACCAGAAAGGTTGGGGAGTTCTATTAGCCATTCGTAACACGTTCACATCCTCACACATTCGTAATGAAGATAATTTGTAAATTATCTGGGCAAGCATGCATGCCTCCAAGAAGCTAGTTTTTGGTGTATGTTATAGACCTCCAGAAGCACAACAATCGTTCTCCCACTACTCACGCCAAGAACTAAAGAGCATAAGGAATGAGTATCCGAAAGCACCTGCACTTTTTTGGCGATTTTAATTACCCACATGTTAAATGGTCTGTTCTATAATACAAAGCTCACTAAAAATAATCAGAAACATTTCTAAGACCTAAATTTTGACTTTAACCTTCAGCAAAGGATAAGAAGAACCACCAGAGGCGACAACATCCTAGACTTTTTACTCACAACTCACCCGGATGATGTAAAAACTAACTATCTTTCCTGACCTGAGCGACCACAACCTTATTCCCATCTGCATGCCACTTCCATTACAAAAGAAACTGTCAATCAGAAAACTATAAAACACTATAAAAGGGCTGATTTTATAGCAATTAACAATGATCTTGGGAAATATTTGAAGGCCTTTCGTTGCTATTACTTAAACCGCTCAGCGAATTCTAATTGGAATCTGTACAAGAGCACCTTACTGGATTTGGAAAGTAAGCATGTTCCAGCAAAACTTGTAAATCAGATTCTAACAATCAATAGTTCAACAGAAGCAACTTAAGTCTCTCCTCATTAAGAAAAAAAAATGCCTATATCGAACAGAAAACTGCTCAACAGTCACTAAGCATTTCAGAAATGTCGTCTGTGTGCCCAATTGTACGTTACAGAACTTATAAACGCCGAAGATAAGTTTTATTCACAAAATTTACAATCCACCCTTCAATCCAATCCGAAAGCATTTTTGGTGCATGTTATCTAGCAAATCACGAACTCGCAATATACAGCTCCTGGATGCTGAGGGCGAAATAATCAAAAGCGAAGAATGCGCAACTGATCTCAGCAGTAATTTACATCAGTTTCTCTGCCTCTAATACTACAGGATATGAACATACTCTTGCAATCTCACCCCGACATATTGTCTAAAATTTAAATTAGCCTTGAAGGTATATCTGAGATAATTTCTCCACTTAAACTATCAACCTCTGCCGGCTGCGATTGAATTAAAAGAAAGTTACTTAAAAATGCCTTTTTGTTCTCTAGCCGGATATTACATCTAATATTCACGCGAACCTTAGATACCGATGTTTTTTCAGATGATTTTAGAAAAGCTCAAACCAAACACACATTTAAGGCAGACGATCGTAGGTGCCTTATTAACTACCACCCGCCGAGGTGGCACAGTGGTTACGGCGCTCGACTGCTGTTCCCAAGGGTGCGGGATCAAATCCCGGCTTCGGCAGCCGCTTTTCGATGGAGGCTAAAAGCAAGGCTCCCCTTTGCTGTGTGATGTCAATGCAAGTTAACGAACCCCAGGTGGTCGAAATTTCCGGAATCCTCCACTGTGGCGTCTCTCATGGCCGTAGTCGTTTTGGGATGTTGAATCCTTAAAACCAATCTTATAAACTACCGCCCTCTCTCTGTCACTAGCATGCCATTCAAATTGCTTGAGTATTATATTTATTACAATCTAATGACCTACTCAAAATCAGTAACATTTTCTATCTGTAAAAACACGGCCTTCAGAAGCAGCTATCATGCGAGACCCACCTTGCTGAATTCATCCATGACATTTTGCAGCCCTCAGAAATCCTCGCCCAAATTGATGCCGTCTTCATAGAAATCTGAGAAGCATTCCATTATGTTCCCAATAATCATCTTTTAAAATATTCATCGCTCGGAATTCCGCACAATATCCTGTCCTGGCTAGAACCTTTCCTTAAAGGGCGCAGTTTTCCTTCATCTGTAACTGCACCTCAGTTCTTAGCAACATAATATCCGGCTTACCGCAAGGAGCAGGCTTGTCGCCTCTTTTATTACTCAATTGCATGAATGACCTGCCAACTTACACAAAATTCATGCTACGTGTATTTTCAGATGACTGCGTTATTTACAGCCCAACCCTTAGTGCTAACGAGTACACAACGCAGCAACAGGACTTCAACATCTATCCCAACGCGGTATGACAAAGGCACATGCTTCTTAATCTAATGAAATGTAAATTCATATTATTTTCTTGCAAACCAACCGTCATTGACTGCACTTACAATATAAAATTGGTGCCCATTGCTAACATGTGTCTTACAAATACCTAGGACTGCATATGGCATCATCGCTATCATGGACTACATTCATTCCTTCTGTTCAGAGGCATCATGCACACTCGCTTTCCTCTGACGCAATCTAAACTCTGCATCAGCCGAAGTAAAAGTTTAGTCTGTTTGACATCCTTCGCAAGCATACGTCACCTCAGCCATCGAAGCAATTCAATACAGCGCCGCCCGTTTCGTCAAATCACAATACTGAAAAATACCAGCGTCACTTTACTAAAACGACCTCTCCGTCGGCCAACACTCGCATCCCGCCGCATAATTTCACACGTATACGTTTTGACACTTCTATTCTTCTATCATTGGGTTACGGCGCTCGAATACTGTTCACAAGAATGCTTGATTGATTCCCAGCCTTTGCGGCCGCTTTTCGATGGAGGCGAAAAGCAGACGTCCACGTGCTGTGCGATGTCAGGCCAGGTTACCCAACCCAACTTTTTAACCAAATTTAACCAAATTTTCGTAGTCCTCCGCTACGGCGTCTCGCATAACCTGACTCGGTTTGGGACGCTAAACCCCGCAAACCAAACCATCTTCTATCGTTCGCCAAGACATTCTTTGCTCATACCATCCTCTAGAACATCAACTCTCATAAACCACAGCCGCACCATTATACGCATTATTGCCCCCGCCTCCGCCATGAGGAGTTCGTTTTTTCCTGATGCCATAGAGCTTCGGAACAGCCTTCCTGATAATATAACCACATGCACTGCTCGCCACCCATTCTGAGACAAACTGGATTTCTCTTTTCGTAACCACAGAAACACATTGTTCATCACTGAGAATTGCTATAAGCCTAGTCGTGTTAAAACCTTATTAGATTGCTGAAACCTATTTCCTGCGCCATTTTCTTTTTTCTGTTTCTGAAAACATGCTTTTGTATCACTCTTTACTTTTGTTCTGAGATTGTATATTATTTTGTTCTTTTTGCAACCTCTGCATTTTCGTTTTGTTCCACCACTACCCCAAACCTATATGTATGCCCCCCCCCCCCCTCCTTATGTAATGCCTCCGGGTCTATAAAGATATCGTGACAGCTAAAAACTAAGCACAAAGTGATAATTGCATTTCACTCTATACACGTTAAAGTATACATTCTCGACGTTGGAGCTCATTTGATGCAGTAGATAGTTTTAAAAGTAATTTTTATTAATATCGGAATCAGATTTATGGTCTTGTGCTATGGGTCATGGCGACAGCGCCATCAAGGCATCTGGAACGTTAAGCGCATCATAAATAGGGTGATCGCCTACCTGGATCGGGTCCAAGACAGACTATCCAAGATCGAGGCCATGCTGCTAAAAACACAACCGGGGGTCATGCCAGGCAAGAAAGCTCTCCCTATTGTGGGGAGCGAGCTTCACTGTTGCCGGCAAGTCTCTTACCTGGGCCTCCACATTAAACGCGACCTGTCCTTTCAGCCCCCTGTCCAGCACTTCTGCCGCCAGGCCAAGCACCTGAACGAAACTGTTGCGGGTGGCAGTCTCCTCATCCCGCAAATCGGGGTGCGCCTCTTCGACGCTATAGCGGTGGCGGAATACCGCTATGAACTCCTCCCTTTGGTGCACCTCACCAACCGACAGCAGCTCGCGATCGAGAAGTGGCAGAGAGCTGCCATCCGCTTATGCCTGGGCAATCCGAAAGATCCCCATGTCCCGGCTGCCCTGGCGCAGGAAGGAGCGTGGTCCCTGGTATTCCTTGCCAGGCGAACAGATCTCCGGCACATAGAGTGTCACCATATTGCCACCGATAGGCGCTTCTTCATGGAGTGGCTCTTGGTGCTACCGCACTCTCAGATGGGAATGGCGGCCCATGAGTTGGACCAGCTCGTGGGTGCCTCTCCCGAGGAGATTCCGCTCCCTCCACGCTCAAACCTTGGACAGCGCTTTCAGATCTCTCTACTCCACCTGGGTCGCAAGTGTAAGAACAAAAATCCACAGGATGCTCTCAGACAAAACGTGTCTGCCACCCTAAAGGAAGAACTGCCCGACTACCATATTTACAGAAATGGGTCAGTCCTCTGCGGTCTCTGCCCCTTGGCTTCTGCAGCCTGCCCGGCACCATACCTCGGGACCAGCAGAGAGGCAAAGCTCCCTTTCACGTCTAGCTCTACAAGGGCTGATCTTACGGAATTTAACCTGACAGCCAATATTTTAAACGACAAACCAACCGTCTGTGAGGCTGTAATCTCAATGGAGTCCACCCTCCAGCTCCTCCGGAATCGACGTTCACGCCTGCCCATAGCCCGCGTGCTGGGTGCCAGAGTCAAACACCTGGCTTCCCAGGGCTATCTAGTCTGTCTGGGCTGGATACCTGGGCCAGCAGTAGTTTCCTGGAACGAGGAGGCCGACACCAAGGCTGAAGCTGCGCACTGCGACTTTATCCCATGTTTCACCAGTGCGCGCCTCCTGGACGTCACTAGAGGGAGCTTGTTGCAAGAGCTTCTACGGGACCATCTTGGCGAATGGGTGGCGAGGGGCACCGCCCCACAATTATTGCCTTCTAGAGATGTCACCAGGCAAGAAGGATCGCTACGTCTCTGCCTTCGTGTGGGCAGCTCCTGGAGCATAGCTGGCATTGACAGAAGTAGTATGGCGCCCACTGTGGAAAGCGGCCACTGCTCCCACACCGAAGAAACCATCGGCCATTTTCTCGGTAAGTGTCCTTTTTCAATACTTAGCAATTTGCCCACGGTTGGCTTCCCAGCGGCCGGGTCTCCCTTTCCGAAGCTCGAAAGACTATCTCTCCCTCGCGGCCCCAAGCCTTCACAGGCTTTTCAGCCCCTGCCATACTTCTTAGAAGAAACGTCTCTGGACGCCTTACTGTAGGAAGATAGCACTCATGTGACTTCGGCAACACGCGGCGCCTTTATTTCTCCTAACTTCTCCCTACCATTTTGTTTCAGTCAACCTGCTGGCAATGGCGGTGACGCTGAAACAAGTGTCTCTAAGCACACTCGCTTCCAGTAATCGCTCCGCACAGCGATGTAGGCCGGGCCTATAGAGAGAAAGGTTGTGAGCAGAAAGCAGCCAAATCATGTGTAAGCTTTGGAAACAAGGGTTCCGTTCGTAGAGATAAGTATAATTGAGGTAAACTACTGCCATATTTTAAGGAAAGAAAATTTATCGCATTAATGTTTCTGTCCGTGTTGATCTTTTTGTTTAGACTGTAATGTCTAGCCTTTGAGCGCAAAACCTCTTCCAAATGCGATGCGCATGATTTTTCAAAGCACAGAACGGCGTTGAACTTTTTTGTTGCAGATGATAGCAATGTCGGTCTGCACCAGGACGCTCATAATATCACTCCTGAGTTCAGACTGGTTTTTGAAATGTGCCTGCTCAGTTTCTGTCCCCTTGGCAGCGTTCGGAGTGTCACTGCTGTTTTTCTTCTTCTGGATGCAGGCTGCACATGCAGGTGTCGGGCCACCCCTGTGCTGCGAGGCGTGGGTTTCCCAGGTGCTCTGTCTGCCCCTACTGTGCACTCCTCTTCGGAATCCAGTGAGGGTAAATGTATCCTAATAACACATCCATTAGACTGTAAGCAATGCAGTTACAAATGTACAGCTGCGAAAACACGTATGATAATCTGAGGACGTAGCCGTCGACGTGCGCACACCGCGACCCCATGACCTGTTTGTTGCTCTATCTGCTAACTTTAAAACGGTCAGGAAAAGGGATTCTTTTCAACTCATGCCCCTGGCGCACAATGAGTGGAGCGCAACTTTATACACATACGCGTCCCCACATATGATAAACACTCCGTCTGGCAAGCCGGCTTCCCCACCTCAATAGTCACTGAAATTTTTCAAAACGGTCAGGAAAAGGGATTCTTTTCAACTCATGCCCCTGGCGCACAATGAGTGGAGCGCAACTTTATACACATACGCGTCCCCACATATGATAAACACTCCGTCTGGCAAGCCGGCTTTCCCACCTCAATAGTCACTGAAATTTTCACCTTGCATTCGCTTATCTGTACTAAAAAAATACAGCGTCTTTTTGGTTTCACTCCTAATGCGTTGACCTTTCTTTTCTGATATCGCAACAGTAGGGATAGTTGTCTGCGAGCAGCATGGCTGGGGAGATTACCGGAATTGCTGAAAGAGCAGTCAGCTATACATGCACGGTTATCTTAAGAATTTGCTTGAAGTACTAGGTATGCTTTTCGTATAGCTCCTTTCCCCATGAACTAGTCTCGTTGCGTTCAGAAACATAAATATTGTTGTTTTCCGACGGCTCATTTCAACGTACATGCACATGTTAATGTTATAAGGCTGTAAAAAGGAGATTTTATTTTGTATCCTCTCCGGTGACGTATCTGGGCATTTCACGTCGCACCTTTTATTTTGCATCTCGCAGTGTTGCTCTCAGGAAATGCCATGCATGCTAAAAATGCCATATCCACATTTCTAACTCACCACAGAAACCGTTCCCGTAGGTAGGACCTGGAATAAAAGCTTTGTAAGCAAAAGCGTTGCAATTAGAGACATTTGTACAGGGCTATTCAATTAAGTACCGGAGGTTTCAGGCATGTGGCCTATATTGGCAATGTATACTGGCTACCCGCGAAGCATTTATTCATGTGCTTCTGCCTTTGATGTATTTGCATTTCAGATAAAGTCCACGAAGGGGCTTCAGCAGACAGATTCTTTGATTTTCTAAAAAGTCTTGAGAAGATCAGCACAAGGGCTATATATTACGTGATTCAGTTCATCAATTGTGTGAGGGAAGACATCATCGACAAGCAGAACAGCATGGTAAAGTACCTGCGAAAGACAGGTTGGTTTTGACTTGATTATATTTCTTCATTTAACGTTTATTCCTGCATAGTATGACAGAGGTCGGGATATGTTATTGTTCGAAATTTTTTATGCATTTGTGAATCCAATATGCTTCTTTTCGACTCGGTGATCCAGTCAAGTAGTGCAAGTTCCAAAATATAAGTTACGAATAGAATTCTTTGCAAAGTTTCACAAAACTCTTTGAATAATGCAGTCGGAATTTTTAATACGGCACGCCGCAGTTATTTCAGCGACTTCACAACAAACGTGGTTTAGCGGCGCAGCGCGCTTTATACGCATGTCTTCTTTCATCATATGACTTTTTGTCCTTCCAGTCTGGGTGACACGACTGGGTTCTGCCAGCTTCAGCCAGCCTTGTACTGTATACCTGACATAATGGAGGTCAAGGCTCTGATGGTCACCACTCTCGCCATCTGAGAACCACTGTTAGCGGTCGTCATTATCAGCAGAAGGACATTATCCTCTGCGCACAACATAGTTATTATTAGGGCTACATATTGCCCATCGCTTTGCGTAATGAACCTGTACTTCACTTTGTCAAAACGAATAGGCTTTGCTACCTTCTGATACAGCATATTCTCATCGTTCAGAAAATGTATTGCACTTTAATTATCTTGTATTTAAAAATGCTTTTTATGATGCATTTTTTTGTGATCATGTCGAGCGAAACGTAAGGAGTTTTCCGAGGTTTTATCGCCCTCTTTGTGTGCTCAAAGTATCATTCTGAGAGGTATTTATCCATTTTTTTTTTCGGGAACAAGAAAAGCTCAAGCATGCAATATTTATCTCGGATTTCAATTTATTTTACGTGGCTGGAAATAGAATGAACGCAATAACTTTGCTTCCAATTTTATGGCGATACAGAAACCTTCATAGGTGGCAATTTTATATCTCAATAAAAAAAAAAGAATGTAAACGTATCTTTTGTTCCAAACGCATACATTTATTCGTACCTTAGTGATGTGCAATTTCTCCTCTCATGCAACATTTCCTGGCAATGCGCAGAGGAGATTGTAAAATGCGTAATCGCAGAAACAAACATACCAGGTCAACTCTGTTTCGTATTGAGCTGTAGACGATGGTGCACCCTAGTATTAGGCTGTTGTTCGATTTCATAGCTTTTATTACAAATGCCTTACAGCCAATTTTCGAAAACCATTCTGAGTGTATTACTCCTCCTTAATTTGATGATATATAGCGAGGCCATCTGCATATTTCGCTTTTGGGCATTCGCTGTTCATTATTCGCGCCGTAAAAAACGATCGTTTCGATTCATATTAGATTCCATTGCGAATCTCCCCTTATTCTTGCTCAATCCATTTCGAAAAAGTGCAATTTACAGATCTTTAGAAGAGGTCCCAGCATTAAGGCAGTAAAGCTGTAGTTAGTGTTTGTCATGCAGGTTTAATAAATTCTCCAAATATTCTTGGTCTCGGTATACAGTTCCATCCCCAATGGGACATTAAAATAACCGATGAGTAGTTTTCTTTGTACCGCGCTTTATAATATAGCGTCAGGCAGGTGCGTGATAAATATCCTGCTCATAACAATTGAGAGGTTAACCCAACCGCATGAACAATCCGTGTAATCCGCCGGTAGGTAGACACACATCTCATTTGAAAGGACATATATTTGCGTTATTTTGTTTTTCTACTGCGGCTGCGCTAACGAGAACCACACGCGAGAATAAAGCCTTGTCGAGAATGCCAAGTCGCCTACGCCAATTTTCAGCGTACTAGGTATTTAAATGTGCCGCGTTAATATATTCAAAAGCAGATCTAGATCGCAACTCGACGTTTTGGAGGAACAGGCGTATCACACACTTCTCCAAATAAACAAGGTTTGAATATCAACAAGAGTTGTTGTCGGGCTAGTTGGCTTGAATCATGTAATGCCATTAAGGCTATGCGCAAAAAAGACAAAAAAAAAAACAAACAGAGGCAACGACAGGACGAGCGCAAGGTTTGAATACTATCCTAGATGGCAGAGGCAGACTAGTGGCTAGTCCTACAGATATCAATGCGCAAAAAGTTTGAAAGAATGCATTTCCAGCATTCAGCGATCGACAGAGTTGAAACTTGGGTTACGTACTTGCAGCCGTAACTTTCACACTCACCCATTTTTCTTATCAGATGGTGACGGCACCGGGAAACGAAGTTAGAAAATGTCGGAAAGGCTTTCCTCTCCATCATTCTTTTCTGCACTAGTGCTTGTGCTTGATGGCCATTTGAAGCCACGTCTTTTCAAAGCGGGCTACACTGCGCGATATGTAGCTTTTTGCTGAATCTGCAAAGCTATACCGTCGAAGAGTACGAAGCGCTTAAGATGTGTGCTGCAATGACCACCTTCATCGGCTTGATCCAGCTCTTCCGAATATCTGTATGTGGCGTTCTCGAAACGTGTGGCGAATTTCAATGCCGCCTACAGTCAGAATTCCCTGATTCCTTTTTCAGGTGACGTGCTGTTTCGGTGCGTACTATTCTGCGGGGATCATCTATCGGCTATTGCGCGGAAGGCATCAAAGCTCCTCACCGTGACAATTACAGAATTCCGCGAGGGTTGCAGATTTGTGCTCGGGCTGTTCGCCATTCTGCTTGGACTGTGCGGATTAGGTTTGTGCGCAAGTTCTGCTTAATGTATTTTGCCGATGACCATACCTTCAGTGATTCATGGTGAAACATAGAATACATCAAGAAAATATCATTGCAATGTAACGGGAGATTTTGCTTCATGGCAAGTAGCGCTGCAGATCATTGAATTTGCCGGCCTTTAAGCGGATGTTCGCTTTTGCTTTTCGCTCCCCCTATCACCCCCCCTTTCATTCTTCATTCTTTTATGTATGTATTATTCAGACTTCATTCTTTTGCTTTTGCTTTTCGCTCCCCCTATCACCCCCCCTTTCATTCTTCATTCTTTTATGTATGTATTATTCAGACTACTAATACTTTTGGTCTTGTTCTTAATATTACTATCAATACTAATGGTATGCCTGCGACTGCGAACAGTCTTGAAAGGAAAGTAAGTAGAGGAAGGGTGGGAGGGAGGCATGCATATATTTCCATGCTCGAGAAATCTAAGAAGCTTCCAAGGAACCCGAAGGGGGTTGAGTGCCCATCTCCAGCTTGGGAACCCCTGAGGTAAAATGACCCTTCGGTGATACTGCTTCTCAACAGAGAAAGGAAACGCTTGAAAAAATATAGTAGCGGATATTGGCCGGCAAATAAGCTACTCGGTACTTCGAAATTTGAATGTCTAGAGGTATTTTAGTTTTGTGATATGCTTAGATCAAATATTTCAATAAACGTAATTCCAAATGTGAGCAGTTAGACCCTGTCCTACATTTCCTCACTCAGCACCCCTGAAACAGGCACACAATCCTTTCCTAGATTCTTATTGCCACAAAAGAAGGCGCCAACATGACAGCTGCCGGTGCCGCCACTGTGCCGGGTTCTCCTCATCTCTAGTAGCGCCTGGGCTAGTGGGCATGTTTCTGTTCGGCGTAAGCATATTTCAACAAGATAAAAACTGTGCTATAAATTTAATGTTTATTCAAAACATCCATTACATTTTTGAAGTGCGAATGAAGTGTAAGGGGAAGTTTTATTTGTACGAAATTTGTTCTGTGTTCACTGAAAATGAGGCGGTGTCATATGCTCAGCAGGTAAGTTTGCTGAGCCTGCATTGGGATCCCTAGGCCGGCGGAGGCGTTCTGGGTACCCCATAAGGGAAACATCGCCCCACCGTGGCCAGCTGAGTGACTCAAAAGGCTTTGCTTCATCGAGGCAAGTGTACCAATATCTACTGAATTTATTACCTCCTTTGTAATGAACCTGAAGAATTGTAACATCCGCAATGACTGTGGTAAAAAAAAAAATCAAAAACGTTTGACGCCATTTTTTTATTGCGCTTTTTTCCCGTCTTATTGCAGTTGCATTTTACAAAGTGGCGATGACGAATCAGCTGGAAACGGCACTGTGGCGGCGGGTCCAGAAGTGCCTCCTGTTGATTGCTTTGACTCTAGTAAGTTATCTGGAATCGAGGCCATCTCTTAAACAACAGTTTTTGCATCCACTTTTCTCGTTCAGTCGAGAGCGTAGCGGAATGTAAGATTTTTCTCTTTTGTTGCATTGCTCCGTGCAAGCAGTAAGCCCCGCAACTGCGCGAGGGGAAATTGATAGTAGCTACATACTCATCATTATGGAACGGCACAAACCTGCCCCCACCACGCATGCTCGGCGAGAATCGTGGGGCTTATATTACGTACTCACAGCGACGTACTGTTCATTGGCTGAGAAAGGGCGCAAAGTAGTCGGTGTCCTCGCGCTCTTTTTGAGCTATTTGCCCTGCTGGGTCAAGTTTCAGCCTGTGTCCATATTTTTGTTTAATGCAATATTTGCTCTTCTATTTGCTCATAACTGGACAATAGAGCTTGTACGGTTTGCTTCCTTTCTGTCGATATTGATACATGTTGCCGTTATGTTCTCGACTTGAGTGGCCTTGTTGGATCTTTTTGTCTTTTATGGGTGCTTTGTCATTTAGGCTAAATGCACATTGTGCCTCAGAAATCTTTCTTTGAACGTACTCTCTTGAACACATGCCTATATTTAGGTAAGAGAAGCAGCTACTGTTTCTAATACAATCACAATGTTAGAACTTTTGACAATGCCTGAAATTCAACAGCACTTCCTCATTCTCATTCAGTTTGGCCTGCCATGGGAATTACCAATAATTTCGACAAGGGACTGAATACATTATAAGAATTGAATACGGGTCGGGCATTTATAAATGGAGTAGAGATTTGATATTTTATAATTAGAGATGCGTGAATATCAAATTTACAGCCCCGCCGGGGTGGCGAAGTGGTTACGGCGCTCGACTACTGTTCCTAAGTACGCGGGATCGAATCCCGGCCTCGGCGGCAGCTTTTCGATGGAGGCGAAAAGCAAGGCGCCCGTGTGCTGTGCGATGTCAGTGCACGTTAGAGAAACCAAGGTGGTCGAAATTTCCGGAGTCTTCCACTACAGCGTCTCTCATAGCCTAAGTTGCTTTGGGACGTTAAACCCCACAAACCAATCAAACCAACAAACCAAATTTACATTTGCGAACCGCTTCAACACCAGTAATAAGCATTGGTTACGAATCAAATCCAATAACTTGGATTAGTTTCGAATAAAATACAACTCGCTCAAACTAAATGCGAATTCTTTCTCACAAAGCCAAGCCTTAAAAAAAACTATATAGTGTAAAAAATATTTTTCAACCCGAATAATGATAACTTAGTACGCCTGTAATGCCTACTGGTAAAAAAACACCCTTAGTTAAATTGTGTTCCCCAGAAGAATACTTTGAGTCCCAGGGCTCAGTAAGATGCCGAGCGTGACGGCCGCTTTTCGATCGAGGCGAAAAACCAGCCGCCAGTGTGCTGTAGTGCGCTGTGCGATGTCATTGCCCGTAAAATAACCACAGGTAGGGGATTTATATGATGCCCTCCACTACAGTCTCCCTCACAGGCTGGGCCACTTTGAGATATTAACCTCCGTTAATCAAGCCAAGAGAAACCAATCCAAACAGAACCAAATAAATTGTGTCTTGTTTACAATATATAGGATAATGCAGCATTGAATGGAAAAATTATACGACTGTTTCCACAGTTTGATTTGATCTCTATTACTATTAAGATTGATGAATGCTGCTTAGTAGCACTGCATTTATACAGTGACGTGAGGTATATGAAGATGACTCTTTACTAAGTGGATGACGTTCGCGCTCGGTTATCGAAAAGGCAAATGAAGCGCTGGTCAAGATTACAAACACGCAACGAGAAGGGTCATGCACCTAGGCATCCTGGCCTGTAGCGCAGATGGGACCTTTTTCCTACGCTCCCTACAGGTGCTTGTAGATAAAGCAGCTTCTGGGGAATATCACCAAAAGCGCAGCGTTCCTGAATCTATTTAGCTCAGTTTTCCTTTAGCTTAAAGATTGTCATTATTCATGTCTGGTTATCGACTGAAACGCTGTTGCAAAACAAGCCGCGGGCACAAAATGAGGCCATTAGGTGGCAAGTTCTCGGGCTAGATTTAAGGCCAATGTACGCATTTTCTACATTTTAATTCACGAATACAGAAAACGATGATAGCGATCGCCGCGGAACAATACCGGAAGCTCAAGCGGGTCCCAACTTCGCTGCTTCCTATATCCTCTGCAAGGATGCCGTTTACCTGCGCGCCGCACCTCTTATGATTGCCGCTAATCAGATGCACAGCAAGGGGTAGACTGTACCTTGTTGTCTCGTAGCAGAACGCAATGATAATGTCAGTCGATCCAATTCTTAGTTTTCTGACACACAAGTGTTCTGCGGCGACCTTTACCGCTTTTACAGTTTGAACGATTCGAATATTGAAAATGTGGTGAGAATGGAAGAGAAAATGGAGAACTGTTCGAAAACTCTTTCGAGATTCAAATATGGGCAACCCTTACTTATTATAGGGCAGCATTTTTGATGCCGTTCATGCTCACAAAAGTGAAGCCTGAGTTCTGATAAATTTCTGGTTGTAGTTAAAGTGAGTCTATTTTGCAAATTATCTAGTAGCACATTATTTATGCATTTTGCATGCCCGAGTCATTACATATTGCTCTGTTAATAACATGCACATGACTCAGACCATTGTGGTATGTATTTGTTGCGAGGTTGACAGAAAGCGGTCACCGAATTGCAGCTTTGTTCTTCCTTTGTAAACATCTTCCTTGTAAATGGATATCGAATTGTTAAACACGAAGTAGATTAAAGCAATACGTTGTGATTCCATTATACAGAGGACCCCTGACGCTGGGGCGCTCTGGTTAGTGCGCTGGAGGGCTGCACCCAAGGATGCGGGATATAATCCCGGCCGCGGCGGCTGCTTATCGATGGAGGCGAAAAGCAATGCTCCCGTGTGTTGCGCGACGTCAGTGCGCGTTAAAGAACCCCACATGGACCAAATTTCCGGTGCCCTTCACTACGGTATCCCTCAAAGCCTGAATGCTTCGGACGTTAAACCCTGCAAAGCTAACTAAACAAGTCGACTATACAAGGGGAATAAAAGCATAAAATGCTCTGAAGGAATGCAGGTTTGGTGTTCTTCCTTTTAGTGTTAAAGGCTTATTCTGCAGAAGATCAAACGTTGTAATCAGAAGGTACTCGATAGGATAAGACGAGCGGGAATTGATTGGGCGACAGGATTTCCAACCACGTCACGATTGCACATCAGATTCTCAAGTGGTTCCTTCCAGGTGGTATGGTGAGATGGAACTCGGCCGCCTCCTTGACCCTTGGTTCCAAGTTTGACGCACTATATACGAGTAGGCCAAGCATGCACGTTTTTACAGTTTCGCTAAAAGGGGGCGTTGTATCCACGGTATCTCACGACTGTAATCTGGCGAGTATCAGATAATGAATGGCGAAACTAAGAAATGGAATGAGCCAGCAGCAGCAAATTGCAAATACGTCTACGAGTAACCGTAAGGAGAGCCGCAGAGGGGAGTTTTTAACGCTATGATGTCGCTTCATATTCTATACTTTCAAGGGCGGAGCTGAAATGTAGGCTTATTTTTATTATCGAATATTAGCTTTGGTTTTATTATCAGGTGTAACATCCCAAAGCGCTTCAGGCTAAGAGAAACGCCGTAGTGGATGGTACAGGAAACTTCTACCACGTAAGATTCTTTAACTTGGCCGAGATCGCAGAGTACACAGGCGCTTTGCTTTTCTGCAGCTTCGATATGCGGCTGCCGCGGCTGGGATCCGATCCGATATCCTTGGGCGGAGAAGTCGAGTGTCCGAAGTACTAGGGGTGTTGAATCTGAAATCTATTGTGGGAGCGTTTGACAGAGTTTGGGATGGCTTAATTCTCCTGAAAAAGCCACCATAAGACGTCATATATGGAAGCTTTTAAATGCACAATGATTGCAGTCATAACTAAGCCAAAATGTATTCGCACCTGCCTCGAGATGGGCGTTCAATTAAGGCTCCTATCGTGTAGGTAACCCTCGCTGAAGATTGCGGTGTCGGTTGCACCGTGCCGGTTGCACACCGCCCAGCAAGAAATGCAATCACTTTTGGGCGCACCTTTAGTGGTTTTCCGCGAGCCATGGTAACCTCGTGGACAGGAGTCATGTTTGTAAACAATGGTGTCGCTGCGACTGGCGCGAAGTGGTGGTGAAGAACCGTAGTGTCCTATAGACTGCGCCAATCGACTCTGTTTCGAAACCAGCTTGCGCATGCGAACATTTTAAGAATACGCGTCTCATGCGCTATGTAAGGATTCATTTTTCTGCATGGACAACAGTTCTGCAGTTCTTAAGCGAATTCCTCAGACGCAGTTACCCGGGAAAGTGTTGTATCAGCTTCATTCTCCATGGCAATAACAGCGCGGTTAAGGTAGGTGGCTGTAGGGTGACTGAATAAATTAAACGAAAAAGATAGAGCCCAAGGTATGATAAATACTAATCGTCTACACTCGACTTCTGGGCCGATTACTAAGCGATATAAGGAGTTGGACAACCCCATGCACAACTGGAAACATTTCTTTTTTTCAGAGGAGAAACCATTTGATGGATTTTAAGCGTCTGCAAGCACCTTCACTCTGGACTAAACGTAGTAGGTTAACGAAACTTCTGCTATACAGTTTTTTTTTCGATAAGAGCTCGACTTCTTACTTTTTGTATTTTCGCCGATGACGCTGCCAGCTTGTTCTATTCTGCTTGATGAAAAAGACGTTTCAGCTAGGTACTGGTCAAGGTGTCTATTGTCATGTACATGCATGGAAGTCCGTAAGAATGCGTTCGTTTGTACTCTCTTGTATTCTTGGGAAGGCTGAAAAAACGCAAATGAAAACGTTTCCCTCGAGCTTAGAGCGAAATATTACGCTCACTGTGCTTAGATGGTTTTTATACGTTGAAAGTTTCTTTTGGCGCGCCATTTTATTCTGCTTATTTTGCATCCCCTGTAGCCGATTTAACTTTAAAACCTTAAACTCTATTATCCATAAATCCTTTTTATCCTTATAAATTAAAGCGCTTGCCACGGAGACGTTGTGTGTAGGCACCAGGTTCTTGATGACCTTCATAAATAAAATTCAAGTAATCATGGAAACAACACTGAGAGACTATGTGGAGATCCTAGCTACGTTTACACGCTTTCTAGGACGGATGATGACAAAGTCATTTGTTAAAACTCGTGCAAGTGCAAATAGGGAAAAGCGTGCTGCTTCACAAGTACGGTGCTCTTTCGGAGACATCGGGCTGGGTGGTTCGGTGTGACTGCTCAAGGTAACTAGCAGTGGCTTTTGTCTCCTTTTCCGTGCGGGAAGAGTTGTTGCAGTGCTCTTACGGTAGCGCAGGTGAATGGCATCTGACAGCGCGACTTCTCTCCGATCGACGTAAAATATCACGCATGCACACACGAAGTATCGCCTCTAAATTTGCACAAAAAAAAAGAACGTGCACAATCTTCAAGCCTTTGTTCTGCCGCTATTCTTCGCAGCGCTGAATAACAGCCACGAAATTTTAGGAGCAGCAAACAAGCTCATCACATTTTAATGCAACGGCCTTTAGCACTTTAACCGCAAACGAGATCCGTCGCCCAAGGGTCCTTTGTCACGCTCCGCGCCGCAGCTTTTTCCCTTTCACCTCTCTTCAACTGCAAAAGAAGAAAATTTGAAAATAGGGCTTGGTTTATTTTTTGTGCCTCTGGCGCAACCGACTGCACAACTGCTTGGTGGAATATTGGGAAGCATGCTCTAAAACACAGCAAGCGCACCACAATTCAAAGCAGACAGCCAGGATTTTGCCTGCACCAGGAAACTCATTGATATCGCCATTGCTGCAGCATCTCTATTGAAGCCAGGGGCTGACGCTTGTGTATAGGCATGAGACTGCACCAAGTGAAGGCGAATAACAAGTGATTCTATGCAATAAACGTTATGAGCGAATCGGTTTCCAGCAATGGCTTGATGATATGGTCTCACTTTGACAGCTTCCAATGAGGCTTAGGGCAGCAGTGTTTAAGTAGAATAATTTAAGCCCAGCCTGAGCAACGCATATTCCCTATGCATGCCGCAAGACCTTTCTGGGGCCATTGAAGTGGCCCAGTTAAGCTGGGTCTGACGAGACATTCCCTTTCAAGGATACTGGCACGAAAGGTGCGCCTTCAAGCCTATTAGGACGCTTGCGCGCTGTTCTTTATATGCAAAGTGGCCAAGGCAACGCAGAGTGGCTTAAAACAAACGCACAGTCGAATCTGCCGTTGCTATTCACCATCCTTTTTCTAGTCATGCAATCTACATGCTGACAATTTCTAAACCAAAATTTTAGAGATGTTGCGCCATCGTTTTATAAAAGAATAGTTTTCTTTAGCTGGTTTATACATGTATGCTCTTTCAACTTTGGCCAGAACCATTACAAATCAGCCCTTGCTATTTCTTTAGAGGTCAAACCTATTTGTTTTGTGAATGTGGAAACATAGACACCTTGTGCTGAAACTTTGGGGCCTCATGTAAGACGTCATTGGTGGTGCTCTCTGTCCTTGAACATTGATTTTAGTGGTATTACATTTGATTTATTTTTATTCAATGTTTTCTTGCTTCGTAAAGCACACCTCCATCCCAAGCCTACGTTCACCTAAAGAGAGGCAGTTAGGACCTTACTCCTTGCAGACACCTGCTGCACGCATATAGTGGCTTAATGGGAGTAGGAAAAGCACCTTAAAGACGTCTACGTTCACCAATCACTTTGGGAACATTTCTCACATCTTTCCGCTTTCATTGCCCTTCTTAGTTCACCACAGTTCATAATCAAGTCACCCCAATCAAGTGATGCCTCTAACCTGTGGCGAAAGGGGGCAACTGTTGCGAATGCGCAGAATGGAAGAGGCTGGTCAGCATCAAGGAGGAAGGTGAATGTGGTGGTGACCCGTCTTCCTGGTTGCCCACGCCACTGGACGGCTGTGATTTGCCAGAAACAGTTCAAGCAACGTCAGTTTCGATGGCTGTCGCCCCCGTATCCTCCCTGCTTACTCCTGAAATGGCAAGCTCATTCGCATTTCCATTTTGGAAATGACTTGACCTACTTCAGCAGTTTTCTCAAAACTCAAAACAGTCATACCAAATGCTGTTCAATCAATATGTGCTTCCATCAAAGTACTATTTCATACTAGAACCCATTTAAATAGCTGACGGTTCATACTTTTGTAAATTTGATTTTTTTAAAGTAGTCGATATTTGCACGAATATCTGTCAGCATTCTGTGATCACATGTCACCATTAGAAATAGTGCACCCTTCTTTGCAACCGCACAAGTCCCCTGGCATCAGCTATTAGGGGTAAATATACTGGAATATTTTCTTAATATTAAAACAACGTCAGTCGTCGCGCACTAATAGTTGTATCCTAGAAGTCGTGCTCTATCGCAGTGCTTCCCCCAGCGAACGTACTTATTCGAATCGATTTCTCTGCGGTAATGATAGGATGCTGATAGCCTTAGCATAATTTATATTTTGCTAAAATTATCGCACTGAAGTCGCAATTATTATTCCTACTTTGCTAAATTTGTTTCAAATTCCCGTTTGTTCTGAAAGAGGATCGATGTTGTGGTATCCTTAACTGCAAGAGCGCATCACTAAAAAACTGAATTTTTCCTCTCTGTTTTTTTTTATTTTACTCTTCAGGAGACCGGGGGCGTGGTGCGAAAGATATTTTCGCCAGTCTTCATGAGTTCTCGCCGGGGCGACGGCGCTTCCGCAGTTATGAGGTCAGTAAAGGTCGAAAATTAGGGTCAACTTTATTGCCTCAGTTTTTGTTTTAATTTCTCCCCCTATAATTCCCTTTCGCCATTCTAATTTGCATATTCCAATTTTTTTGTTATGTACGATAACTGTGCATGATGTTGTGGCTTGTCTCTCTCTGTTCTTTCTCTGTTAGATCAGCTCCGTCGGCGACGAGAAACTCGTCTCGGCGAATATGCCAAGGCCGGAAGAAGTGTGGGAAACCCTGCAGGGCAAGGTGTCTAAAAGGACAGAATTTTTGTCGACATCATTGCGAGTGAATAACACTGATAATATCTCATCACTTTGCGCGTCTTGTTCTATATTTCTGCCTTCACGGAAAACCACTCAATGTGACAACTCCGGCTGTATATACCATTTCAAGGCTTGGTCTCGTATTTGCATAGTCACTCTCAAACCGTTACATAGCTTTTCTTCTTACTGCACTAAATCGTACTTGCTCGTCCACCTTTATGGTGTTGACATGAATGTTGTCACATATGTTCTGTAAATTATTCCTGAAAGCTTTACACGTTGCATAAGCCGAGAAGCCGGCGTTGTGGGGCGACTGTTTATTTCGCAAAATTTCGAGATTGATCAAGCAGGACTGTGATGTCATCGACCTGGAGACTAATCAGCAACTGGCATCAAATTCGAAATGGCCTCTTGGCCAATTTTACGGCACACGGGAAAACAGATGGGAAATATTCTAATTGACGCTAAATGTCTTCTCAGCCTGCTGTATCATATCAGATCGAGGCACGCCACATATTTGTGTGTGCTACGTCGCCACGTGTTTTGTCCTTGACACTAACCCCTTTCCACCTTAAGCTGTAATTATGAGCGCTGAATAAAAGACAATCTTCATTGTTCTCCTGACGCCCTGAATACCCATGTCGTCCCGCATAGGAATAATAAATGATTTCTGAAGTGGGATGCAGTCAACCAGATAGGAAACGATAGTTCCAGGGCCAGCCGAAACTGAGGACAGGCACCGTGGAGCACCTAAGGCCGCCTGATCCATTACTTTTGACAGCTGATGGAAGAAGAAACGGGAAGCCGTTTCCGCTAAAGAATGTTTTCTTCAAGCCACAGCGTGCACCGACAAGCCAAGATCGGAGGCGACAAAAATGGCCCTATTCTCGGCGTGGCAGGAGAGGAAGCCTTGGAAGTGTTCAACGTCGGTTTCGCAGAGGAAGAAAACAAAGAAGACTACGCCACCTTGATAGCAAACTGTGAAGACTACTGCGTAGAGCAACAAAATGAAATTCATGAAAGGTATGTCTTCCCTTCACAGCGTCCGGGGGACGGGGAATCGTTCGAGGAGTTCTTGTGGGCCCTAGATAGACACATGCAGCACAGCAACTTGGCGGGCATGGTAGACGACATGGTTTGCTACAAAGTGGTGTTCGGAACCTCATGATTCGCGACCAAGTGGTGTTAGGAACCAATTCTCCGAAACTTCGAGACAAGATGCTCAGGGATAAAATCTGACCTTAGGAAAGATGGCGTCCTTATGCAATGCGCCGTAGACCTCAGCTCGTGAAAACGAACTCTTGGGTAATTTATGCAAGAAACAGGAACTGAATGCTGTTACAGCCAGGAGGAACGACCCGAGAGGACCCAAGTGTGACCCAAAGTGGACTCGAGACGCATAAATGAAAACTTGAAGAGGGAATATCACCAAATGCCTCGCCGATGGGACATTGAAGCAGACTTGGCAGGCGCAAAGTTCTTCTCGCATCTTGATTTTAATAAATACCACGAGGCGAACCATTTTCCCAGATATGCACATTTTTCACTCCCTTCGACCGTTACCCTTGTCGCGACTTTATTTAGGCATGTCATTAGTTAGGAAGGTGGTTCAGAAGGCCCTCAAAGAAGTTTTTGATGGCCTTCCAGGCCCTAGCTGATGTTCATAGATGATGTACAGGGCCGTCCAAAATATGTTCGAACACTGCTCAGCGTGACCGCTATCCGCGAGGCGTCAGAGCATCCGCCGCGCATCGAAGCGAAGTGCCGCAGACGCACAGCGACCTATGGCGTTTCGTGTCGTCTGCAAGAACTCGGAAGCACTTTATTTACTGAGCAGCCCATCGTGTGCTAGCATTGGTGACACGCGCCGAGATGGCGTTAGCGCGCTTCACTCGCTGCACAGTGTGGTTCAATCCTACGGAAAGTTAACATTTGGTGGGTAATGCAAGCTAGAGCATGGCAATTTATTATCCGCTGGCGAGGCTGATATGCACCTGTAAATAAGTACCTTGCTAAGCCGCTGGTCTGTCCTAGTTAGTGGTTCTTGGATTATTCGTGAAGGCTTGATCTATTACACATTGTTTATGTTTGCCACCGAGTGGGTGTCGATATCTTCGAATACTCCGGGAGACATTGTGTGCGCGTATGAATCAATGTACAATTTCCCCGACGCAGAACGGCTTCCCGACACAACATCCATTTAGGTCATCGATAGGTTGGGTGTGATATTTTCAAGGTACGGTATCCCAGCCGAGGTCTGCTCAGATAACGGCCTCAGTTTAGCAGTCACGAGTTAGCCTGTTCTGCGCAGCTTTACGACTTCAAACATGTGACATCAAGTCCGATATACCCGCCATATAACTGGCTCGCGAAAAACGGAGTACAAATCGTGAAGCTCATCTTAAAGAAAACGCAAGTTGCAAGAGATTTTGACTGGGTATACTGAAATACGGGCAAGCCTTATGGAAGATGGCCGTTCTCTAGGCGAGCTGCTGCAGGGAAGGCGGCTGCACACACCAGTGCCGGACTTCAACCCCCTGCGGTCAAGAAGCACCGACAGGTGGCCCAGAACGAGCAGGCTCTACCTCCCATCAGCCAAAATGATGTGGTTCGTCTGAATGGAAAGACTTGGTCGCGGAAAGCCGAAGTAGTTGGTTCGGCCGGGCCACGGGCCTTTCACGTGCGCACAGAGCACGATACCTTCTTAGCCGCAATCATCGGCACCATTTGGCTACGAAAGAACAAGTTGATCTAAAACTCATCAGACGATGAAGATACGGACGGGTATAGTGCCTCGCCACAAGCGGCGGAGTCAACCGCTACAGCGTTTCGACCGACGGCAGCGCAACAGCCATTGCTTCAGCCGAAAGGGATGGGGCCAACCTCCACTGTGGTAACTGTGGCTACCTCGACGACCGCTCAGTCATCGGTCCAGCCCACACGAAGGACAACACGATAAACGCGACCACCAGAACGTTTGGATTACGACCAGCCTTTCCAGCAGACAAGCTAGCGTTATGGAGCTTGATGGTGAACAGCTGTCGAGGAGGATGTATCAAATTAGATCGATGCACGCCAGCTATCTTGTGTGCTACGTAGCCACGTGTTTTGCCCTTGCCTCTTATAACTCTAACCCCTTTTCCCCTCCTGGTATAAATATCAGAGATGAATAAAACACGATGTTCATTGTTCTCCTGACAACCTGCCTACCCATTCTTGTCATCCCGCACGGGGATGATACACCTACCTTTAACCAGAGTAATAAGTTCCAAAACAAGAAAAAAGACCAAATAATATGAATAGGTTGAATAAAAAAAAAGTGCCGATGATTACGTTACTTGTTAATGCAAAATTTGAGCACAGCTGAAAAGCTGTTTCAGCTTTTCAATAGATTGAGGTAAATAATATTACGTGCCACATATGTATGTACAATTAGATAACTTTTAGGCAGGCCGTTTACAGTGGCGAATGGCGGCGGCTATGCGTTTCGGCTTGGGCGGGGCCCATATCGAGATCCGTGGCCACCGATCCGGCGATCTGATTGCCACCTCACATGGGTGCATTGGAGGAGGAGCGAAGAGAGCAGTTAAGTTATCCGGAGGTCGTAGGAGGTAGTGCGTGGGCTCATAGAAACGTTGCGCGGCGAAGAGATAGCAGCGACAGAGTGATACTGCTGATGCCTCTAGCGAGTGAAGAGAACAGGACTGCGTTTCGGCTTGGGAGGCACGCACCGGGATACGCTGATGCCGAGCTGGCGCTACGGCAAGAGGCGAACATCGTCGTCCTTTCAAATCTATTGGTTCCTGCGGAGGCATCTCTGGCATGGCTCCTACCGGCGGCGTCCTCGTGTCTCGTCGGCTACATCTAGAGATGGGAGGGCTCGGAGATAAAACAGGAAACCTTAAAAGAAAAACTTTTCATTTTTTCTCCAGTCAAGGAAAGCAAGAAAATTCATAGAGTATGGCGCCCTTGAAAGAGAAAAAACTTGAAAATTTGTGCTAATCCTTAAGATCAACACATTTTCCTTCCTAATAAAAAAAAACAAAGAAGGCGAAAGAACAATGTTTTATTCGCCGTTATTTATATTTGCTTGCTCAATTTAGGTATAGTTGAAAAGCTTCGCAATAAATGCTTAATCAACTGACATAGCTGAGCATGCCGAAATGCTGCATATTTTGTTTTTCTCTCTTACGTTGAGGTCGAAGCGTCAATGTATGCAATGTAGTCTCTTCTTACTTATTTGTATTTCAAGGAAAGCACAAAGAAAAGCTTGTCATGTCGTAGTCTCATCGGCGAGAAGGCTTCGCTCGGGCGCCGATGTCGGTATACAAGCTATATGGCGTGTGCCATCAGCACCGCACATGCAGCGGCTGGTCGAGGTCGCTCGTCCCTTCGTATTTGAGATTACGACACAACTAATTAAGGGGCTAGCGATGGGTCTTGATCGGGGGAACGCGCATTTACAGACTCTATGGAGCTCAATTAAAATCTGGGTAAATAAGTTCACTGCATCGTAACTTGGAGATAGGTCCTTACCTTTTATATATTTTATAGCCTCTAAAAATGGTGTCCCAAATCTTTAAAAAAAACATCATAAAATATAAACGCGCACACATTGAACTGGAAGAAATAATACCTGAAACGCAACATGAATAGATTAGAAGAAGCTAGACTGAAGCGAACATAAAGCATCGTTAATAATGCTTCTCATTTCAATGATTTAATGAAACATTTCCTAGACATTAAACTAAGTATTATTATGAGAAAATGAAGACATCTGGAAGCTCACGTACATGTATACATTGACTACAACAAACTGACTAAGAGAACACATGCAAAATATGTCTGCATTTTTTTTTGTCACAAGCCTTAGCATTCTAGAGAAAAAAGTGGTAAACTTTGAGCTCTAAAGATTTCACAAAGAAAAAAAGGAGCTGTTGACATCAAATGACTAGGATATAGTTTTAAAAATGAAGAAATATTTCAAATACTTCTTTCCAGATGGTCGATTTGGATGGAAATGTGAGAAACTTTGAACCATGCAATAAAGTTCACACGACAAAAAGGCATTATTAAGAGGAAGCACACATAAAAACACGAGGAACGTATAAAATGTGGCCTATAAGTTTGGACCCTCCCATGCATGATTCACGGAAAAATAACAAACCGCTAGCAGTACGAAAAACTCACTGCAATATTACAAACACATTTCAACCCAAATATAAAACGACTAGAGAGTACCAGGAGGGTGAAAACACATCTGAGCAGACCTTATTCTAGCGTTAGTGAATGCAAAAAAAAAGGTTGTAAGATGGGGGTTTATTGATCAGATCAGCAGGACTCGATCAGCAGGGCTGAGCAGATCAGCGGCGAGCACAGCAACAGCGAACACCGTCAGGTCCAACAGGCGCAGCAATCACGATGCCACTGCCTAGAATGTTCCTCGTGTACTTCTTCCTGTTCACAATTACCCGCGGGACGAAGAGGAGACATCCTGGCGACTTACGGCATGAGCAAGACGGCAGGGTCGTAATAGGGTTTAAGGCGCTGGACGTGAACAATCTCGCGTCCGCGCCGGCGTAGATCATGAGACGGCGTAAGAGGTTCCATCACATAATTAACCGGAGAGGTGCGCTCCAGAACTCGATACGGGCCATGGTATTTAGCAAGACATTTTGAAGACAGTCCAGGAGCATTGGAAGGTATCCACAGCCACACAAAAGCGCCAGACGAGATATCCGGTGTCGAGTGTTGGTTGTCATGGTTGGATTTATGGCGGTATTGGGTGTTAACCGTGAATGCGTGGGCAATTTGTCCACAGTCTTCCGAATGCTGGGCTGCTTGAGACGCAGGAGTATACTCTGATATGTCTGGCTGATACGGGAGTATGGTGTCGATTGTAGCAGAGGGGTGACGGCAGTAGAGGAGAAAAATGGTGAGAAGACAGTAGCAGACTGCGTTGCGGTATTGTAAGCGTACGTGTCATACGGAAGGACGAGGTCCCAATTTGAGTGGTTAGAGGAGACGTACATAGAGAGCATGTCGCCAAGGGTACGATTGAAACGCTCAGTGAGGCCATTAGTCTGGGGATGATAGGCGGAGGTTGTTCTATGAATAATGTTGCACTTGGTGAGCAAGGCTTTCACAACGTCACTCAAGAAAACGCGGCCTCTGTCGCTCAGCAGCTCTCGAGGTGCGCCGTGCCGAAGAACAAATCGCTGTAAAATGAAGGAAGCTACTTCAGACGCTGTGGCAGATGGAAGTGCGGCGGTTTCTGCATACCTCGTCAGATGATCAACGGCTACAATAGCCCAGCGGTTGCCGGCTGCAGTGTATGGAAGCGGCCCATACAAATCAATGCCGACGCGGTCGAAAGGGCGTGGTGGGTTGGGCAACGGTAGCAACTCTCCAGCGGAACATTGAGGAGATGGCTTGCGACTTTGACAGGTGAGGCATGAGCGAACGTACTTGAGTACGAAGGGGTACATGCCCCGCCAGTAGTAACGCAGGCGGAGACAAGTGTATGTCTTGAAGACAACCGCGTGACCGGATTGTGGGTCAGCGTGAAAATAGTCACAAATTTGCGAACGTAGCTGCCGGGGAATAACTAGCAACCACATGCGACCATCTGCGCAGTAGTTGCGGCGGTAGAGGAGGTTATCACGAATGGCGAAGTGGGAAGCATGGCGGCGGAAAGCACGCGATGGAGAAGCAGCTGTAGGATTGGAGATAAAATCTAAGAGAGAATTTATCCAAGGATCTTGCCGCTGCGCTGACGGCATGTCATTGATGTGAAGCGATGGCGGGGAAACGTCGGAAAAGAAGAGGCTCGCGACCTCAACTGTAAGGGGGCAGCGGGAAAGCGCATCGGCGTCTTGATGCTTGCGGCCGGAGCGGCAAACAACGCGGACATCATATTCCTGAAGGCGAAGAGCCCATCTTGCCAGTCTGCCGGACGGGTCTTTCAGTGAGGAAAGCCAGCAAAACGCATGGTGGTCCGTCGCTACGTCAAAATGGTGGCCATAGAGGTAAGGGCGGAATTTAGTAAGAGCCCAAATAATCGCTAAGCACTCTTTTTCCGTGACAGAGTAATTGGATTCAGCCTTGAACGTCACGTATAACACGTATATATTGAACGTCACGTATATAATGAACTTAACGTATAACATTTAACTAGAATAACTAGAGTGAAGAAATCACAATGGAAAAATATATCAATGGGAAGCACTAGGGAAAAAGAGGCATGGAACTAAGGGCAGAACTTTGTCCACTCGCACTACTATACGCATCGCTGCTGGTGTGATTTCCGGTGCTGCTCATTAAACGAAGGGGTGGCCTTGTGGAAGAGCATCCGCCTCGCATTAGCGAAGTACCAAGTTCGATCTCCAGGGCCACCGGGTAAACACCGTATCAGTGGGTAGAAGATTTCTACAGGGCTGGTGCCTAGCTCATCTGAGCTGACACGCTTGGGCTAAAGGCTTACGTTTTGCCGCGCCAGGCGTACTTACTGTTGTAAGATGGCGGGACGAATCACTGTCCCATCGGCGCAACTGTTTGGGACATATGAAGAATTGGGCGAAAGAAAACGTGATCAGGAGGGAAGGAGTGAAAATGAGCTGTGCGCATGGCTAATGGTCTTACTCAGTGCGCTGTCGCACTACGTAAAGAAGCACTAGACAGGGGAGTTGTCACTCTACGCAATGAACGGTAAAGACTGGTGACATCAACGGAAATAGCGTGGCCCCGGCATAAAGAAGGACTTCTGTCGCAACTTTTTTCGACACATTGGGAGGCGATGGAGGAGGACTTTCAAATGTCGACGGAAACGCAGCTATTGCCTCAGGGCCTGTGGCGAACTGCTATCCGTCGGTGCAGGGCTAACTCGGCAGCGGATTGCTGAAGGCGAGCGTCAACGGGGAGGAGGAGATCGACGTCAGCTGTAGGCGAGTGATCAGAGGCGAATGCAGGTGGCAGCGAGTGAAATGTCTGGTAATAAGCAGAAGTGCATGCCGATGAGCCTAGGTGGCTGCTCGCGGTGGACCACAAGGCAGAGAAATAAGGCATCGACACTGGCGAGCGATATGGCCAGGGATGCCGCAGGCGTAGCACATAGGGCGGTTGCCAGGAGTACGCCGCAGGTGATGGCTGAGATGATGCCAGGTCAGGCGGTATGGCCGGTGTAGGTAGAGTGGTGAAACAGAAAGGAAAACTGCGTCTTGGCAGGTAGGCAGTTCCGACACACGTGTTTGGTGAAACCACGATGTTTTGTCTTGGCTAGAAACGCGGGTAACATCTTCGGCAACTTGATCCTGGATGCGATGGCGTATTGCAAGAGCCAGCCTAGATGACGACTCGTGAAAGCAGGGAATCATTGAATGCTGTCTGGAATTCTCACGCCAAAATTCTTGAATCTGGTAGAGTAACGTAGAATAAATGCCAGTTTGCAAACTTGAAAGGGGCTCCTCTGGGTGGCTAGAAAGCATGCGGGTTCGCTGTAGCTCGACGAAGCTTTCACAGAGAGCGCTCACATCGCTGACAATGTGAAGAGCGTTAGCCAAAAGCACCTGGAATGCGCTCTCCTTTATTCCCTGCAGGATATGGCTGATTGTGTCGTTATCAGGTATAGGCCCACTGATTCGGTGACAAAGGCCAACTACTTTCTCTATATAACTAGTGAATTATCACTTGTGATGCGCTCGTTCGGGTAAGTGGCGCTAGGCGCGAAACCTATCGATTATTGGACGTCTAAAGACGTCCGTAAAGGGTGTTATGAAAGCGGTCCTGTTGGGTAGGTCTGCTTCGCGGTTTCTGTGCCACAGCTTGGCAACTTGAGTTAAATACAAAGTAACGTTTTTGAATTTCAGGACGTCGTTCCTTCTGTTGTGAGTACTCACGCGCCCGGACAACACGATTCAATCTTCAACATCAGGATCAGTGGTGCCGCTATGATAGGGGATCGAATAGACCCTTCGGCCCAGCAGAGGCAACCGAAGGCACCGGGCCACTGGCACTTAATACGGCGTGATCATAATAGTTTCTTGGCGGTGGTAAATTGTGCGTGCGAAGTTCCACGCTAGTATAATGGTTACAGAGACCCCGAATGAATTCTAAGAGTGGAGTCATTTATAGGGGTCTAGGATCCGACTGCTCAGCAACCCTGTTTCTAGACCAATAAAAATTTTCGGCTTCTGCCTCCTGTTCCTTCACTAGTCACAGAAAGCAGCCACTTGATCATCTTCGTCACAACAAGGACAATTAATTGAAACTTATCTCAGTGCAATAACACTCAATATAAAGCTATCCGACGAGACAACACTGCTGGCTGTGATACTCTACATAAGCTACACAGCCCGCGCAGACAATTTTTGTGCGCACATTCACGACAAAAATTGCGTACACACATTCCTTACACACGTTTTGTACGCCGCGAGCATGGGACAAGAAATGCTGCGCATTGACATGCCACATTGTGCGTGACATTTGTGTTCTGAAAGACAAGTATTTTACCTCCAGAAAATGTTTCAAGTACTACCCCCACATTCGGCGGTCTTTGCTTTTCCCAAACCATAGAAATATTATTGATATCTACTTTGGTTAACTCTTCGCAAGAACACTTAGAAAATTTTCCATAGCATACTCTAATTGCTGACAATGAGGCACAACATGAGCAAATAGCAGGAGTTGCTTTGGCCTCATCTCAGTTTGATTAGGCTTTCTATTCTCTGCGTGCCTCAATACACCACCATGTTTAGTGGGGATATATGGGTATGCTACTAGACACGTACAGTGAATGTACTCAACAGGGAAGGGATGCTATTTCTGTTTTCATTTGTTAATATCTGATATTCGGTATACTTTGTTCAGCCACTTCTCTGATTAGGACTCATATCCGTGAGATCACGCTTGTGTGAGTTAATGGCTGCAGTTGAATATCAATGATTCAGTTGGTGGACTTTCCCGTCGTCGTGACTTGGCCTTTCTTGCTCTAATATTCTGCTGTCATTAGTGGTTGGGAACACTTTTATACGAATTTCTTTTGCCGAAACACTCCAATTATCGCTTATTTCGTTTGATAAGTTACGGCATGAACAATATAAGTGGATTTCAAGCCACTGCTGTTGTCATAAATGCGAGGTGTCCCTGACATATCTTAAGTGGAAGGTATGCCTCCAAACTTTTTATCTGCACAAATCTGGGTGTTCTCCCTCACTTATGCGTGTGCTCATCGTGCAATAAACATAAAATGACGGGTAATTTCTTCTTATCTTGTGACCGTTTCGCCACTCTCCAAAGACTTCAAGAAACTGCTCTCAAACTTTGTCTATGATTTTCTAAGTTAGTCATTTGCGGCCCCTCGACTGGGGTTCATGAATACAGCAGTTAGCTTTGTTGTTCAGAATCTGATTAATATTACTCCCTCTCGAACGACTTCTCTGCTAGATGCATCCATTCCACTGCTCTTATTCATATGCTTGGCTTTCTTAAGTTATTTTGTTTGTTTTTGTTTGGTAAGATTGACTTCTCTCTCCTGTTATAAGAAATTTAAATTAAAATCCCGAAAAATGTATGCATTTTTTCTACTTAGAATTGTACCCGATCCCCTTGTAGTCTTTCTTCATTCTCAAGAGCCACAACAGCAGCAACATTGCATTGCGCTCTAGGTTGCCTTCCGCTGTGGCATGTGCCTCATTCACAGAGGCGAGAAGAAGAAGACATTGAGCGGTATCGCACAAGCCCCAGTACGTTTTGCGAGCTTCACGCTACTAACACAACACCCACAAGGTCGACCTTGGTCTTTAACGCTACCGGCTGTCTACCTGTACGAGGTACGTCCTTGGCAGTCCTTTACTGGTAAGCAGTAACGGCAGCCATTGACCTGTGCACTAGCTCCGGCCGGCGGTGTGCCTTGGACTTTCGTGGCGCCTTCCGCAGCGAGACCAGCGCCAGCTCCATCATCCCGTTTACAACAATCTCCAACGCCTTGCATGATGACGCCATAACTATGCATTTGGTTTGGCGTTTTATGAACGACTTAATATAGGCTGAACTGCATATACATCGCAACCAAGCCGTATAAGGACTAAACGCGGCTGGTCACTGTAATCTTTTCAGAGTTATCGTACTCATCTCTCCACCACCGGATTCCTAAGATACGTATCCGGAGCGCCAAAACCTAAGAAGGCAGCATCACGAGCTAGAGGGTATCTTGATCCAAGGCCCGATCAGTGGATCCGGCAACATCATTTATTGATCTCCTACGTGACAACAATCGTGACAGTAGTGCCTGAGTTGCTGTCCTGGCGGCGTCATTACTATAAGGGGCAATATAAACTCTGCACATTGTACGACAAGTTTAGAACATATCATGAACGTACAATAAAAAAGTGGAAGAAGGTATTTTCCTACTTGGTTTAAGCAGTGTCTAGCGCGCGTATGCAGGTTCTATAGGGCAGAATATTTGGAAGGCCTTCGTTTTGAGTAAATCGAGTTGAAATGCTGGCGTTTTCTATCATCGCAACTTTGGGTAACTGCCATCATATACTTTGCTCCCGGCGGGACGAGTGGAACGAAAGCGGCACTTGGAAAGTCTGCCCTCAGAATTTAACCAGGGGCGGGTTAGCGTTCTCAAAAATGCTTCGTAACGTATCACATGTTCATGGCTGACACAAAAGAGCCGAGCTGGAGAGAGCAGCCCGTCACTTATTTTTTTTTTCTGCGCGGGACCTGTAAGATCTCGTAACTATTACACATAACGATACCCAACTTTAGGTGCACTTACCTCAGTTGCGCAACTGCTGCACCTAATCGGTGTGCAAGCTGATTTTGTTGTGGATCATGTCAGTTTTTATTTGCATGCAATAGTCTGCAAAGACCTCTTGTTTTTTCTACAGATATGTTACTATCACGTTCTTTCCGAACAACCATCTCGATATTCGACAACATGACCGCAAAAAGTCATTTTTGGTGTTCTTCACCATTACATTCGCTTCCATTGTTTTTCCCTTATGCAAATCCAGACCACCCGTCGCTTCGGCCCTTGCCAGTGCTCGCACCATAGCCAAGCCATGAATCACGGCATACCCCCCCCCCCCCCCCCCCCAGCATTAAATTGCATCCCGTGGCCTCATTGTCCTGATAAAGCTGCGAATGAGCCATGACCATTTTTCGAGGTGCATTCCGCAGCGAGATCATTAGTAAATTATTCGCTCTGCATTGCAGCTTGCTCTTGCGCCTTGCACGAAGGGTGCCACTGCTTAGCGTTTGATTCCGCCATTTATTAGGGACATTCTGCAAGCGGTATTGGGATTACTTTAGTCCTGACCTTGGCGTGGGCAGGCGGTTAGTACCAATTGAAGATTTCCAAAAGCACCGCAGTCCTCCTCCTCCGCCACCTGGTTTGGAAGTTACTTGGCTTTTACAGCCTAACAAGGCAGCGGCGAGAGGAAAAGCGACCCTGAACTGAGGACTCCACCTGCAATTCAGGCAACAACATTTGCTGGTGAATAAGTGTTTCGGTCTACCCTGCCCAACAAACACGCCGTCTGTTCCCGGCGTAGCTTCTTCAAGGAATGCCTAGTGCATGTGTGCAGGTCTTATCAGCTTTTTTATGGGAATTCTCTGCAAATGTCAACTTTCGCGATATTGACATCGTTAGGCTCAGGTCGTCATACGTCATCCACGCCCACTGCATAAAGGAGACTGATACGGTACACTGAATTTTTTTTTCGAAACACCTAACAGTAACGCAGGATCCCTATTATCAAGAATTTGCGCACTGTGCCCGCATGATCAAGGCTGGCCCACGAAGTACCGTGCTAGAGAGAGACAAGGATTCGAGAATCGGATTTTGTTCTCTTATTGATATGTCATCTCAGCTGTTTCAATCAATAAACTTCTCGGTATTGTATTCAAGTCTACTTAACCTCCAATACGAATCACACGCCAATCTTAATATACCCTCTCGCAGATTTATTGCAGCGCACCATAGTCGTTGATTGCTAGTAATAGCCTGCACACCGCATTTATTTTTAAAGCGAAGAAGCTGTCGAGGTTTTTTCGAAGAGCAAACCTATCCAAACTGTTTTTTTTAACAATCGCCTGGGCATCTTTACCCGCATCCGCTTTTCTTAGGGAATGACAGGGTTACAAGCAGCGACAAATGTAAAACGCGTGTCCGCCTATGCCGCATCAGAGACTCTTGTTTTAACGACCACCAGAATTTTTGGGGGTCAACTGGGCGGCGTGGTCTCACTCGGGCGGTTAAACACTGCGCGGCACATTTTGGCGTTCATGGGCTTGGCGAGTTAACGCCACGTTTGTAATAAGCCTAACAAATTTTTTGAGATTATTGCGCAACGACCGTACAGCCGTATGTTTATTACCTCGCCGCCACTGCGGCTGCAGTGCGTTGCCAAGTGGCTGCGCTCAATGGACCTTTTACTCGTAGCGTATTCTTATTGCGGACGACAGGCGAAGTACGTTTGACGGGACGACTTACGGGGACTACCTGGGGGTGGGCTTATTCTTGTGGGGTGGGCTTATTCTTGAAGCAGTAGTTCAAAGCAGAGCAGGTCTAGCCTAGCCCGTGGACAGACGCTTGAGTCGTCTGTGGACACACTGTAACGTTCCCTCATTGCAGCCGACGCGAGATGAGTGATATTAAGGATTTTAAGTTATGTTACTTCAATTAAAAATTGTGAGCCCCTGAATCACTGCACGAAGTAAACATTTGCACTCGCTTCACATGATACGCCACCGGCGCGGTTTGATCGGTATCGGCTGCTTTTAAAAACGACGTCGCTGCCGCGGTATTCTGAAGGGCTAGCTTCGAACATAGATTTGGTTAGGCTGCATCAGAAACATGATGTTTCATGCCATGTGAAGCGCTTCTTTTGACAATACCAGCAAAAATGTGCTCGCAACTGCACGAAGATGGCCGGTGGCGGCGACCATTATAGAGTGCGGGTCTACGAGACCGAGCTTTTTCCATGGCGCATTTCGACATTCCTTCTCCTTGAAATAAAAAAAGGGAGCAATAGTAGACCGAGTTTTGTTTTTAATTTGGGGAATGGGGGGTGATTAGGCCTATCAGTGGTTAATTTATCGGAGGGAGTGCATATGAGAGAGAAGGCAGCTGTCGTCGGATACAACTGAAGAATGAAGCGGAAATACACCTCAAAGAGGTTCTTCAGAAGGGACTGGGATTAACAGGCGTGCCTGCTATTCACGGTGGGGGATAAATTGCGACGTCATGAGAAACAACCAAAGCCATTGGGTAGAGGGCTCCCTTTGTGCTACACGCACCATTGAATTCTTGAGTTGTATCCGACCATAGTAAATCACTGTTCCTGGAATCCTAGTCAAGGAAAAATTTCTGCCCGCTTTTTTATTCAAAAATTGCTGATTAAGAGGGACTGGTTTCCCCTGCTTTCAATCCCCGCTGGACAAGTGTCGTATTTTCAAACGAAATTCTCGCTTCAGCGTAGGGGTGGCAACATCTCAAAGTCTCCCCGAGGATTTTATGCAATAGCGCCGGCAGTAACCCTCTTTATGTTTGTCCGTCTTACTTGGGGTCAACCAGCAGTAGCACCGCCCTACATCGAGGTGTCTGACAGTGCCCACCAACTGCAGTAAAGCAGTGGACGGCAGCTAAGCTGGTACTCCTCCACTGGATGAGATCCTTGTGATCGGTGACGACTTCAGTACCTTTTGTCCGCCAATTTTTCGTATGATTCCGTGTCAATGAGGCCACATTGTGTTTTTTTGGAATGCTCTGAAATTTGTCCGCCATTGCAACACAGCCTCCGCGGCGAGGTGTCGAGAGCTTTTTTACCGTTTTCAGCACCAGGGGAGCTTGTTTGCTGAGGGCAGTTGGCGAGTAAGCAATTATGCCCATTCTGCTTTTTCCCGGTGTGGTGTGGTGGGATCTGCTTTCTCTAGACATCCATATTAACATATAGCTTAAGAAAGAGCATAGCCGGGGAAGGGATTCACAATTTTTTTTTCTGTGAGGCAAAAATAAGGGGCCTAAATAAACTCAAACGCAAGAACAGTGCGTGCTGGTAAGGAAGCTACCGAGAAGGATAGCTGCGAAATATATGTCACTGTTGAGCCATACCGCGTTTACATTCGACAGATAGTGTTCTCTCTAACACAAAAAACTGCTACTGCTAGCTTGTAAACGCAGCGTTCATTCACATCTGCGCGCCGTGTCGTGACGCTGGGACTAAGTCGATCCGGCATTCACTTGGTAGCGTGCAGAGACTTCGGGTTGATGAAGGATTGAATCTTCGAAGTTGATAAAATATATACAAGCAGGTTTATTGGCACTTTGAGAAAAATTATTTTCAAGAAAATAAAAGGTATATCAGCAAAATGGCAAGCGTTACGTGTTCATTGCGAGAAGCGTTTGAATGAGCCGTTTACCCAGGGCTCAGAGCATCATTTCGTGCTCTGCAACCTCCTTAAATCCCCTATGTCCAGTCCCTCTCTGAAGATGCTGACCAATCAGTTCCAGGACACACCCCTCAGATATCGGCAACCAATCGAACAAATCACTGCACTGATGGTCTGATGCACTGACTGGTCCAGTATTGTTACTTCGGGCGTGGTCACATGTTGTCGGGTAGAGCTTGGGAACGGCGAGGAGGTAAATTTCGATTCTTCTGCAAAGATCCGCTATGTTGGTTCCGGCAAGAGGATTTCCTTCTCAGAAACCCAAGTGTACATGCGCGCCACGAATACTGCTCCCAGCATTGTCCCTTTCCGGCAGTTGCAACTATTTCCTGCATTCACGGCAAATCCTCTAATGGCCGTAATCCTCATGCTCCTTTCTTCTCCTGTACGTCAGCGGACGTGTCACTCCCATCGTCTCCTTTGGACAATAGGCATTCCTCACTTGACAATAGCGCCTCTCGACGGGAAGGGTGAACAGTTGAACAAAAGTACTTCCGGCTATTTCTCACAGGGCGACGTTTCTTTGTATTTTTCTTGACGTTCTCTTGACAGGGCCAACTTGGCAGTTGTAGTGTCACGACAAAGCAAAGCATGCTCACACAAAAAGATTCATGTGAACAGCTCACTTAGAGCCCTTGCACCAACAGCACATATCAATACCATGCCCGCAGGCGCACAATAGTGCGCGCAAGCGCGGACCATGCACGGTCACAACAGCCTCCTCCCCCGCCAGAAGAGTCACGGAAGGCAGCAGTCGCAGCTGCGGCATGAAGAGACGACTTAATGGCCCCGCACATGAACGCTTGAAGCTCGCTGTCGCTTGTTGCGTTGTCTTAATTGTCGTAGGGCAAATTGCTTGAGCTGTCTCTGAAACTCAACCAAATGTCTGAGCAAGCACTCGGCTCCCGTCTGAAGAGACCAGGTCAAAAGAAAATTGCCATCGTTGTCCGAGAAAAGCCCACACTCAAGAGGCTCAGGGCCTAGTATGCCTAGAATACTCAAACGTGGTGCTTTACATAGTCACATATATACAAGCGCACGAAAAAACAAAGAACATGAGTATCAATTTAGATACATGGTGAGGAGCATCTCGGACCGCTTAGAAACAGCGGCTAAGCGCGTCCGCATTCCCATTTAACTTCCCCTTTTTGTATCTTATTTCAAAATTGTACTGCTGTAAAATCAAGCTCCACCTCCGAAGGCGACTGTTCTTCGATGTCGCAGTTTGCAGCCAAGCCAGGGGACAATGGTCCGTCTCTACGGTGAATTTGGCCCCTCCAAGATAGCACTGCAATTTTTGAATGGCTTATACAATGCAAGCGCACTCTTTCTCTGACGCGCCATAAGCCCTCTCTCTAGAGCTTAGGTTTCTGCTCAGGTAGAGCACGGGGTGCTCATTACCGTCTCACCCCTCTGGCAGAGAACAGCACCTAGCCCTCGATCACTTGCATCACACTGGACCGTGAATTCTCGGTCGTAGTCTGGAGCTCCCAATACCGGACGGCTAATCAGCACAGCCTTCAAGTTTAAGAAGGAGGCTGCCTTTTGTTCGTCCCTGACTACATTTGTCGGTTCTGTCCTGCGGAGAGCGTCGGTCAGGGGTTAGCCAAAGCTGAATAGTTAGGGATGTAGTGATTGTAGTATCCCGTCAGCCCCACGAATGCCCGAATTTCCGTCTTCGTGCTCGGCCGCGGGTAGTCTGCTACCGCAGAAATCTTAATCTCGCTGGGTTTCCTGAAACCTTGACCTACATTGTGACCCAAGTAGTCCACGGTCGCCCTTGCCAGGCAACAATTCTCGGCCTTTACGGTTAGCCCAGCTTGACGCAAAAGGCTCAGTACAGCTCTTAGATGTACCATATGGTCCTCCCATGAGTCGGAAAAAACCGCAATGTCTTCTAAATAGGGCACTGCGAATGTTTCACACTCCTTTAAAACCTTATCCATGAGTCGGGAAAAACAAAATGGAGCATTTTTGATCCCGAAACTCATCATTGTTGGCTGGTAGCTGCCCGTCAGAGTGACGAAGCCGCATATCTGCTGGCGCGTTCAGTGAGTGGTACTTGCCAGTATCCTCGAGTAAGGTCCAGCGTAGTCACATAGGCCGCTCTACTGACCTGTTCGACTCTCTCCTCGATATTCGGAATAGGATACACTTGATCCCTGGTGAGAGAATTTAGCCTTCGGTAGTCTACCACAGGCCTAGGGTATTTACCTGGAGCTTCTACCAAGATCATAGGCGAAGCATTATCGCTTTCCGAGGGTTTTATTACTCCCAATTCCAGCATGCGAGTTCCTTCCCTATCCAGAATTTCTCTTTGCCTTGGAGAAAATCGGTAGCACCTTGATCGCACTGGCACGTCTGAAGTCAGCTCATTATCGTGCTCAGCCAAATCAGTCCTGCCTGGCCTGTCCACGAAGCAGGCCTCAAACTGTGTTATTATCTCGCCCAGATCGGACAGCTGGGATTTCTTTAGTTCTCTCTCCTCCGTCTTTTTGATAAGCTCCTGAGCGTTGCTTTCTTCTCCGCTGAGGCAAATCAAGTTGTCACCCATCTCCTCGGGAAGGTTTAACATTAGATTTACCACGGCTTCCCTCTGCACATAAGGCTTCATAAGATTGCAATGATAAATGCGCACTTGTTTACGCCTACCGGGGATTTTCACGGCGTAGTTAGTGTTAGAAAGCTTTACAACGACTTCAGCAGGTCCGTCTCACTGTACTTCGAGCATATTCTGCCTTGAACCTCTCAGCAACATCACCTGGTCCCCGATACGAAACGTCCTTTGACGGGCCGACTTATCATAGTACACTTTGGAACGAGCCTGGGCTGACTTCATGCTGGCCTCAACGAGTTCCTTAGTGTTATGTAAGCGATTAAGGAGGTTCAGAATGAATTCTACTACTGTCGGGTCTTCTCCGCGCCCCTCCCAGGCTTCGCGCGCCATTCGCAAAGGTGAGCGTAGTGACCTTCCATACACCAACTCGGCTGGGCTAAATCCAGTGGATTCGTGCGGCACTGACCGCGAAGCGAAAAGTGCTGCAGGCAGGCAGGTATCCCATTCGCGCTTGTTTTCATAGCACAGTCCCCTCAGGACGCGTTTGACAACAGAATGTCATCTTTCTCCGCTGTTGCTCTGCAGATGGTGGATCGAGCTGTGCACTACCTTATTGCCGCATCGCTCTAGAAATGAGGTGGTGAGGACACTTGTGAAAACGCTACCCTGATCACTTTGGACCTCGGAAGGGAATCCAACTCGTGCAAACACTGACAGGAGCGAATCAACTACACTCTCGGACGTCACCTCGCGCAGCGGAACAGCCTCTGGAAACTTTGTGGCTGGGTATAACATAGTGAGGATATAACGGTACCCTGACTCTGTCACAGGAAGTGGCCCAACTACATCTATTACTAACCGGTGAAACGGCTCGGTAATGATTGGTACTAACACCATCGGAGCTTTCCACTTATCTTGCGCCTTTCCAACTCGCTGGCACGAGTTGCATGACCGTACAATATTTTCCGTGTCCTTAAAACATCCATGCCAATAGTATTCTTGCAACAGCCTCTGCTTTGTTTTCCTTATTCTAAGGTGACATGACCACGAGCTGCCATGGGAAAGTCGCAGTAAGTCTTCGCGGTACTTTTGGGGAACGACTAATTGGTCCCGCTCTACTCCGCGCTTATCCTTGAATATGCGATACAGCACTCCCTTTCTCATCTCGAAAGAAATATTCTTTGCTGTCCTAGTGGCGCGGTGGCGCTCCCTTATCTCCTGTATCTTGGGATCATTGGCTTGCTCCATAGCTAAGTCCTCTCGGGTTCCACTTAGAAGTCTCGTGAGATTACTAGACACTGGCGGCAAGAGGTTACCCTCAAAAACGTCCTCATTCCGCGTCTCATCAAGCTCACTTTCAAGTTGACTTATCTGAGATGCCTCGCTCTCAAAGTTTTCTGACCCGCTATCTTCCGCATCGACCACTGTTTTAACTGCCGTTTCCTCCGCTGTGGAATTTTCTGGAATGAGCAGTGTAGCTAGTTCTCGCGCCTTTAAATGTGTTAAGGCTTGCACACCTCTCTCCGAAAAGGATGCCCCTCTTTCGCAACAGCATGTCCGATTTGTTGGAAAACGAATACGGATAGCACTTAGGAAGCTTTCCTGAAACGGCAGCCTCGGTTGTTAACTCGCCGAAAGGGCCCTCGATGACCACGTTCGCGATTGGCAAGCACACACTCTGTTCCTCCACTACCGGGCGGATCCATGCACACTGTCCTGTATAGTCGGAAGGCGACACATACGCCGGATGGACAACATCCATCGTTGCGGTCGAATCGCGCAGTACCTTTCAAGGCTTCCCTTTGACTACTAGGTCATGTATGTAGGGTTCCAAAAGCTGCATATTTTCATCGCAGGCACTGACATACGAGAAAGCAATATTTTCTTTCCGGCAGTTGACGGCAATGTGACCCTGCTCATTACACCTAAAGCATGTGAGCGGCTTCCAAGCCTCAAGCTTGTTCTTTGTGTTCTGCGCGTTGGTCACTTCCCACTTTTCTCACTGCCGTCCTTTCTAGGGAGTTTGCCTGAAGAAGCCTTCCTTTCTTCGTTTGCAACTCTAGCAAAGTGCTTTTCTTGACGGTTATTCACACTCAACTTGGGATTGCGGGGCCTATCCACTGCTTGGTTGCTGAATTGTCGGCGCGAAGCGCACTCCTCAATGAGTTCGGAAGCTTCAGTTGCCGACTTAATGTCGCCTCGGTCCATTAACCAATTTCTTTTTATGGGAGGCAGTTATAAAACTGCCCCAAAAGAATTCACTCGATTACAGCGTCCCTATCACTGTAGGAATCAGTGCTCTTTAGCCACTCGCCCAAATTGACTCTAAAATTGTACAGGAATTCAGGGTAACTCTCGTCCCTGGACTTAGTAGCGTTCCGAAAACGTTGCATGAACGCCTCGGCGCTAAGCCTATACTTTTTCAGAAGGCAAGCCTTGACCTTCTCGTAGTTGTCCGCGTCCTCCTTGCTTAGCCGCGCGACACCCTCCGCTGCCTCGCAGGGCAGAACCGCCAATAATCTCTGAGACCAAGTGTCTCGCTCGAAGGACAGTTTTTCGCAGGTTCGCTCAAAGTTAGCCAGATACAGACCGATATCCCCTGATATCACATATAGCTGCATGTACTTTGACATCTTGAAATCTTCCTCCTTGTTGAGAAGAGGTACCGCTAGCTGGGGACAATTGCCCGGCCTCTTGCTCAACTCTACTTCTAATTTCTGGAGCTCAATGTCTTGCTCCAGCATTTTTGCTTCTCTCTCAATTTCACGCTCACGCCTCTTTTCCTCTTTTTCCCGCTCTTTCTGCTGTCTGAGCTGCTCCTCCTTTTTTTGTCCGATGAGGTTCCATGCTTTACTGAGCTCCTCATCATCAGTTCCCAAATCAGTGAGTGCCTTTAAAATCAAGGGTTTTCGTGCCAAACCACTTGTATCAATTCCCAATTCCTCACACAATAGCAACAGTTCCGGTTTCTGCAGCTTTTGTAGGTCCATGATCGCTCCGAGTGTCATCTACTTCCAAAACAACTGTGCAAACTACCAAACCTAAAGGCGTTTCAAAACTCTTTACCAGTTCTCAAATCTAACCCTGTTCTAGAACCTGGTCCACATCAGAAGAAAAGCCAAGCACTCACCCACACATGCGATCGATGTTCCGAGCTATTATCTTATTGGCCGATTGTTGCTCCTGCTTGTTGCTTGAGATGCCACCTCCGATCACCACATGTTGTGGCTTGTAGATTCCGATCCACCTCCAATCACCAGATGTTATGGCTTGTAGATTCAGATCCCAACGCTGGTCACCAGTTGTCGTGACGCTGGGACTAAGTCGACCCGGCCTTCACTTGGTAGCGTGCAGAGACTCCGGGTTGATGAAGGTTTGAATCTTCAAAGTTGGTAAAATATATACAAGCAGGTTTAATGGCACTTTGAGAAAATCTATTTACAAGAAAATAAAGGGTATATCAGCAAAATGGCAAGCGTTACGTGTTCATTGCGAGAAGCGTCTGGATGAGCCGTTTACCCAGAGCTCAGAGCATCATTTCGTGCTCTGCAACCTCCTTGAATCCCCTATGTCCAGCCCCTCTCTGAAGATGCTGACCAATCAGTTCCAGGGCACACCCCTCAGATATCGGCAACCAATCGAACACATCACTGCACTGATGGTCTGATGCGCTGACTGGTCCAGTATTGTTTCGTCGGGCGTGGTCACTTGTTGTCGGGTAGAGCTTGGGAACGGCGAAGAGGCAAATTTCGATTCTTCTGCAAAGATCCGCTATGTTGGTTCCGGCAAGTGGATTTCATTCTCAGAAACTCATGTGTACGTGCTCGCCACGAATACTGCTCCCAGCATTGTTCCTTTCCGGCAATTCCAACTCTTTCCTGCATTCACGGAAAATCCTCTAACGGCCGTAATCCTCATGCTCCTTTCTTCTCCTGTACGTCAGCGGACGTGTCACTCCGATCCTCTCCTTTGGACAATAGGCATTCCTCACTCGACAATAGCGCCTCTCGATGGGAACGGTGAACAGTTGAACAAAAGCACTTCCGGCTATTTCTCACAGGGCGACGTTTCTTTGTATTTTTCTTGACGTTCCCTTGACAGGGCCAACTTGGCAGTTGTAGTGTCACGACAAAGCAAAGCATGCTCACACAAAAAGATTCATGTGAACAGCTCACTTAGAGCCCTTGCACCAACAGCACATATCAATACCATGCCCGCAGGCGCACAATAGTGTGCGCAAGCGCGGACCATGCACGGTCACAACAGCCATTAGATTTCTCCACTGTGCTAGTGTTGTGCAGAGATGAATACGATATGGGGTGGTCCTTTCAGGCAAGTGCAAATAAATAATGAGAACGTCGCTTAGTATTGAGGCCACTGAACAAATCTCCCCTTTGCTAGCGTTCAAGACTCAAAGCGGTAGGTAGATTTATTTGAGCACCAAAATGAGCGAATTGTTTTAACGGTGCAAGAGCTGGGACGTGCCATTTGCATATATGTTGGTCGCCGAAAAGTTTACGACTTATATTGGACTCATTCCTAGCGTGTGTTCGAGCGCCTTCTGCATATGTAGAATACCAGCTTAGGACAGCGAAAGGCCAGCAAGGATGGCCTCTCTTCTTGGTGGTCCAGGCGCCGCTGTGGCGCGCTCATCGGCGCAGGCCGATCATTTCGAATATGCAGGAAACGTAGGGTGTTACACGTATAAACACGGTCGCGTATGCTTCCCTCGTACGGAGAGCCATATATTGCAGGCGCTTTGAGGCCTTGTTCGAAGCAGCAGCCTCTCTTGTGGCGGCGCTTATATATGTTCACGCGGGTGGTTTCGTTCGCAGGTCACCGAGTTCTGGTTATGGCAACATTCCGAAAGAACGCCCTCTATCACGTCGGCACACATGAATGCAGAAATCAAAATAACAACATCTTCACACTTCACTTTTAGCGCTAAGCAAACACGTACACACGGGAAAGTGAAAACCATCCAGCCTGTCTACAAGGTCTTTTAAAAAACTACGTCAGCATCGTTGAGGTATTCCACGAAGCCTAATACAGCTGGTTCCGTCGAAAAGGCGTCGCCGTTCCCCTCATTTACCCTCAGTATTGTCGAGAGTTGTCGGAAGTCTTCGGAACGTGTCAGTGAGGTGTTGATTAATTGTCAATAATCAAAATTACATAAGTTGTAGAATAAACTATATTTTAAACACTAGATATAAACCAAACACTAGATATTGAGGAGTCATCTCATAGCTCGTTTATAAAGAAAAATTATAAATGCTAAACAATAGCGTCGTAGTATTTCGTAGGTAAAATATAAATGAAGGAAACGAGCATCACTGTTAAGATGACATTTAGGCGCCCTCCTAATTTTGTTGAGGTCCGATCCATTATAGGCTGCATCTAGCGAGTATGTATGCGAACGACTGCACAACACCCCCGCTCCCGAAGACGCCGTGTTCGACTCTCTGCAACGTACCGCACGCTGTGACGGCGACCTTTTCTAATATAACAACTGAGTTCCGCGCTGTTTTGAGTGCACGTGTTTCGCCCGGATTTCACTGCTCTCTAACGCACAGTCGGTAGCTGGCGCCTATAGCAGCGGTCCAATTCAGCAATGCCGGGGGTTTAAAACCGCACTGTCTTTGCTCAATTTTCGCTTTTAGTGTTGTCAGTGCAACCCAAGGCACTAAGAAAAGTTTTTTTTTTGAACTTAAAATCGGAAGTGTAGAAGCCCAGCAGAACAGTCAGTGATGTGAACAAAAACCAAGCGGAACTCAAAGCCCACTCGCGGAACGCTCCTAGGCAAAATTTTAAGTTTTGTACGATCTAGCCAAATATCTAAACATATTAATACAAGTTGGCGCTCACGTGTCTCTATTCTTCCGCACTATGAAGCAGCAAAGAACTACTGCGCCGGAAAACTTTTGCGCTTGATGGTTATCTTCGCTTCTTGAGCCTGAATGCTTTTTTAAACCTTATCACGCATTGTTTCTTTAAGTGGACGAATTTTCAAGATGCAACGCACTAGAACAACGCAGCCATTCATGGCTCAACGTTGTGAGAAGGGTGTACACGATTTGGCAAAATTTTTGACTCACGGAATGTGTGAGAGAGAGGGAAAAAGGAAGCTTTAAACCATAGATCATAACGTGACTAATACTGTTTTCACGGGACAGCCTCCTAAGTAGACGACATTTTTATGCCGATGCAAATTGCCATAGAATTGGTATATTGCTCATTAAGGTTCTTGGCACTGGAGATCAAATGGCTCTTCAAAGCTGTGGAAGGACACAAGTGTTCAGCGTGCAATCAAATCCATTTTCAAAACAGGTGCTATCATAACAATATTTACTCCATGATGATCTCAGAAGATTACTTTGTCACAGACCTACACAATGGAAAAAGAAAACAAAAAATTCCGACATTACGTACGCACCATATGCGCAGGGCAAACAAAAATGCAGTAATTGGGTAGAATTATTGAGAGAAATGTGCACAAAGTGACTGTAAAGGTAGTAATAGTTTGATATATCGTACAAAGAGAAAGACAAATCGTTTGGAGGTAATTTAGACAGTTCGCTCAAAATGTAGGAACTGCTTGTGCACAGAGTGGAAGGTATTTTTTTCGCTTTAAGCAGCCCTTTTTCAATGAGCTCCGCATGATTTCCCCAGGACTTTGCATACCCTGAAAAAATGCTGGACAAAGTGGGTCGGTCTGGTCTGGCCTGTTCTCGAAAAAGCGTGGTGTCGAGTATCTAAACGAACACTCTAGGAAGAAGCACTGAATAAAAGAACGTACTTCGTACAGTGTATGTAGCCCGAATTTCAGTTCGGGACAAGCACTTTCTTCCCATTGCAAGCACGTGCACGTCTGATAAACAAAGAAACAAACAAAACACGGAGCTGCTACCTTCGTCTATGCGGCGCTCGCAAGGTTCCGACTACTGTGCCGACTATAGGGAAACAAATGTCTTTAAAAAACAAAACAGAAATAACGCGTTTACAGCAACACGAATGCAGCCGAACAAGCAAAACCGTGGAAAAACAAAAGCGCAGTAGCGCAGCACGCCGAACAGGGCCACCCACTCTGAGCCCGCTCTTCTCAGCGCCCTGAAAGCCGTGCAGGACTTGACGGTCGCAGTAGCAGCGCCATAGAAGAAATTTTGATTGTGATCGGCCGGAAGACCTGCGCGCGGGAAGGGGGGAGTGTCAGCTCCATAGCATAGCATTCTTACTTCGGGCGCCAGTGATACTCGACGCTGTCTTTTGGAATGGTATATTTCTAGGCAGCAAGTCAGCGGAACATTTTCGACAAGATTCGCTTAGAACTAGACATTCGTTTGCAAGTCTTGTAACGCTAGCAGCTGCATTTCTAGCCGCGTAATAACGTTGGTATTGTTCGTACGGTGCTATGCAGCATACTCAAAACTAACGTTTTCCGAATTCTGTTTCAGTGTTTCTGACCCCCCTTGGCTACCACAAATAGGAAAGGCTACGCCGCGAAGATGAGCTGGTGAGTGTTGACAGTATACAGTCGTGAGGTGCTAAGTTTTTCGCTGTGATCTAGTTTTTGGGTTTTTGTGGCTATGAATAACAAAATACGTTGCCCCAAAAACAAACACCAAGCTCTGCACAAATGATTCCAAGTTCTACAGACGCTGTCCTTACACAGCATACGAGTTTACGCAAACTTGTTATTATGGATTCAGAGAACAAGCTTGGCTGGCTGGCTGCCTTAGAAAACCGGATGCATCCATTCATGTAATCATTGGAAGAACGGTCTGTTAAGATTCGTCACCGTCATGTGTGACAGCTTACGCGGCCACAGCGTAAGGTAGCGAACGCATCAGTCAAAGCAGCGAGCATTTCGACCATTTCAGCACCATGCAATCGTCCGCCCAACTCTCCCTCCCGCGAACATGCTCCGACGTGTGGAACTACACGTGGCGTTCTGTGTGCGTGCGTGTGTGTGCAAACGCTGGCCAAGCACGGCGCTCGAGGGAGAGAGAGTCACCCTCACCCATTAACAGGAGGTTGAGGAGGTTCTGTCGTTCCACTGTGACTGAGTCTGCAGAGCTTGCTCTGACATGAATTCTCCCTTTCTATCTGAACTGCCGAGCGTACGTATAAAAAGCAGTGGCAGTTCCTGCTGCGAGAGAGACTTGAGAGACTACGCCGAGACGGCGCCAGACATCGGCTTAGCGAGCGTGTCAGTTTTCTCTCCGGGTTTGCTTCTCTGGCCGATCCTACGTGATGCTATATTAAACGTTGTTTTTGTTAGTCGACGCCTCATCTTTGCCGGGACCGCTGATGCCTTCCGCCGAGCCGCAAGGCCAACCAACGCTACCGTTGGAGCCGCAAGCCACATCAAACAGGTCTTAAGCCTAGTTGATGCCAAACAGGTAACTCGGCAACTTTGTCAAGCGTTTATTTCGTCCTCATGTCCGTCTCTGACAGCGCCGGAAAGTGCCATTCTAGATTTGTTTCGCTCCCGCTTTTGCGATAGTGATGAAGCCGCGAAAAAGAGATTAACTGTGGAGAGTAAGCAGTAAACTTATTATTCACTGTTAAGTATCTTTATCTTCAGCACCCTTTCGCGCTTGTTTATATGTATTCTTCATTTTGAATTTTAACGTTAGAGCTGTAAAGGTGCCCTGCTCGAGAATATACGGCATTGGCGTTTTGAGCAAAAGGCCGCGGGTCTGCCTGCGGCAGATGGCAGTCGGCAGGTGGCATTGCTGGGAATTGAGTTCTCGCCTGGTTGTGTGACGTCACGAAGCCACATGACATGAAAAGAGGTGTGGACTGCCGAGAATAAAATTAAATCATTTGAGACCCTGGATCCGCTTCAGACTCGCTACACCTTAGGCCAACGCCATCTCTAATTAAGCCGTAATGCTTGGTGTTTAGCTTGGAGATACATCGTACGTTTTGGTTTGGGTTTTATATCTTTCTCGGTTGGTCTTTCACGAAATGTGGTATCTTAGGACTGCATGCCAGCGAGTATGCGTGGGAATAATAGAAGCAAAAATGAAGGGATCAGTAAATGAGCGAGTATCGAAGGGAATGTGCTTGAACGAACATCCGCAAGGGGAGCCGTAGACGGATGCCGTTAATGCTGTCGTGTTGTATCCTTAAAAGCGGAGTCTAATTGTCTTCCAGACTTTCTCAGTGAACAAGGAGCCGTGTTTTGCGTCAAATACGTAGTCTTGTAGTAACACAGCGAGCATTGTTAGTTGGTATGACATTGTGCGAAATGCAGAGGACAAGAAAGAAGACGAGATGTGCGCTCGTTCTGCCTTCTTTCTTGTGCGATGTGTTTTGTGCTGTTTCCACACACACACACAAGAATGTAGTTTATTGTACACTTTATAAAACAGTGACTTTTTTGGCTTTAAACCAGGGCTATTCTCTGTAGAAAAATTACAGATCATACCTGCATCTTATTCTTGCTGAGCTTCTGCGGATCAGTGTGCAGATAAAGCAGGCGAGGGAAAATCAACAGTTTGTTCTTTTGTTGTTCTATTACGGGAGCTTGTGTAACGCAAATGACATTTCGGAATATTTAAGGTTGGATAGAAAAACACATTAAAATATAATATTTATTACAAACAACATGCTCAAATACGTCTTTTTAGTAGCCCTCTGCCATGTGGAGAAAAGCAGGAACAATGTTGACTTCTGACCATCTCACTTTGTTTATATGGTCTGACTTGTGATAAGTTGTATATCTCTCTCAATTACGTACTGCAGATTATCTTAGAATAAAAGGTAGCGCAAAAGAACGAACACGGAGGAAGGGACACAAAAACGAACTACCTTTTATTCTAAGAATGTATCACCGACTAGCCAAGCAACAAGTTTTATTGCAGATTATCTGTCACGATCATGCAATATCCAGATACCTCATATGCGTTCAGGGCGTGAACTCCAGTCATGCTGCTACCACTCAATGTGACAGCTGTGTTCTAGGAAGCTAGACGAAAGAGTGCTCAGAGAATAATTATTTGGCGCGGACTCCCAAAATGGATGAAATAATGTTTAACCCTGTACTCGCAGGGATCTATCGTTTGCTCCTTCCAATTCGTATCTGATTCCTGATCCCTGCCTAATGTTCGAGCGCTGCACAACAAATGGTCAGTGAACGACTTGGTCGCCGCCCAGAAACGCTGGGACGTTGTTTTCACGGGCGTTGAAGGGTGTGGTACCCTTCCACCTTTCCAATTTTATAGATAGTGCCAACTGCTGCCAGTACACTCAAGAAACGCAAGATAAGTGCAAAAAAGCTCACATTTCTATTTTCATTATTTTAATGCACATATCTGAATCTTCTGCTTTTCTTTATACTTTTACATCGGTCACTAATTCTGCATGTTATTCACCTTTTGCGTCACGAAGCTTGCACCTGAAAGTAGAACGGTCTACGTTGTTTCTTCGTTGTAGGAAGTGCTTCGTTAAAGTGATCACACCGTTACGGACTCACGCGCCACAGTGTGGACCAAGGAGAAACTAACTTGCAATTAGTACAGTCCATGAGCGTTCCGGAAGCTGTGAAGACGCTCAACGAGGCGCCCACCCCACTGCTATGTGCACCAATATCTCTTGTCAGCGCCTACGAAACGGATCGGCGCCCTGCAGCCTCAAATGCTGATCCAGAAGGCTGGTTAGGTTTGGGCTATAAAATTTAAGGTCGCAAGGCGTCTCAGGCTATGAGAGACGCTGAAGTGGAACGCTCAGGAAATTTCGACCACCAGGAGTCCTCGAACGTGCGCTGACATTGGACAGCACACGGGCGTCATACTCCCCGCCTCCATCGAAAAGGTGCCACCGTGGCAGATATTCGATTCCGCATCCTTGGCCACAGCAGTCGAGCTCCCTAACCACTGAACAAACCGGCGGGTATACAGAAGGCGCCGCCTTAATTCCTGCTGCGGCAGCCGCGTTCCAAGCGAAACGTAAGACTCCCGTTTACTCTGCAATGCCAATGCACGTTAACAAATTTCCGGAGCCTTTTGCAACGCCGCCCCTCATACCCGGTGTGGCTCTGGGACGTCACACCTTATAAGACAATTAAGCAAATTGGATCTCAGAGGAATAATGCCGTAGAAGACAGGGAAAGACCTGTCCGTCCTATTCAGTCTGTTTACTTCCGTTTTCTTGGGGCCGCTTTAGAAGATGCCCATGGTCGCATAAAAAAGTAATTATCACACGGTCTGTTTTGGTTGGCTTTGCAGCATAATACACAAGCACAAAAAGAAAACGGTTCACCTTATGAGAAGTTTGCCTTCTGGTAAATGGCTGATAATGGCTGGAAGCTCGTCAGTGGAAATTATTTTTCGCTTGTTTTACGCCGGTTGGCCGTGTGAAACAAGCTGGACGGTGACGCTGTTAAACGCACACCATCCGGACAATCAAACGGTTTTAACCAAATGCATGACGGAAAGAGCAACTATCATGCTGCGCTTGCAACCAGAGAAGGAGTAAGTGCTCGCAGCGGGATGTATTGCAGCGTGTAGTCGGTAGAACGAGGAAGTCCGAAGTCATGGAAACTGTGCTGAGGTGTGGACTTGCTGATGGAATCGTGCGCATCGTTCAGTAGGTCGCTAGCCGATTTTTTGTGACCAGAAACAGCCGGCATCAAAGCCCGATGAAAAATTATCTGACCAAGGTTTGGCATAATTTTCTTGGTTTTAACGCGATATTAGTGGGTGTAGGTTCCCTGCAGCCTCTTTGATTTCAGATTTTCCTTTTCTCCTGTCCGTTCATGCTCACTTTAAAGAAGGAAAGAGAGGTCCGTCGAAGGGATGGTCCGCTCTCCACTCGTGTTAACGATATTGGCTGGAAGACATCACTTGGAAGTTTCAATGAGTGGTAACGATAAATTTATTTGTTAGTTTTGCATTTTGGGGGATACATTTGGCTGTGATGACAGTTATACCAATAATAGTGCCGAGGCTGACTGTGTCATATGAATCTCATGACGACCCATATCACGAGGTTCCTACTGGGCTTTAAATGGTCAGAAGCACGCGATAACGAAAACCGAACAGCAATAAGAAGCAGCTTAATCCGATGGTGTGTGCTTTCTGATAATCGATGTTGGCAAAGCTTGACACAGTGTCATACTTCAATTGGCCAAAGTAACGAAACTTACGTAGCCTGGTGTTGTTTCAGTTTCAATTCTCAATTTACGGCATTCCTCCATTTTAGGTTTTGCTTTCCGTTTCCATGTGTATGAATGCCATTTTCCGTAAGCAATATTATCAGTCCAATGGAAAGTATGTCAGTTCTCTTGAAATAAAAAAGTAGAATCTTCTATGTTTGCTGTGACCATATCATCGTGTATATTGTCACATTAGGCGGTGCATACGCATAAGGAAAGAAGAAGAAGAAGACTCTCGTGAGTTTGAGAGAAGACGACGTTCAACAGCGTCGGCTAGTGCCTACAGAGAACGTCTGTTTGAAAGCCTTGTGTTCGATGTCCGCCCTCTGCTACAAGCTGAACTACCCCGTAACACCTTGGTGGAGGTACTTTCGATTCCCCTTGCCACAGCTCCTCGTACTTTCGCGCCAGAAACCTGGATTTGAGCAGTGGACGTCATCTCCCTGAGCTCACCTCACTGACTACCACAGTAAGCATGGCATCTCAGGACGCATCACCCGCTACGGAAACTCCGGCTGCCCCCACGGTTTTAACCAAAATCCGTCACCCGCCTATCCTTAACGGCGAAGACAACAAGGACGTTGAAGATTGGCTCGACGAATATGAAAAGTGCAGCAAGAATAACTGCTGGGATGCTAGCATAATGCTTGCAAACATCTTCTTCTATCTGGCGGGAACGGCGAAGACCTGGTTTACCAATCACGAACAGGAGATGCCTACGTGGGACATCTGCAAACAAAAACTGCAGGACTTATTCGGCAAACCAATTGGGCGAGCTCTGGCAGCCAAAAAAGACCTGGCTACTCGGGCTCAATCGTCAACCGAGTCATACCTGGCCTACATACAGGACGTTCTCGCATTGTGTCGACAGGTGAATACCTCCATGACCGAAGATGATAAAGTGGGCCATATACTTAAGGGTATCGCTGATGACGCATTCAATATACTTCTCTGCAAAGACTGCTCTACGGTGGACTCAGTCCTGCAAGTCTGTCGCCGTTTCGAACAGGCGAAGCAGCGCCGCATCGTCCATCGGTTTCAGCGCCTTCCCAACACGGCGACTACATCCTCATGTGACGACTTGCCGACGTTACAGCAGCCTTCAAGTCAGAACAACCTCACTACCATCGTCCGCAGAGAAATCGAGGCCTTGACTCCTGTTACACATACGTCACCTCCTGCACAGGCAACAATAGCTATGATACAGGCTGTTGTCCGCCAAGAATTCGCTAATGTTGGCCTCGTTTCAAATCCTGCGCCACCACCCCCTGCACCACAGCCAATCGCAGTGGTTGCTGCTGCTGCCACAACCCCGCCCTACACACCGCGCTACCCTACCCGCAATCCTGCGGAGTGGCGCACGTCTGACGATAGGCCAATATGCTTCGTCTGCTGTCGAGCTGGACATACGTCCCGCTATTGCCGCAGCCGTCCGGCTCCCCCCTCTCAACCCTATTACAGCCCTGTCAGCCATAACTAGTATGCACCACGACGCGTTTCTGTCACCCCAGCACATCTTCGTACTGGAAACACAAAGCAAGACCGTCGTCCTAGCCGTTCTCCATCGCCTCAAGACCACCATTCCCGATCACCTACTCGTCGCCGCAGCTTGTCCCCAACGTACCAAGGCACCTACTCTGGAAACTAGGCAACGCAGCGCCCGGACGTGACGCTGCGTTACCAACCCAGACAGCCAACTGTGTTTCGACCATCGCACCACGCCGCAACCTGATCAATGTCCTCATAGATCGAGTCCCTGTGCCCGCTCTCATTGACACTAAAGCCCATATTTCAGTTCTTAGTTCGTCGTTCCGCCAGCGCCTCAAAAAAGTTATTACGCCCGCGCACACCTCTACAGTTCGTGTTGCTGATGGAAACACTGCTGCCATCATCGGAATGTGCACTGCACGCGTTAGCATCGCCGGCCACCACGTCCCTGTGCTCTTCGCCGTCCTTACTACTTGTCCTCAAGACGTGACTTTAGGCCTAGACTTTTTAACAGCCCATTCCGCTCTCATTGACTGTTCCTCCGGACTTCTGCGCCTAGCCCTGCCCTATTGTGTTCACGACCCCAGTGCTGACCAATCCCAGCCTCGCCTCCGCTCCAGAACATTTACTCGCCTACCTCCCGAGGCGGCAGTATACGTGCCCATGTCACCTTTTCCCTCCCTTCCTGACGGCGACTACGTTGTCAACCCCATCACTGACCTCACTCTACAGCGCAACATCGTCCTACCTCATAAAATTGTACACGTCGAGAATAACCTCACCTACATTCCCGTACTCAACTTCAGCATGTCTTCACAAGTTCTCCCGGAGGGCAGTTTCCTTGCCGAGCTGTCGCCTTTGTCCAGCTTTACTATTTCTGCCGTGCTGTCCGACCGTCACACCGACGTACCTGCACAACCTGTCCCATCACATAGTCCGGAGGACCGCATCTCTGCCATGGTTGCCTCTGACCTGCGTCCCGAATATGCCAGCGCTCTTGCCGTGCTTTTGCGGTCATACAGCGACATTTTTGATTTTGGTCACGGATCCCTGGGCCAAACGTCCGCCGTCACACATCGTATTGATACTGGAGATGCCCGACCTATTCATCGACGGCCTTACAGAGTTGCTCTTACCGAACGCAGGATCATTCAGGAAGAAGTAGAGAAAATGTTGGCAAGCAACATTATTGAGCCATCGAGCAGCCCCTGGGCGTCTCCGGTAGTAATCGTCAAAAAGAAAGACAACAGCTGGAGGTTTTGCGTTGATTATTGACACCTAAACAAGATAACAAAGAAAGACGTGTACCCTCTTCCAGGGATCGATGACGCTCTCGACTGCCTGCATGGTGCTAACTACTTCTCCTCCATCGATCTCCGTTCTGGATATTGGCAGATCTCTGTTGACGAAAGAGATCGTGAAAAGACGGCTTTTGTCACCCCGGATGGCCTCTACCAGCTCAAGGTGATGCCTTTCGGCTTATGTAATGCCCCTGCGACATTCGAGCGTATGATGGACTCCCTATTACGCGGGCTCAAATGGACCACATGTCTGTGCTACCTCGATGACGTCATCGTATTTTCATCAACCTTTGAAGGCCACCTCCATCGTGTTTCGGCTATTCTTGGCGTCTTCCGATGAGCTGGCCTTCAGTTGAACTCCAAGAAGTGTACCTTTGGTCGCCGGGAACTCAAGGTCCTAGGACATTTAGTCAACACCCATGGCATTCAGCCGGACCCCGATAAAATTCGCGCTGTAAGGGATTTCCCTAAACCGAAATCTAGCAGCGACGTGCGTAGCTTCCTCGGACTTTTCCGGCGATTTGTACCAAACTTCGCAGAAATAGCCCGTCCGCTCACGCAGCTTCTGAAAAAAGAGGTCTCCTTTACCTGGGGCCACGAACAATCGGCCGCCTTCGTCGCTCTTATTGCCCACCTCACCGGTCCGCCAGTGTTGGATAACTTCAATCCGTCAGCGCCCACAGAAGTACGCACAGACGCAAGTGGGCATGGAATTGGTGCCGTTCTCGCACAACGTCAGCTCGGGTTACCTCGCGTCATCGCCTATGCCAGCCGACTCCTCTCTGCGGCCGAACAAAATTATTCCATCACTGAACGTGAGTGCTTAGCCCTAGTTTGGGCCATTACAAAGTTCCGCCCTTACTTGTATGGGCGGCCATTCACAGTAGTCACTGACCACCACGCACTGTGTTGGCTTTCTACACTCAAAGACCTTACTGGCCGCCTTGGACGTTGGGCCTTGCGCCTTCAGGAGTACAATTTTTCAGTAGTGTATAAGTCTGGCCAGTTGCATCGAGACGCCGATTGCCTGTCCCGTCATCCAGTCGACCCGCCAAGCCAACCTGAATGTGACAATGACGCTTGCGTGCTCTCTATTTCTGATTTCTCCAACATTCGCCATGAGCAACGCCAGGACCCTCAGCTTCGCGAAATTATCAATCGCCTCAGCGCCGATCGCCATGACCCTTCCCTTCGTTTGTTTGTGCTCCACGACGGCACCTTATACCGGCACAATATGCGACCTGATGGCCCCGACCTTCTGCTAGTAGTCCCTCAGCACCTACGCTCAGCCGTCCTTCAACAGCTTCACGACGTTCCTACAGCGGGTCATCTAGGCGTCTCTCGCACATAACGACAGTGTGCGTCGTCGGTTCTTTTGGCCAGGCCTATATCGCGCAGTCCGCCGCTACGTAGCTGCTTGTGACCGCTGTCAACGCCGGAAAAAGCCATCAGTTTTGCCAGCTGGACTTTTGCAGCCAATCGACATCCCCATAGACCCATTTTCTTAAGTGGGTCTGGATCTTCTAGGGCCTTTTCCACTGTCCGCATCGGGGAACAAATGGATTGCGGTGGCCACTGATTACACCACACGCTACGCGGTCACACGAGCAATACCAACCAGTTGTGCAACTGATGTCGCAGCTTTCCTCCTCAACGACGTTATACTCACCCATGGAGCTCCCCGCCAAGTGCTCACCGACCGTGGCCGTTGCTTTCTGGCTCCTATAGTCGACGAGATCCTACGGCTGTGCAACGTTCGTCATTCTTTCACGACTGCCTACCATCCACAGACGAACGGGCTTACCGAAAGCCTTAACCGGACACTGACTGACATGTTGTCCATGTACGTTTCTGATGACCACCGTGACTGGGACATAACGCTGCCATTTGTGACATTCGCTTACAATTCGTCGCGTCACGAAAATACCTGGTACTCCCCCTTCTATCTTCTATATGGCCGTCAACCTCTGCTTCCTTTTGACAGCCTGCTCCCGTCTGTCACCACTGCCAGCTCATATGCTCGTGATGCCATAGCCCGAGCTGATGCTGCCCGCGTTGTTGCTCGCAACCGACTCGCAGGCTCTCAGCACTCCTAGAAACGTCGCTATGATTCCTGTCATCGCAACACCGAGTATTCTTGCGGCTCTCTCGTGCTGCTTTGGACTCCAGCTCGACGCGTTGGCCTTTCGGAAAAACTTTTGCCCCGGTATACAGGACCCTACCGTGTTTTACGACAAGTGACATCAGTGACATACGAAATTGCGCCCTTGCATACCGCCCGCCATGCCTTTACACCACGCACCGAGACGGTCCATGTTGCACGCCCAAAACCGTACTACATGGACCCTGGTTTGGACGCTAGTACGCACCGGGACGGTGCTTTTCAGCCGGCGGGGTAGTGTCACATTAGGCGGTGCATACGCATAAGGAAAGGAGAAGAAGACTCTCGTGAGTTTGAGAGAAGACGACGTTCAACAGCGTCGGCTAGTGCCTACAGAGAACGTCTGTTTGAAAGCCTTGTCTTCGGTGTCCGCTCTCTGCTACAAGCTGAACTACCCCGTAACAATATTATTAAAAAATTAACTACTTTCGCTCAGGAAATTGTGCCGTAAAACGATCCCCATGACAGGTTAACGAACCGCAGGTAATTGATGTTCTCAGCAGGGAGCGCCTAACTAGCCCTCCCCTAATCATCTCAGTGAACGTTGCACAGCGTTAACTTGAGTGATTTCAATAACTTAGATTATTCAAATGCACTTTTGCGAAACTTAAATTATGCAGTCGAAAAAAGCACTCAGATACGAGCACAATAATTTAAGCGGTCACCCAGGATGCCTCGAGTTGATTTAGAAAGAAAAGATACGTAGATGTCTGAAGATACTAAAGAAAGAAATAATTTGGGCTAACAATTCCTAATGTGACGAGAGTGCGTTCAAATTATTGCCCCTTTCCTTCTGGTTTTGCTGCGCCGGCTCCATGAGGCGATAGCGTTTTCGCTGCAGTATCCACTCCTGTATTAGGGCAACCCATCGTTCGTCCTCAATACGCCGGCTCCACGAATCGGTTGGCTGCCAGCGTCACTAGTGTTCATTTAAGGTCTCTGTGCACAACGGCGGCCCACTGAAAAGTAGACGTGCCGACTAAATGCAACGGCGCTAGACCTCTGATGTCTAAGGCCCGATTCTCACAACCGATTTTCCACTGCTCTGTCTCTTCCGTGCCGCCGGTATTTGACGGAGGCGGGGATTAATCTGCTCTGAGATAATCTGAGGTATTGTGCAGGCATAGCGATCAGCGCACAAGAGAGACTATCGAAGCTTTTTTCATCAACTAAAAAATAACTACGTGCATCAGTCAGCCCCCTATTACGTTACGTGATTCTGAGATATGGTTCTTAGACAACACTTGCCTTAGGTCATGCAGATAGTCTTATTTACAGTACCATCTTACATTGATTACCTTTTATGATTACTGGACATGCCCTGCGTATCTAGGCGTTTTATATGTGTGTCTTCCTTCTGAATAAATTTTAGTTGCGAGACAGCGCTTGTGGTGTGTATTTCCTCGTCCGTCGTCTCTGTTCTCGCTGTATATTTCCTCAACATTAATCTCCGCGTTACTCCCCCAAAGTCTGACGGCCTGTGCCGCGGGCCCCTGCTCGACGTTTCCGTCGACCGGCGGCGACGGGGCTTTGCCCCACGGAGGACGGATCTGTGAGCGCGAGCTCGTTTCCCTTACCGTAGTTCACGCCACAGCTTGGGTGTAGCTGCGAGCGAGCGGAGTGTGGGCGACACTGGTGGCCAAGGGAGCGTACTTGCGCGTCCTAACCAACGCAAACAAGCCTCACATCCAGGCCTTCAATTCATAATTTCATTTGAGGGCATCCGTAATTCAGTACAACATTAAACATTATACGCAGTTACTAGTTCCACACACTATATGAACGGCCAAAAACGTCAACCAAGTTTTCATATGATCTATGAGGATACTTATGGCTATGAAAACTAAAGAAGCTGAAATGGCGGTCTCATACAGCGGGAGGCGGCTGTGGCTGCAGGTCGTTTTGTATGTTTCATCTGCACTAGTTGCCCAGACACCGGTCACATGCACGGAAAGGTGAGCACCTAAACGAAACGCCAAAAGAAGTCCCAGTCGCGGGCATTACTCTGGCACGTCTCAGGACCGCTTGCAGTGCATGAAGTCTAAAATTCTGCAGAAAAACTCCGGAAAAAATTGAGAACGAACAAACGACAGAAGCAAACCTTTGAATTGAGATCCATAGCGGATGTCCAACGTAGAGGGGATTCTCTCATGCACGCGTCAGAGAGTGACAACGCGGCAACTCGTCACTGGGTGGAGGTCTTTTATATTATCGTTTGCGAACATTCTCAAACGTACATGAACGAAATAACGGTCATCTGCCTGGGATTCTTGGGCTCATGGACAGTCGCGACGCCTGGAATCGTTGAATAAAACTCCGTTCAACAGCAAATTTATTTGTGCTTGCTCATACGCCCAACCACCTCGGAGAAAAAACATGCAATCGACTTACTGACATAAATACATAGATAAAACTATTCGGTGGATAAAAAAAAGGAAACGAAAGAAAAGAAGCCTATGTGAGAAGATAACGACTACTGCTTATATTGGCCCAATTGCGGAGCCATCCGTAAGCACGCAGAAAGTGGCCACTGGAACTAGTAGTTGTGTGAAGCAGGGTCTGTCTACCGGCCCGATTAAGAGCTTGGGTTGGAGATCGCTGGCTAAAGTTGCAGGCAAATTATCATCATCAGCATCACCACTACCAGATATTCAAATAAAAAAAAAACACGCGCTCGCGAGAAACTTAGTCTCGCGCGTTCGTGCATTGACGGCCCTGATCTGTCTTCGTGTATCATTGGAACATTCGCTAAAGCTTTTACTCGTCTGTGACCTGCAGAGATACACGATTCTTTGGCGACGCAGTAATGTTTTTCTTGTCCTTTGTACTTAGCTGCTTGATCGGGCTCCTGATGGCGGGGATGGTGACTCTGGTTCCTGCCGAAGGATCCCAGCCATACTCCGACGTTCGTGAACCCTCTGCATTTGACGGCTGCCGACATGGGGTGAGTCACGCTGGGGCAGTACACTCGAGCTTTTTCGACTCAGGGCAGATTAACGGCTTGGACAGTGATAGCAAGAGCAGCAAATATTTGCGTGCGTGTTTGGCTATTTTTTGTCGGTGCTGTTTGCCTTGCCTAAATTGTGGATTTATTCTTCTGAAGGGAATATTGCGTATTTGGATTCGGAAAGCAGTAAAAAACAGAAGGACGCATCAAGCTGGGCACTGAATGCTTTATGCTTCACCGGGTAAAGTGCAAATATTTCTTCTTGGCGAGAAGCTTAGTGTTTCACGTATTTTCAGCGACAGCATTAGTCAATGTAAGCTGCATAAATATCGGCGATATAATGTTTGAAAGCGAACGTCCTCTGCAGGTGTGTCGTATACCTGTCGTCAATTCTCTGCTGTGGCTGAAGGCGAAGTGTTCGGACTCCATGATCACTTTAATTACAATTCACTTCTAATAGTGTTCTCTTGCTGCCTGCTCAGGTATATGGGGTACTAATTACTACGTCAGATCGTGTTACCTCAGGACCTCTTGCCCAGAGCTCATCGAAGAGAAACCTTGGGAAGTTGAGCATGAGGCTGCGGAAATGTCAGCTAACGGGGGAAGGACAGGCTACATAACGTGCGCCCGCTAATTGGGGAATTTGACACCTCTTTAAATCAAGGCGCTAATTTTAATTTAGCAATATAGTATTTCATTTGGCTGAAGGAACGTTGGTGAACGTAATGGGCAGATCCCTTACCGTCAATGTAGGTGCATCCTATTTTGCATGCGCTTTCATACATATGTAATTTCGTGCATAGTTTTCCTTTCGCATTGTGCTACGTCTTGTACATGCGCACATGCTATGACAGCAGGAAACATGAGTGGGTTGGCCGCACGGAAATGACAGGCCACGCTAACATCTGAAATCTTCCGGTCTTACCTGTGCAGCTCCTCGGCCTGTGGTCCATCGACCATCTGGTATCTTCCGACCAGCCGTCCGTGATCTCATCGCTTTTCGTTGAGATCAGGAGCCACGATGTAAATTCAGCCTTGCCATGTTTTCCAGGTAGAAACCAGCTGCGCTATTCGGACAAGCGCTGCTGCGACATAGCAAACTCAAGCGCCTACTGCGCATCACTTTGTGCGCAAGCGTGCTGCTTTGCTGTGAATAAACAGCTACAACGACAGCCTCAAAGAACGTGCCTCGTGACCAAGCTATCGTCACATCTGCCCACCTACATAAAGCAGCGCTTCTGCAATGTACCCTTCAGTGGGCTTGGCAGCACGGCAATGGCGGGCCATACTAACATCCGAAATCTTCCGGTCTTACTTGTGCGGGTGAGCAATCGCCATTCTACCTATGCGAAACGCTCAAGCAACCATTTACTATTCGTGTTGCCGGGTTCACTCTGTGCATTCAATATTGTTTATGGATGTTTTTGCGTTATATTCGACTTGCTTCTGGTAGCCAGCGATATTGAATCTATCCTGGGAAATCCACTGAGCCTTCTGCATACGACTTACTCAAAGCAATTCAAGCCATCCAGTCCGGGCAGTTAACTGTGCTCGAAGAGCCAAAATCAATCAAATCAACTCTTACCGAGCACAAAAATCCAATCAGTGAAGTAACAATTGCCTCTGTAAGATCGAAGAGGATTGTGCTTCTTTAATCTTCAATAAAGCCTGAAGTGGATTATATCAAGTCTGCAATAGCCGAATGCAAGGCAGAAATTGCTGCCTTAACGGCTCGCCTGGACGATGCCGAAAACAAAGCACGAAAAAATAATCTGGTGTTTTATGGTGTAAAGGATTGTCATGACTAATTATGGCAGGACACTGAAAAAATAATCATTCAGACCTGCAGCCGGTACTTTGATATATGTATCGAGCCTCGTGACATCGAGCACGCCCATCGTCTTGGCAGATTTTCTTCAGGAAAGAAATCACATATCATTATCAAATTGGTACATTCTAAAGATAAGCAGCATGTGCTATCGTTAAGTAGCAAATTTTAAGATCCTGGTTACAGCGTCACTGAATATTATTCTCCCAACTCCCGTCATGCAAGTATATGTCTCTATGAATACGGTCATCATCATCATCCTCAGCCTGATCAGCCTGATTATACCCACTGCAGGGCGAAGGCCTCTCCCATATTTCTCCACTTAACCCGGTTCTGTGCTAGCTGCATCCACTTGACCCCAGCGAACTTCTTAAGCTCATCCGCCCACCTAACTTTCCGCCGCCACCTGCTATGCTTTCCTTCCCTTGGAATCCAGTTTTTTACCCTAAGCGACCATCGGTTATCCTCTCTTCGCACTACATGTTCTGTGCATGCCCATTTCTTCGTCTTAATTCCCACTACAATGTCAGTAACTGAATGAATACGGTAAAAGTAATAAACTCACCTTTAAGCTACAATACGGCAGGCTAATCTCCGGATAAAAGTCATACACGCATTTGACCCCACCAGCAATAACGTAATTGAGGGCAAACCCTAGGAACTACTTCAACAGAATTGCACAGTAAAACAGCCTCATCCCTTCCAGTTATCATTATTGAACACAAACATCCGTAGTATATTCCCTAAGCGGGATACATTATGTAACCTGATTGAATCATGCAGCGCTAATATAGTCTTAATAACAAAACCTGTCTTACACATGCAATTAACGGCACTGAGACATTACCCTCACTTCCCAATTTTGATATATTCCGAACAAATCGTAGTGACGTTAGGGATCGAGGAGTCCTTATTGCTACTGATCATTTATTACGCGTTTCTCAAATGGACTTTTCAAGCCTATTAGAAATGATCTGAATTTGCGGTAGAGTATCACATCCTCGCGTTATTATCGGTATCTATTATCATAAACCAAGTTATGACTCTTCATTTAATCGCTTGTTTCATGATGCCTTGAGCAGAATAGCGACCCTCTATCTCAATACTCCAATTTTAGTTTTGGCGACTGCAACTTTCCATCTGTCATATAGCCTGATCTCGCTTTTATGCTTTCAAGAATTAATCCTGCCAGCGAGTGTGTTCACTCCTGCCTTACTTTTGGGCTAGATCAAGTTACTAACAGTCACTCTCATATCACTGATTATTCTGCTAATATCCTGGTCCTCGTTCTGACTTCACAACCAGATAGTTTCTCAACCATGTCCTATCTAGGAGGTTTTAGCGAGCGATCTCTTGGTCATTCATGCAACCTTCCCTTGTCATATACAAAACAGCAAAAAGATAAAGAAAACGATTACCTTTCACGATAAAGGTGATTACGCTGGCTTGAACTGTGACCTCGCTACTTTTCTTGGAAAGTTCACCTCTGGCTTTTTAACCCGCTTCCTTGAAGATAAATGGTTGCTTTTCAAGTCGGAAACGCAATGTCTAATTGCCATATATGTTCCGACTATCACCATAATTGAACGCCCTCGTTCACCATAGTATAACAAAATACTGAACAAACTAGGCAACTAAAGGCAAATATATCGTGCTGCTAAAGCTATTGCCACAGCCCAGGCCTAGAATATATATCTCACTGCAGCTGCTAACTATGATTCCGAGGTAGCCAGAACTAAGAAAAACTTCTTCTCCACCACCTTGCCTAATATGCTGAAGGATAACCCGAAGCGCTTTTGGAAAACCATAAGCCCCACAAATTCAACCATAATTTTTCTAACTGATAATTTAGAAGTTTCCCTTTCCGAATCCGCCGTTCCAGATATTCTAAATGAAATTTTTCTCCGTATTCATACTGCAACTTTTTGACTACCTCTCTGGAGCCCTTAATTTACCCATCCGCATATGGAGAGTATAATCTTCGAGCCACGTGGCATTACTAAAATCATGGATGCACTTAAAAAAAATTTATCAACAGGTGCTGATGGTATCAACGCAAAAATTCTAAAGAACATCAAAGACCACAGTAGTATAATGTTATCCTTAAGTTTTCAGCAGTCGCTTTCTTCGTACCCATTACCACGTGAGTGGCGGATCGGCAAGGTCATTCTAGTCTTCAAGAAGGTAACGGATCTTCTCACCTGAATTATAAGCAAACCTAATTAACCAGTGTTTGTCGTCAAATCATGGAACATATAATATATTCTCACACTGCCCAGTTTTTATCATCAAATGAATTCTTTCATCGTAACCAGCATGGATTCCTTAAAGGAAGTTCTTGTGACCCTCAGCTTCTTCTCTTTCTTTACGATATGCATATGCACACCTCGATCGCAACGTTCCACAGATTCCATATTCCTTGATTTCGAGAAGGCATTTGATAAAGTCTCTCATAGACGCCTAATACTTAAATTGTCAAGTATAAGCCTGGATTCATCGGTTCTGGATGGGATTCGAGCATTCCTAACAGATCGCTATCAATTCGTCCATGTCAATTCCCACTCGTCATCTCTCGCCTGTCTTGTCTGGCGTTTCACAGGGCACCATTTTAGGACCTGTTCTATTCCTTATCTGTAAAAAGGATTATACTTTAGCATCAGGCCTAATGTTCGACAATTTGCAGATAATTGTGTTATCTACCGCCCAATAAACATTCCGTCTGACATCAGCATCCTTCAAGATCTTGTCCGCATCGAGGAATGGTGCGGAACTTGGCTTATGTCACTAAATAGCAATACAACTTATTTCATTGCATTGCCCGCGTAACCACCAAGATAATACTTATACAATTGTCTCTGAGTCTATAATATTAATTGGTCCATACAAATACCTTGATATCTACTTAAGTAAAGATTTTGACCTGGTCCCACCACATACACCATGCTTTTAATTCAGCAAATCAAGTTCTAGAGTATTTACGGCGTAACCTTTTATTAGCCTCCCATTCCATAAAACTGCTTGCTTACCTAACTTTTCTCCATCAAAACCATACATTTGCATGTGCCTCGTATGATCCCTTCTATGCTAATCTCATCACTACGCCCGAATCTGACCAGAAACTGGCTGCAAGATTCATTTGTTCTGACTACTGTTATCACACTAGCGATTCTGCACTAAAGTCTGAGCTCCATCTTCGCACACTATATTGTCGCCAAATTGCCCGTCTTTCCCTGTATCATAGAATTTATCATACCTTCAACCACGATGTTACCCCATTATAGGCGCTCATCGAGCAACTCGCCACCCCCACCCTAATGCAGGCTATCCTGAGTAATCTGGCACTGTAACATCTCAACAGTCTTTTTTCATCAGAACAGCCAACGACTTCCATCCGAAGTGGCAACCATCATCAATCCACTTCACTTCAAATCAGCCGTCGAAGATTATCTGTATACGTATTAACATTGTTTCGTCCCCCCCCCCCCCCCTCCTGTAATGCCCTTCGTGAACCTTTGAGGAATAATAAATAAAATAAAACATTACAAAAGCAGAAACGATTCGATGGTTAACCTGATATTTGCTGCAGTAATTCACAAGAACTGGTTACTGAACCAGTATAATCCTCAATTATGGCACTAGCCAGTGTTAAGGTGTCTGATATCCGTGTTATTCAGAAGGCCATTCTTCCTTATATTCTGTCTTATGTTTCTATTCCAAGAGGGTCCTTTTTTTGCTCTCATAAAATTATCCTCGCTCCCTGCTTATTCCTTTCCTCTGCCCCTGTTGGGGACACCTCAGGAGCGTTTCCTTGACATTTTGCAGTTTTATTTGCCTACAGGAGAGAAATACTTGATGATTGAGTGTCCCCTTTCCGACCGTTTCAGTCTCACTGCCGGAACAATGTACGACACGCGGTTCATGATAAAACTGGTGTATTATTGTGGTTTAATAAACAACTGTCGTCTCAGAAAATGATGGAGACTGTCTTCCTTGTTTTAGGGAATTACTGAAGCAGAAGTAATACTTTTTTTTTTTCATGGCAGAGTCTTTAAGCAGCATTATCAATCAGCTCAATAAAACGAAATAACATGCGAGATCGAATCTGCTTTCAAGCTATTTCGAAGCGTTAGGCGCTTGTTGTTGTAGGGATCTATGTATCGAACATTACAAACATACAGTCAAATAGCCCTCTCTGTGTTAACAGCTGGGCGTGAGATACGCACAGCCTTTGCCAAAGGCAATAAAGCCGATGTTTTTTTTTGTTTTGCACGAAAGTATGTAACGGGCTTCTTGTAAATTCCATGGGAGCTGTACATTTCGGTTGGAGAGAGAGAAAATATTTCTTATGTGACCTTTGTTCTGTCCGTCGTCCCGAATTTATTGTGTCAGGACGAAAGGCAACTACAGCAAAAGAGATAGTTAAACCAGTGTTTATATTCTGAAAGAAACAAACAACGCAATACTAAGGGAGAAGGAAGAAGACAGGACCAGTGCCGGGGGGGGGGGGGGGGGGGGGGGGGGGGTCGCGCCTTCTTGCTTGTTACATTTCGCTGCGCTGTCGATTTCTTTCAAAGTAGGGATGAAGGTCGCACTCTATTGAAATAAAACAAGAAGGTCAACGCTGTTTGGTGAATAAATACCCACCCGACAGAAAAAAAAAAGCTCCTGATGTCCTACAAATCCAACCAGTTCTGCACATGACGTGTTTCTTCTCCGTTAACTAAATCACCATCCTTGTTCGCGCCAGTTGCGTAGGAGATTGGTTCATCTCAGCTGCCGTGGCGCATTTTCTTCCGGCTTTCTCTGGCAAGCGATGCCTGCACGTATCAGGTTGGTTCAGCAACGCATTCCTCGTGACTGGCATTCAAACGTTTCAAACCGGTGTCATTGCTTGATAGCCGCTCGTGCGATGTGGCCTCGCTTTCAAAGCAGCCCGTGTATCGCGTTTATCGCGTTTCTGCCTCCACTTCCAGCACTTTTCCCAACTGGCACAAGTTCACGCAACGGTTATCCTTGTAGTCTTTCGGGGATTGTTTGGACGGCGGTGATGTGCCCTTTCGTTGCCTCCTTTTATTCTTTCTTGGGTGACGTACAGCAACCTCTTCAGACTTCGTGTTAGCTGTAAGCAGGCATTTTTCTACAGTGACGTGATGTACGGCGCCAACTGATTAGTTATAACCGAGAGACGCGACCAAGGCTGTTAATTGTATCTCAGACGCATCGCCAGAGCCCTCATACGTACTTTGATGGTAGCTACAAGCACGAATCGAGTCCAGTGGCGCACAAAAAGAGCGAATAGCCCATACTGCCTGCACACCCTTCCCCTTGTCCTGCCAAGCGCCCAGCAGCAGTTCCTCAGACAGAGGCCTCTTGTCCAAACCCTTCAAGGAAACGGCTAGCACATTTCTTTCACGCGCATACACTGGGCACACCAAAAATATATTGTCCCAGTCTCGGGGATGCCACGAGTGAAACAGCTTCTGAAGCAAACTGCCGTACCTGTATATTTTTTATATGCCTTCGCTCACATCGTCAGCCAACATGATCATCTTTCTTTTCTACTTCCCCAGTGCAGAGTATCCTTTCCAGCCAACCTTTCTGCGTTTACTTTCAATAAATCCATCTATCTATCTGTTTGATTGTAGCTCCTGCCTCGCTATTGAGTGTCCGTTTTAACTGCGGTCGCTATAAGTGGGCTACACTGTAAATTTTGAAATCATGGTAGAGCAACAAATAACGCTGATAGCGACAGAACGACATGCGCGCCACTTACCTTGAGGTTTATTTTTCACGGAGCATGCATATGTGGCCGCGAGAGCATCGCGATAGAGCAGTTGACGCAATAAAAACTTCCAGTTTATTGAAAATTTTGTAATGTCGCCGTATTCCAGCACCTGCTTATTTGAATCCTTCAATTTGAATATAAACCCTTTAAGATATTAGCACGCGTGTTGTCAATGTTGCTCTTCATTGCCGCCGTACCTTTTTTGCTTTGTACATCTGAAATGATTTAAAAATCGTTATTCATGTACGTTCCATTAAAAACAAGCAAACCTTGTTTCATTAAATTGCCGCGGTAGCTGCTTCCAAACATTGTACTACCAGTGCAAGAAAGTAAGGTTTAATTTAACATTTCGACATGTGAGCGGCTTGCTTTCTCTTTTTCTTTTCTTTTGGCAGGGTAAGGCATGTCGCCTTCACTATGCGCACTGCAGTGTGTACTGCCTGAAGAATGAGACTTGGAAAGCGCCTTTGGCAGCCCAGAAGACAACCATGTGGAGAGCGCGTGCCCAAACCGCTGGGTGCGAGAAAAATTATCTAAGTATGCAAGTAGAATTTGTGCACACGACTCGTGAAAGCACGCTGGCTGGGATGCAAGGTAAGCAGGAGTTTTCTGCTGTTTTACTGATTTTTAAAGAAGGTAAAAAAACTGTTTGGTTCTGATACCCATTAGTTAAGTCTCTTTGGTTGTCGTAACTTTTATTTTACAGGTATTTATGAAGCTGCGTGATTAAGAAATATTCACGTGGACGTATAAACCTATTGTACATGCTCCCATTCAGGATAACTTACATGGCAGCTACCAAAAAGCACGTTTCTTGAGGTCTGCAAGGAGCACATTGAAAGTTAACCTACTTCTTGGAAGCACGCGAATAAGAATGCAATTTACAAAATCCTAAGTGCACTCGATTTTCGCGAAAAGGTAACATAAGCCCATAATATTATGCTATCAGAAAGTGAGAAAGTTTTGTGTTGTTCACGTTTAGGTGAATTTTCCCCCAGTTTTTATTACCAATCCAGGTCATTATTGGTTACGTAGTAGCCATCATTTGCCATAAACAATGTATTTCTATCAGCTCAACCATAGTCAGTGTCAGGCTTAAAGTTTTGGATATCTAAGCACTAATTGATCTGGGATTCTCACCAGTAATATTGTGACCAAAAATGCTAATCAATAGAAATCTTGTAGAAAGTAAAAGCTGAGAAATTATTTCACAGGGGACACTGAAGCATGTGAGGGAAAAGTGATTGTATACAGCCATCCCGATCTTCAACAACGCTATCGCACGAGCCTCGAATTTCAGGTGCAGCGACGCCGAGGCAAAACAGTGTGGTGGAGGGACAGAGCTGACGCATCTGTCCTGCGGATCGAGAGAGCTTCGTGTGCTTTGCTCTTCTGCTTCATGGGAAACAATCGCCGCGAATGAAATTTTATGGCCGAGTTATGAGAGGGACCTTCTTTCCTCTGTTCCGTCTGCCTCGAGTTCATGCCTGTGGATTGCTGCATCCGCTTGAGGTTTAAAACATGACCGCAAGCGCTAATTGTGGCTGGGGTAGTGTTTGCAGTGAGTTTGTTTTATTTATCTCTAAGTAATACTTATTTGTTACAAGGAAAAGAAATGTTAAGGTAGGAACAAAAGGCTACAAATGGAGTAACTTGACGACGTATTTACCCCTGTTCGGCATGGATGACAGACTGTCACATTATTACATTCATTTGCATGTAGTAACAAGCAAAAAAATTATCCAAAGGAATGTACAACATAGACAGTTGCTACGTTCTTATGCCATGTACTTAGGCTGTTTCAAAATAGGAACATCCTAAGCCGTAAATCGCCCATGCATTACAAAGGGCACTTTTTTGCCAACTGGCCCGCCTTATTTTTGGGGAGAACCGGGGGGCACGTTTGTTTCTGTGAGTCCCAGCGGCTGCCGATGCACACTATAGGAGCGATGGTGGCGCCACCTCAAGGTCGATTTCAGGCCGACGAGCCGCGAAACGCCGACAAGTTTTCGGCAGTTCCTTTTGATGATGATTACGTACTCAGTTGGATCCATAAGTATCGACATCGCGTTATCTTGCACTGTGATATTAACAGCATAGCTAGATTTGGAGTTTGGGAATGGGCAAGGAAATTAGGGAGGGGGTAGGGAGGAGAGGTTTATCTGTCTGCCATTACCTCCAGCCTAATTTATCCATTGCGGCCTATAAACAAACACTACGGCATGCTCTGATTTCCATATTCGATTTTTGTTTAAGCATGTTTGAAATAATATTCAGTATCATAGCATCTAAATAACGGGTTGTAAAAATAAATCTGCAAAAATATTGCGTCCCTTGTTCAATTAATGACGCAACAACCACCTCAGCAAGTACGCAAGAGCCAAGAATTCGGCAAGTTAGAAAACGCGTTCGCCTTCACTTGAAAGCAATGTAAGGCAGTTTGTTATTCGTAGAAGAACGCAAAAAGTGCGGCTTCTTGCTGCGTGAAGTGTCCTGGAACGCTATGCGAAAATCTAGATACATGCGCCTTTATATTAACCTATCGGAGGCCCATGTTTAGGCGCTCCATTCGGCCTGTTAGAGGGTAATTCCCGGAAATCAAGATTTGCAATCGTGGCCTTATAATCGAATTTAATTTTTATGCACCTACATATGTGAGATCTTCACCGTGAAGGATTAGCCCAGTCTTTGAAAATGAGAGTGATGGGGAAAATGACTTCCGGGTAGGGGCAGGGAAAAAATTTGTTGTTTTGTAACTCTGGTGAACCCTAGTTGAATTGCGATAGCAACGGCGGAAGCTTCGTTTGCCTGCTACATTATTCGCCTATCCCGCCCTATCATTGTAAAGTGCTACATTATTGGGGAGACAAGCTCATCCTTTACGAGTATGACGCGAGAGCGTGAGCTACCAGCCCACATATACGAGAAGGGTTCAATGCTGCTGAACCGAATGTGGAGCGAAAGCATTAGCTGGCTGTGACCGAGCGTTCTTATTATTATTGCGTCAAACGTGGCCCTTCCCAGGACGACGCGACGGGCCGAAATCCGGCATTGTATTACCATCGCAATAATCAATTCCGGATGGCTACCGCCGTTTTCACGCGGTATTCAGCGGTAGCTCTTCGGCTGTTTCCGGTTACCTGTATACAGATTCAAATGACTTGAACAATATGTGCTTGTATAAGGAAACTCCTTTATTTGGCAACTATGCATGTAGCTGTTCTGTATCAATCTTCGACAGTCATGAAGCACGCCTTGCCATTTGACAACTGGCAGAAGATCAGCTGACGCTTTGGATCAGTCCGCAATTCTAAAGAGCAGGATATGTGCATGTGTTCTAGGAATTGGTTGCAGTAGAGTTGTTTTTAGGGCGAGGGGAGAGATAAGTTTGCACTTTATACATTAACTATAACAGCTACATTAATACCCAGACTGGTAACGTTGGTAACGATCCAAGTGGGTTTAATGCGCTGCCTAGGAAGTTGAAGATATTTTATACATTCTAATTAAAGGCACCAAAACAACACGCACACACAAAAGAAGAACGGGACAGAGCGCCACTCGCACTGATGTATTGTGCAGAAAAACGTGCATATACATCGCTGCCGGCGCATGGGCAAGGAACCCATTCAGCATCATGTCATATAAGATAAGCTACGTTCAAAAAACGCTTTCTCTGCATTGTATAGATTGATTGACGTGTCACTGACGCACAAATTGCCTTTCTTTCCGATTTAAAACGCTTCAATCAGTTCTCTGGCCATCGTATTATCTCTCCTTGCAAACATCCGCACATCAGAAAAACATGGTTCACAAGTGCCTGAAGGACATAATCTGAAATGCTTCGGTAAAGGGGGGCGCTCTTTATTTAAATCTACTTCTCCTTGTTGGGAGTCGCTTATATTTTGAAAAAAAAAAAAAAAAAAAGAATCTCGTTCCCACTTCCAGTTCTTGGTGAATTTGCCTTTTATGTACGATCTTCCACCTGCTAGCCCTTTCGGATTGCTCACTTGTATAGAGCCACTGCCACCATGCATGGGCAGCGGTTTCGGGTTAATACCCCGCGTCAGGACTAATTTTTTCTTGAACGTGAAGCTTTTGGTAATGCTCTGTAGCCTTGCTTTGTGTATAGCTAGGTTTGGGTGGATGTTAACGAATAGTGATATTCTTATAACTAGACTATTGCGCCGATGCCCAGCGTTCTCTTCAGTTCATTTGTCGTCAGTAATGCTAGAGAGTGATATCTTGATCAAATTAGGCTATTTATGAAAACTGTGTGCCCTTGTCAGCACGATATGAAGTGGATAAATTAGTGGCTCCCGGATGCATAAATCTTCTGCCTCGTCTTAGATGCTGGCGACGATTATGAGCTGTATCTTTCTATTAATCAGAGTAGCCTCCCAGATTACGCTACCATCAGCAGGAGAGGTATTTATGGTCGCGCCTTTAATTAACCTCAAAAAGACTTTCTTCTCTCCATCTTCTGGCGCAGTAATGTCGTCCAGTGGACGCTCAGGGAATATTATTTTATGTCCGGAAGGCTGCACTCGTGTTACTATTAAAGTATTTGTAGTTATGTTTGCTCCTGTGCGGTTATCGTATTGAAGCAATTTAAGTTATGACAATAATGTCTGCAATATCCCGCCGAAGTGGCGCAGTGGTTAGGGCGCTTGAATACTGTCCCCAAGCATGCTTGATCGAATCCCGGTTTCGGCGGCCGCCTTTCGGTGGCCGCCGGAACCGGCGGCCATCGAAATGCACTAAGAGTGCATCAGAAACACGGTGGCCAACTTTCTTACGAAACTCATCAAGAATGCATCAAGAAAATGTATAGAAATGTTAATGTGCATGACGAGAAATGTAATCAACATTTAATCAAACTCGCTATGTTTTTTTGTAAGGGACAACAGGCCAGGCGTCCGTGTGCTGTGGGCTGTCAGTGCAGGTTAAAGAACCCCGTTGGTCGAAATTACCGCAGTCGTCCAGTAATGTGGCTGTCATAGTCTGAGTCGATTTTGGACGTTAAACCCCACAAACGGACCAGTAATGTTAAATACGCCTTTTTTTACGTAGTCCTGTGTACTACACAGTGGCATCAAAGTTGACATTATCGCTGCGAGGTGTTTCCTCTGCTGGAGTGGGTAATTAGTGCAAGTTGGGCAATAATGGATTACAAGTTCTTACAGACATTAGGATCGGTACTCTTCCCCGAGATTTTACTAATATGTTTTGTGTTGCTTGCTTTTATTTTTCGAGCTTCCGTTTCAAGTTCGCAGCAGATGATATGCCATTGACAGATGATTTTGTTGCACTTGACATTAAAACTACTTAAAACTAAAGTACTTAAAGGGAGCAGAAGAGGTTTCGGATAAAAATTGTTAAGTCAATGTCAAAATATTAAATTATCACCGTCAAGATATGGGTGCAATTTTTTGCTAATTATGCTATTTGCTATGAATGCGCGTAACATTCATGTATAGGAAACGGCTTTCAAGATCGGGCGCAGATTCAGGATATGCTGAACTTTACTGCGCACTACCGTGTTGCCCAGTCGTGGAATATACGAATGAGCATTATGAGCGCTTCCCGGAGGAATGCACCATATCGTGACACTGTACCCTTAATTCTGCGGCGGCTGCATGGTGCGAGTCGTCAGTGTGCGCCTTATAACTGAACAACTCTTGTTTTGAATATACAGAAATTGATTCTTTCGAGGAATCAAATAAGAAGGTGTTCGATCAGTCTTTTAATATTTCAATGTTTATTAGGTTTATTGCAGTTCATTCCAGTTCATTATACATACATTCAGGCATATAATGTAAATGTGTATCTAATGCGTGATGAATAATATTGAGTATTTGCCATCAATATATCATAAAAATAACCTAAAAATGCATGTCAGGTATACTTCGTAGACAAAAAGAAATGTATGCAATGTCTACGATAGAATAAGGATTTAGATTGGGAATACCAATGGCATGGGCACAGTTCACATTTCCGAATATTTGCGCCCTTTTAAAGTGAGACGTTTATTACCGAATATCCGAGGCGCACCTTCGAAGGTTATGAAAGGCGCCTTTTGACCAAGGTGCTTTTTACGTCTGAACCGGAGGAGGTACTTGACGTCATACCACTTGACTCGCAATAGCTGAGTCGGTCGCCACTGTTTCGGGCTCCGGCGCTTGTGCTATTGCGGCACTTATCATGGGTATGTGGCTAACCGTGGGGCGCACCGCTGTTTTATGAGCGCCGGAACTGTCGCTTCGCCTTCATCGCACCGCCGTCCGTGCAATATATAAGCGCGGCAGCTCCGCTCGCATCCAGTACTCGGTCCGCTTAGCCATGGAGGCTGCGTCTATGAGAGAACGGCTGAGCAGGGACACCAAGAAAAACAATGTGCAACCTTCCTTAACTAGAGCTGCCGCTCGTTAGGCTATGTATAACAGAGTTACACTGCTGCCATTTTTTTTTTCAAACAGAACTTCGCGCATCAGATTAGGTTCGTATTTATACTTTCGTTTAAATTGTATTGCATGCCTTTGAGCACAGAACCTCTTCTATATGCGAAGCGCCTACATTTTTCATTTCAGGTGACAGTAATGTCGGCAAGCACCAGGACGCGCATATCGTCACTACGGAGTGCACGCTGTTTCCGGATCTACGCCTGCTGCCACTTTGTCCCCTTGCCAGCATTCAGGGTGCGTTTGATCTCAGTCTAGTCAATGGTAGACTGACGAGCCAGCGTCGTACCGACCCTAGCCTGCGCAGCCTGGGCCCTCCGGGTCCTCTGTCTGCCGCATCTGGGCACTCCACTCCGCAGTCGGTTGGGGGTGAGTGTGTTCTGGAAACGCATCCGTTCGACTGTAAGCAGTGCAGTTTTAATTTACAGCTTTGAAAGCACGTATTGTAATCTCAAACATTAAGCCATCTTCGTCCGCACACCAATACGTGAGGACCTATGGTTACTCTACCTGTCTGCTCCAAGTTCAGTTCAGTTCAGTCGTTCAGTCGTGTGCGACTCTTCGTGACCCTATGGTCCAAGTCACGCCACGATTTCCGGTCTCTCACTATTTTCCTAACATCACCTAACGTCATCTGCAGTGCCTCGAGGATGCCATCTAACCATCGCGTTCGCTGCCTACCCCTTCTCCGGCGACCCTCAATCTTTCTCAACATCAAATCTTTCTCCAGTGACTCCTCTCTTTTCATCAGATGACCAAAGTAGCTGAGCTTTAACTTTAGAATTTGACCCTCCAATGAGCAGTCAGGGTTTATGGTCGACAATATGGACTGATTTGATCTTCTGGCAGTCCAAGGAACTCTCAAGAGTTCCTTGGACCAGCACCACAATTCAAACGCGTCAATTCTTCGGCGGCCAGCCTTTTTCACAGTCCAACTCTCGCATCCATACATCACAACTGGAAAGACCATAGCACGAGTTATACGGATCTTGGTTGGCAGACTAATGTCTCTGTTCTTTACTAGGCGGTCAATACTAACCATTGCTCTCTTTCCCAGAAGCAGGCGTCTCCTAATTTCATGGCTGCAGTCTCCTTCCGAGGTAATCTTGGAGTCCAAGAAGAGAAAATCTGTCACAGCTTCCACTTCTTGTCCATTGATGCTCCAGGACTTGATAGGGCAAGATGCCATGATCTTTGTCTTTTTAATGTTCAGTTTAAGCCCAAACTTCTCACTCTCTTCTTGTACGCGCATCAGAAGTCTCTTGAGTTCCACTTCAGTTTCTGCCATTAAAGTGGTATCATCCGCATATCTAAGGTTGTTGATACGTTTTCCAGCAATCTTCACGCCAGCTGAAGACTCGTCCAGACCGGCCTTCCTCATGATGCACACTGCATATAGGTTAAATAGGCTGGGCGACAGTATGCAGCCTTGCCTCACTCCTTTCTAAATTGGAAACCATTCAGTAAGACCATGCCCAGTTCTGACTGTGGCCTCTTGTCCTTCATACAGGTTCCTGAGGAGACAGATGAGGTGAATTGGAACTCCCATCTCTTGGAGAGCATGCCACAATCTGCTGTGATCTACGCAGTCAAACGCTTTCGCATAATCAATAAAGTAGAAGTAGATGGGTTTCTGGAACCCTCTTGCTTTTTCCATGATCCAGTGAAGGTTGGCCATTTGGTCTCTAGTTCCTCTGCCCTTCCCGCCGGGGTGGCGCAGTGGTTACGACGCTCGACTACTGTTCCCAAGGACGCGGGATCGAATCCCGGCCTCGGCGGCAGCTTTTCGGTGGAGGCGAAAAGCAAGGCGTCCGTGTGCTGTGCGATGTCAGTGCACGCTAAAGAACCCCAGGTGGTCGAAATTTCCGGAGTCCTCGACTATGGCGTCTCTCATAGCTTGAGTTGCTTTGGGACGTTAAAGCCCACAAACCATAGTTCCTGTGCCCTTGCGAAACCCAGCTTGCACGTCCGGAAGCTCCCGATCCACATACTGCTGCAGCCTTCCTTGGAGGATTTTCAACATCACCTTGCTAGCATGCGAAATAAGCGCGATCGTGCGGTAGCTGGAACAATCTTTGGCACTGCCTTTCTTTGGAATGGGGATGTAAACTGACCTCCTTCAATCCTGCGGCCACTGCAGGGTTGTCCAAATCTTCTGACATAATGTATGCATAATGTTAAGAGTGTCATGGTTGAGGTTTTGAAGCAACTCAGCTGGAATGCCATCAATTTCGCTAGCTTTGTTCTTAGCAAGGCTGGCTAAGGCCAATTCAACTTCACTCTTCAGGATGCCCGGCTCGAGATCAGTAATCACAACCGTCTTATGTTGGGTTTGCATATTCGGGTCCTTCTTGTACAGCTCTTCTGTGTATTCCTGCCACCTCTTCTTTATCTCTGAGGCTTCAGTGAGGTCCTTGCCTCGTTTATCCTTTATCACGCCCAGCTTAGCACAGAAGCTTCCTTTGATATCTTTGATTTTCTTATACAGAGCTCTTGTGTTCCTTAATTGGCTGTTGCCCTCAACTGCTTGGCACTGTATGTTCAGGAATCATTCGTATCTCTCCTTGCTATTTTCTGAAAATCCGCATTGAGAACCTTGTATCTTTATCTTTCCCCCATAACTTTTGCCATCCTCCTTTCCTCAGCTATTTGCAAAGCCTCTTCAGATAACCGGTTTGCTTTCTTGCATTTCTTTTGCTTTGGAACTACCTTAGTAGCAACTTCTTGTATTATATCACGAACATCAGTCCACATCTCTTCGGGCTCTCTGTCTTCTAGATCTAATTCTTGAAATCGATTCCTCACTTCCACAGCATATTCTAATGGAATTTGATCCAGATCATATCTGAAAGGCCTTCTAGGTTTCTGCGTCTTCCTCAATCGAAGCTTAATTTTGGCAACAAGAAGCTGATGATCGGCCCCAGGCCTTGTTTTGACTGCTTGTATAGCGCTTCTCCATCTCAGCCGGCAAAGAATATAATCGATCTGATTCCTGTACAGACCGTCCGGCGAAGTCCGTGTGTACAGGCGCCTCTTGTGCTGTTGAAAATGAGTATTCGCTATGGTCAGGTTGTTTTCTTGACAAAACTTACTAGCCTCTGCCCAGCTTCATTTGGCTCGCCAAGACCGAACTTGCCTATAATTCCGGATATTTCTTCACTCCCGACCTTCGCATTCCAGTCTCCTATGAGAAAAACGACGTCTGATGATGGGGTGCGGTCTGAAAGGCATTGTAGGTCCGCATAAAATCTCTCAACGTCAGCTTCTTCAGCAGTAGTGGTCTGTGCATAGACTTGGATAACTGTTATATTGAAAGGGTGACCTTGGATCCGAAGTGAAATCATTCGGTCGTTTTTGGGATTGTACCCTAGCACTGCTTTGCCCATTCTTCTGTTTACTATGAGAGCGACCCCATTCCTTCTCTTGGATTCGTGCCCACAATAAAAGACATAATGGTCGTCGGAGTTAAATTCTCCCATTCCGGTCCACTTGAGCACGCTGATACCCAAGATATCAATGTTCAATCTGTCCATTTCTCGCTTGACGACATCCAGTTTACCTTGCGTCATAGATCTTACATTCCATGTTGCTATGTGATATAGCTCCTTGCAACATCGGACTTTCCGGTCGCTTCCCGACACATCCACAACTGAGCGTCCTTTTGGCTTTAGCCCAGCCGCTTCATTCATCCTGGAGCTACTAGGAATCGCCCTTTGTTCATCCCCAGTAACATGTGGGACGCCTTCCAACCTGGGGGGC